>NC_136523.1:6590000-6655000 GCF_053919585.1 Euprymna scolopes | reverse complement strand
ACTGCTTCAGGAGATCACTCACACGAACACCACGCCCATGTTTGTCTAATTATCTCAGCACTTTGCAATTAACTATATATATATATATATATATATATATATATATATATATATATATATATATATATTGCTTATACAAATGCTTATACTTATGCATTACGAACTTGAATATTATATTAGCAGTATCGCCTGACGAGGTCTCTGGTTAATTTAAACTGGTTTACTTAAACATGGTCATGTATGTGTAACAACATATACATGCTTATGCAAAAGAGTACAACATATACATGCTTATGTAAAACTAATATATATACATATATATATACATGTATATATATATATGTGTGTGTGTATGTATATGTATGTATATATAACCTTTATCTGTAAATAATCTTTTCTCCTGGTTTTTACATCATAATTTCTCCCTTTATTTCTCCTTTCGTATTCTCAAACTTTTATTCGTGACATTCATTTATTTGCTTTAGACCGGCATTTTGTTGTTTCATTAGCGATAGTAGCAGCGTGGGAACGCCACATATATATTAAAATTCACTTACCTAAATGTTTTCATTCCTTGCGCGGATATGCTTTCTTATTTTTACGGCACACACACGCACACATACACACACACACACACACACACACACACACACACACATACACACACACGCACACACACACACATACACACACACACACACACACACACATACACACACACACACACACACACACACATACACACACATACACACACACACACACACATATGTTTTAAATACCATTGGGTTTGGGACAAATTAGATAAAAAGAATAATGAACTATTGAAAGAATTTAAAAAGTTTTCAGTTATAAAAATTTATTTACAAACAGCAATGTACCTGTACCTTTCGAGGTATATCTCATCTTTAGGAGCAAGAACGAGAAGAAGAATATGTGCAATCCCTCAGAGATTGCAGTTTCACAGTCAGGCACAACTCTTTTCACACTACGAACAATGTTTTAAACAAACTATAAAACCTTTCTCATATTTTATATACTTTTATTTAACTTTAAAAAATTACACACACACAAATACACACACCCATATACATATACCTGTATATATATATATATATATATGCATAAGTATATATATATATATATATATATTATATATATATATGATTTTCAGAATGTGAGAGATTGTATAATAAATTCCACAGCCAAACAACGCCGCAGCTCACAAGAGCCATGACAGCCAACGAACCGGAAGTCCAAGACTCGAGTTTCGCCCTCATTTGGGCTCATCAGTAAGACACATCCGCACTCAGGTGATTCCACAGCGTACTTATATATAATAATATTTTCTAACATGATATATGTCGATATACACACACCGAGCTTGATATATATATATATATATATATATATATATATATATATATATGTGTGTGTGTGTGTGTGTGTGTGTGTGTGTGAATTTTACAGCAGGCTAAAAACCATCTGTACTGTCGGTTTCAAATCCGATTTTAGGGAACTCGTTTATGATCGAAAAATATTGAATTCTTTTCAGGGTCTGCAAGACTTTAAAAATAAATATTATTGTAACCCAACAGCGCCTTTCAATGTAAACAAAAGCGCCCTGGTCCCCGGACCAAAAATATAACCAAACCTGGCCTTAAATGTACCACTTGGGAACTAATCCTACACTTTAACTCTTTGTAGTCGTGGACACTTCAAGGGTGACCAGACCCTCACTGGTCACTGGAATATACTTCTCAGTTTCTCGGAACGCACAAAACGTGCATGACCCTAAGTCTGTTTGGTAACGCTGTTTACTTCGGCTGGCTGTGCTGAGTTCCCTTTTTACAACGGCTACGTCTGTTTCCATACCGTCTGGGCGTCAGAGTAGATCGTAAATCAACTACACCTCCAATTTAACAGGCAATCAACAAATAAAGAGAAACCAGTTCAAATTTTTCTTATAAACAAAAATTCATTGAAAGTTACAAATTCTGATCCTTAATAAGCTAAGCTCTAAAAAAAATTCTCTAGGACTGGTGGCTTCCATTAGTAAAGTCGGGGCACTTGACCCTAGTCTGAGGCTCATCTCTTCACAGTGCACATTCAGAGGCTTAGAATAGGGTGAGACTTGTCAGGAGTTTCTCTCTGACTGGTGTGAAAACCCCAGACGGTTGGTAGAGTGTGTCATCGAGGCTATTTTTGTCTTTCATTATATTGAGAATCAGGTGGGATTAACCCTTTCTCCAATACGCAGAATTTCATTTCACAATTCTCAGAAAACCTATCTCAGGCATTTTTTTGAAATTCTCAAGCTTTAAAAGTTTTTCCTCTTCTTCTTCTTCTTCTTCTTCTTCTTCTTCTTCTTCTTCTTCTTCTTCTTCTTCTTCTTCTTCTTCCTCCTCAAATATGTATCTCTGACCGCCACTCTTAACAGGAGGGTCCATTGCCATTGCCCGCTATTGAGCCTCTACTTTTAACCATCATTTACGTGGAAGGGTCCCTCCTCTTCTTGCTTCATTTGCATAATCAAGTTTTTTTCCAAGTCCCATTTAATATCAGTAAAAAAATAAATGATTTGGGTATCTTCATCTCGTGAATGCATTCATAACTAACGATTAAGATGATAAAAGAAGTTTAGCAAGCGTTTGTTTTTGTGTTTCATAATATTTCGAAGACTGAACATTGTATATAAACCATTGAGCGTCATATTTTTGTATAAGGTGTTTTTAGGCGGCGAAATTAAATTTACAACACTATTTCAGCTATTCTTTTTTTTTTTTTTTAGTTCAGCTTGGTTTGGAAATACATCATGTAGTTTTAGTAGCACGGAACCACATGCCACACAGCGTGTGATAAGATCAATTTGCTGAGAGAAACATTTGATGAATGAATAATTTTACGAAATTGACTGCTAACTGCCCACCTCCTTCGTGCGATTTTATCCCATTAGATTATTTTTTTAAGAATATGTAAAGCGCCATGTGTATGCTGCTAAACCAGACACAATAGACCACTTGTAAGACTGCATTCGACACGTTATTGTCGAAATACAGCCTAATTTTATGCGTAGCGTTGTAAAAACTGAACCTCTAAAGTACTCCATATACATGCGAGCCCAGAACTGTATTTAAATTATAAATGCCAAACTTAATCTTTGGAACAAACCCCATATTTGTATAATAACTATATTTTCCTGTGATTTATTTTAATTTAAAGTTCGCCGCCTCTAGAAAAATCATTATAATTTAATGTAAATTTTTTTTAGAACTCTTTCTCACCATCATAATTCATATCCACTTCACTTAACGTAAAACGTAATTCGCAACACTAACTCTAAACGTCTATCCGGTGTCTAAAACCGACTACCTGTTCTCTCCAATTCGTTTTTGTTATAGCTGCTATTCCCTTCATACACAAATTAATGCCACACAACAACAGGCTCCTTTAATCTTTGACAGATTATGGCTACCCATGAAAATGTGCCTTTTTTGTGACAGGAGTACACAATCTCGAACCACACGTCTCCTGAGTCGACATTGTTAAATACCCGTGGCAAGTGAAGTGTATGTATAGGACAACTAGAAAACAAGAGCGCATATACAGCGCCTAGAATTCCCAAATGGTTACTCATCTGGTACTAACCAGGCTCACCGTTGCTTAACTTCGGTGCTCTGACAAAAACCGGTGTGTCAACGCGATTATGTCACATGTATATAAAAAATCCACTCACTAATTTTAAGTTTTCTTTGTTTCTTTTTCCTTCGCCGATCCTGTCAACTAATAGGCTAAAAAAAGAAGCGCTGTCGTTTGCGTGAATAGTATCCTCTATTACAATTAAAGATAGAAGTTTAGAAGTAAAAGACTCCATTTTTGCTTTCTGTTCGGCTATTTTATTTATTATGGTGCCTGATTGTAGTCAGTAGACACTAAATTCTTTCCCTCCCTCTTTCTCATTCACCCCCTCCCTCTTTCATTGCTCTTTATCGCACGTTTTCCCTTTATTGCAATTGCAAACAGTTCACACCAAATTTACTCTTTTGTGCTTCTTGGCCTAAAAAAAGAATCAATATTACATAAAGAAAATATTCTGTCTTTGGCATTGATAAGACACTTTGTTGGTGTATCTTTTTTATCATTTACAAAGGAATAAGCACTTATAAAGGCACAGAAGCCACTCGAAGATAGGAGCTAAAGAGTGTACAGTAGTGAAAGGGACAATATCATAGTAATCGTTAAAGGTTTAAATTTAGTAAATTGGATTACTTAAGGGGAACGGCTCATCAAGAACTTGTTTACATTGGACTTGAAGACAACCATATTGTAGTCAGCTGGAAAGCAGGTAAACGGAGGAGAGCTCCACAAGTGTTCAGTTCCAAGAAAGAAGCTCTGTTCATGGAATCCATGTTTAGGTCTGGGTACTGATAAAGAGTGGGGGAAACTATTGATAGTGTTTTCAGTTGGACGAGTGTTTTTCGTGAATGTTTGACGTGGGGGGACAATAGGTTGGAGCTCAGACGAGCACTTTCTATGAAAATAACAAAGCAGAGTCAGGCTCGCAACGTCTCTTCTGTGAGAAAGAGGTGGCAGGGAAGCGAAAAGGACATCCCTCCCTAGGCTACAAAGTCTATTTTGAACTCTGTAAAGGCTGGATAAAGTTTTCCTAGCAGCTCCTGCTCAGATGTGGCAACAATATCCCATGGCTCTTATATCGGAAAAGAATTGCATCAGCAAGTAGATATCTACCAGATCAACTTGAGGGTCCCACCATTTTTCAAGCGACCTTGGCAACGGATTTGATGTACGTGTTCCATTTCACATCAGGAGTAAAAGTCAAGACCAGAAGCTTGTCAAAACATGGAGCTCCCCCAAAATGTGAGCCATTCATATCAATTGATGCCAGATGGGGATCAGAGCGTTGATGACGCAAAGATAGAAGGTTGGTTTTAGATGCGTTAAAAGTAACCAGCTACTTTTCCCCCATTATACACATGCTTAAGATCAGAGGATAGAGAATCAGAGACAACTTGGTCGTTTACGGTCTTTGATGTGCTACCATAGGTGGTAGTCTCAGGGTATAAATGTTTACGAATGATCTAAGTATGTGTTTTGGGAAATCATTGATTTAGATCTGGAAGAGGGTTTGACCCAGGATGGACCCCTGAGGGACACCAACATTAATACTATGAGCTTCTGATTTCTGCCCATTAACCACTACTCTTATGGACATATCAGAGAGAAATGATTTAATAATTTGTGTAGTTTCTGACTTTTTTGTATCTCGTGTAGTTTTTGACTTTTAGCTTAACACACATAAACCCATGCTCTTTATATAATAGACATTATCAGCAATTTCACTATCCTCTGTCTATGCTCAAATCTAAACGTAAATTTCAGAAACAAAACATTTTCTAAAACTGCACGCCTATGGAACTCTCCAGCTGTCTACAAAATGGCCGTCTTCAAGTTCAACGTAAATAAGTTCTTGTTGAGAAAATAATCAATTTCTACCGAATTTCCTTCACCACTGATCATTGCGCTGTTGTCTCACTGGCAACCTAACACCCATTAATCCTTATCCTCGAGTGGCCTTCAAAACTTGAAAAGGGGTGACTACCTTCTACAAAATATTATGATCTTCTTTTTTTTCTTTACTTATCTTAAATCTTTTTTTTTTTTACTTATCTTAAATCTTTTTTTCTTTTCTTATCTTAAATATTTTTTTCTTTACTTATCTTAAATATTTTTTCTTTTCATATTTTCTTTACTTATCTTAAGTATTTTTTTCTTTACTTATCTTAAATACTTTTTCTATACTTATCTTACATATTTTTTTCTATACTTATCTTAAATATTTTTTCTTTACTTATCTTAAATATTTTTTCTTTACTTATCTTAAATAATTTGTCTTTACTTATCTATAATATTTTTCTTTACTTATCTTAAATTTTTTTTCTTTACTTATCTTAAATATTTTTTTCTTTACTTATCTTAAATAATTTTCTCTTTACTTATCTTAAATATTTTTTTTCTTTACTTATCTTAAATATTTTTTTCTTTACTTATATTAAATATTTTTTTCTTTACTTATCTTAAGTATCTTTTCTTTAATTATCTAAAATATTTTTTTTACTTATCTTAAATATTTTTTCTTAACATATCTTAAATATTTTTTCTTTACTTATCTTAAATATTTTTCTTTACTTATCTTAAGTATTTTTTTCTTTACTTATCTTAAATACTTTTTCTATACTTATCTAAAATATTTTTTTCTATACTTATCTTAAATTTTTTTCTTTACTTATCTTAAATATATTTTCTTTACTTATCTTAAATATTTTTTCTTTACTTATCTTAAATATTTTTTCTTTACTTATCTTAAATATTTTTCTTTACTTATCTTAAATTTTTTTTCTTTACTCATCTTAAATATTTTTTTCTTTACTTATCTTAAATAATTTTTTCTTTACTTATCTTAAATATTTTTTTTCTTTACTGATCTTAAATATTTTTTCTTTACTTATCTAAAATATTTTTTTCTTTACTTATCTTAAATATTTTTTTCTTTACTTATCTAAAATATTTTTTTCTTTACTTATCTTAAATAATTTTTTATTTACTTATCTTAAATATTTTTTTCTTTACTTATCTTAAATATTTTTTTCTTTACTTATCTTAAATCATTTTTTCTTTACTTATCTTAAATATTTTTTTCTTTACTTATCTTAAATATTTTTTCTTACTTTTCTTAAATATTTTTTTTTACTTATCTTAAATATTTTTTTCTTTACTTATCTTAAATATTTTTTTTCTTTACTTATCTTAAATATTTTTTTCTTTACTAATCTTAAATATTTTTTCTTTACTTATCTTAAATATTTTTTTTTACTTACCTTAAATATTTATTTCTTTACTCATCTTAAATATTTTTTCTTTACTTATCTTAAATATTTTTTTTTACTTATCTTAAATATTTTTTTCTTTACTTATCTTAAATATTTTTTTCTTTACTTATCTTAAATATTTTTTTCTTTACTTATCTTAAATCATTTTTTCTTTACTTACCTTAAATATTTATTTCTTTACTTATCTTAAATATTTTTTCTTTACTTATCTTAAATATTTTTTTTTACTTATCTTAAATATTTTTTTCTTTACTTATCTTAAATATTTTTTTTTACTTATCTTAAATATTTTTTTCTTTACTTATCTTAAATATTTTTTTTTACTTATCTTAAATATTTTTTCTTTACTTATCTTAAATATTTTTTTTTTTACTTATCTTAAATATTTTTTTCTTTACTTATCTTAAAGATTTTTTTTTACTTACCTTAAATATTTATTTCTTTACTCATCTTAAATATTTTTTTCTTTACTTATCTAAAAAATTTTTTTCTTTACTTATCTTAAATATTGTTTTCTTTACTTATCATAAATATTTTTTCTTTACTTATCTTAAATATTTTTTCTTTACTTATCTTAAATATTTTTTCTTTACTTATCTTAAATATTTTTTTCTTTACTTATCTAAAATAGTTTTTTCTTTACTAATCTTAAATATTTTTTCTTTACTTATCTTAAATATTTTTTTCTTTACTTATCTTAAATATTTTTTTCTTTACTTATCTTAAATATTTTTTCTTTACTTATCTTAAATATTTTTTTTACTTATCTTAAATATTTTTTTTTTTACTTATGTACAATATTTTTTTTTACTTATCTTAAATATTTTTTCTTTACTTATCTTAAATATTTTTTTCTTTACTCATCTAAAATAATTTTTTCTTTACTTATCTTAAATATTTTTTCTTTACAAATCTTAAATATTGTTTTCTTTACTAATCTTAAATATTGTTTTCTTTACTTATCTTAAATATTTTTTTTACTTATCTTAAATATTTTTTTCTTTACTTATGTAAAATATTTTTCTTTACTTATCTTAAATATTGTTTTCTTTACTTATCTTAAATATTTTTTTTTACTTACCTTAAATATTTATTTCTTTACTTATCTTAAATATTGTTTCTTTACTTATCTTAAATATTTTTTTCTTTACTTATCTAAAATAATTTTTTCTTTACTTATCTTAAATATTGTCTTCTTTACTTATCTTAAATATTTTTTTTTACTTACCTTAAATATTTATTTCTTTACTTATCTTAAATATTTTTTCTTTACTTATCTAAAATATTTTTTTCTTTACTTATCTTAAATATTGTTTTCTTTACTTATCTTAAATATTTTTTTTTACTTACCTTAAATATTTATTTCTTTACTCATCTTAAATATTTTTTTCTTTACTTATCTTAAATATTTTTTCTTTACTTATCTTAAATATTGTTTTCTTTACTTATCTTAAATATTTTTTTCTTTACTTATCTAAAATAATTTTTTCTTTACTTATCTAAAATAATTTTTTCTTTACTAATCTTAAATATTGTTTTCTTTACTTATCTTAAATATTTTTTTTTACTTACCTTAAATATTTATTTCTTTACTCATCTTAAATATTTTTTTCTTTACTTATCTAAAATAATTTTTTCTTTACTAATCTAAAATATTGTTTTCTTTACTTATCTTAAATATTTTTTCTTTACTTATCTTAAATATTTTTTCTTTACTTATCTTAAATATTTTTTCTTTACTAATCTTAAATATTTTTTTCTTTACTTATCTAAAATAGTTTTTTCTTTACTAATCTTAAATATTTTTTCTTCACTTATCTTAAATATTTTTTTCTTTACTTATCTTACATATTTTTTCTTTACTTATCTTAAATATTTTTTCTTTACTCATCTTAAATATTTTTTTCTTTACTTATCTAAAATAGTTTTTTCTTTACTAATCTTAAATATTTTTTCTTTACTTATCTTAAATATTTTTTTCTTTACTTATCTTACATATTTTTTCTTTACTTATCTTAAATATTTTTTTTACTTATCTTAAATATTTTTTTCTTTACTTATGTAAAATAGTTTTTTCTTTACTTACCTTAAATATTTTTTCTTTACTTATCTTAAATAGTTTTTTCTTTACTTATCTTAAATATTTTTTCTTTACTTATCTTAAATATTTTTTTCTTTACTTATCTAAAATAGTTTTTTCTTTACTTATCTTAAATATTTTTTCTTTACTTATCTTAAATATTTTTTCTTTATTTATCTTAAATATTTTTTTCTTTACTTGTTTTAAATATTTTTTTCTTTACTTATCTTAAATATTTTTTTCTTTACTTATCTAAAATATTTTTTCTTTACTTATCTTAAATATTTTTTCTTTACTTATCTTAAATATTTTTTTCTTTACTTATCTTAAATATTTTTTTTTACTTATCTAAAATATTTTTTCTTTACTTATCTTAAATAGTTTTATCTTTACTTATCTTAAGTATTTTTTCTTTACTTATCTTAAATATTTTTTTCTTTACTTATCTTAAATATTTTTTCTTTACTTATCTTAAATATTTTTTACTTTACTTATCTGAATTATTTTTTTCTTTACTTATCTAAAATATTTTTTTCTTTACTTATCTTATATATTTTACTTTACTTATCTTAAATATTTTTTCTTTACTTATCTTAAATATTTTTTCTTTACTCATCTTAAATATTTTTTTCTTTACTTATCTAAAATAGTTTTTTCTTTACTAATCTTAAATATTTTTTCCTTACTTATCTTAAATATTTTTTTCTTTACTTATCTTACATATTTTTTCTTTACTTATCTTAAATATTTTTTCTTTACTCATCTTAAATATTTTTTTCTTTACTTATCTTAAATATTTTTTCTTTACTAATCTTAAATATTTTTTCTTTACTTATCTTAAATATTTTTTTCTTTACTTATCTTACATATTTTTTCTTTACTTATCTTAAATATTTTTTTTACTTATCTTAAATATTTTTTTCTTTACTTATGTAAAATAGTTTTTTCTTTACTTATCTTAAATATTTTTTCTTTACTTATCTTAAATATTTTTTTCTTTACTTATCTTAAATATTTTTTTCTTTACTTATCTTAAATATTTTTTCTTTACTTATCTTAAATATTTTTTCTTTACTTATCTAAAATATTTTTTCTTTACTTATCTTAAATATTTTTTTCTTTACTTATCTAAAATAGTTTTTTCTTTACTTATCTTAAATATTTTTTCTTTACTTATCTTAAATATTTTTTCTTTACTTATCTTAAATATTTTTTTCTTTACTTGTTTTAAATATTTTTTTCTTTACTTATCTTAAATATTTTTTTCTTTACTTGTCTAAAATATTTTTTCTTTACTTATCTTAAATATTTTTCTTTACTTATCTTAAATATTTTTTTCTTTACTTATCTTAAATATTTTTTTTTACTTATCTAAAATATTTTTTCTTTACTTATCTTAAATAGTTTTATCTTTACTTATCTTAAGTATTTTTTCTTTACTTATCTTAAATATTTTTTTCTTTACTTATCTTAAATATTTTTTCTTTACTTATCTTAAATATTTTTTACTTTACTTATCTGAAATATTTTTTTCTTTACTTATCTTAAATATTTTTTTCTTTACTTATCTTATATATTTTACTTTACTTATCTTAAATATTTTACTTTACTTATCTTAAATATTTTTTTCTTTACTTATCTAAAATAATTTTTTCTTTACTTATCTTAAATATTGTTTTCTTTACTTATCTTAAATATTTTTTTCTTTACTTATCTAAAATAATTTTTTTCTTTACTTATCTAAAATAATTTTTTCTTTACTAATCTTAAATATTGTTTTCTTTACTTATCTTAAATATTTTTTTTTACTTACCTTAAATATTTATTTCTTTACTCATCTTAAATATTTTTTTCTTTACTTATCTAAAATAATTTTTTCTTTACTTATCTTAAATATTGTTTTCTTTACTTATCTTGAATATTTTTTCTTTACTTATCTTAAATATTTTTTCTTTACTTATCTTAAATATTTTTTCTTTACTCATCTTAAATATTTTTTTCTTTACTTATCTAAAATATTTATTTCTTTACTAATCTTAAATATTTTTTCTTCACTTATCTTAAATATTTTTTTCTTTACTTATCTTACATATTTTTTCTTTACTTATCTTAAATATTTTTTCTTTACTCATCTTAAATATTTTTTTCTTTACTTATCTAAAATAGTTTTTTCTTTACTAATCTTAAATATTTTTTCTTTACTTATCTTAAATATTTTTTTCTTTACTTATCTTACATATTTTTTCTTTACTTATCTTAAATATTTTTTTTATTTATCTTAAATATTTTTTTCTTTACTTATGTAAAATAGTTTTTTCTTTACTTATCTTAAATATTTTTTCTTTACTTATCTTAAATATTTTTTTCTTTACTTATCTTAAATATTTTTTCTTTACTTATCTTAAATATTTTTTTCTTTACTTATCTAAAATAGTTTTTTCTTTACTTATCTTAAATATTTTTTCTTTACTTATCTTAAATATTTTTTCTTTACTTATCTTAAATATTTTTTTCTTTACTTGTTTTAAATATTTTTTTCTTTACTTATCTTAAATATTTTTTTCTTTACTTATCTAAAATATTTTTTCTTTACTTATCTTAAATATTTTTTCTTTACTTATCTTAAATATTTTTTTCTTTACTTATCTTAAATATTTTTTTTTACTTATCTAAAATATTTTTTCTTTACTTATCTTAAATAGTTTTATCTTTACTTATCTTAAGTATTTTTCTTTACTTATCTTAAATATTTTTTTCTTTACTTATCTTAAATATTTTACTTTACTTATCTTAAATATTTTTTACTTTACTTATCTGAAATATTTTTTTCTTTACTTATCTAAAATATTTTTTTCTTTACTTATCTTATATATTTTACTTTACTTATCTTAAATATTTTTTCTTTACTTATCTTAAATATTTTTTCTTTACTCATCTTAAATATTTTTTTCTTTACTTATCTAAAATAGTTTTTTCTTTACTAATCTTAAATATTTTTTCTTTACTTATCTTAAATATTTTTTTCTTTACTTATCTTACATATTTTTTCTTTACTTATCTTAAATATTTTTTCTTTACTTATCTTAAATATTTTTTTCTTTACTTATCTAAAATAGTTTTTTCTTTACTAATCTTAAATATTTTTTCTTTACTTATCTTAAATTTTTTTCTTTACTTATCTTACATATTTTTTCTTTACTTATCTTAAATATTTTTTTTACTTATCTTACATATTTTTTTCTTTACTTATGTAAAATAGTTTTTTCTTTACTTATCTTAAATATTTTTTCTTTACTTATCTTAAATATTTTTTTCTTTACTTATCTTAAATATTTTTTTCTTTACTTATCTTAAATATTTTTTCTTTACTTATCTTAAATATTTTTTCTTTACTTATCTAAAATATTTTTTCTTTACTTATCTTAAATATTTTTTTCTTTACTTATCTAAAATAGTTTTTTCTTTACTTATCTTAAATATTTTTTCTTTACTTATCTTAAATATTTTTTCTTTACTTATCTTAAATATTTTTTTCTTTACTTGTTTTAAATATTTTTTTCTTTACTTATCTTAAATATTTTTTTCTTTACTTGTCTAAAATATTTTTTCTTTACTTATATTTAATATTTTTTCTTTACTTATCTTAAATATTTTTTTCTTTACTTATCTTAAATATTTGTTTTTACTGATCTAAAATATGTTTTCTTTACTTATCTTAAATAGTTTTATCTTTACTTATCTTAAGTATTTTTTCTTTACTTATCTTAAATATTTTTTTCTTTACTTATCTTAAATATTTTTTCTTTACTTATCTTAAATATTTTTTACTTTACTTATCTGAAATATTTTTTTCTTTACTTATCTAAAATATTTTTTTCTTTACTTATCTTATATATTTTACTTTACTTATCTTAAATATTTTACTTTACTTATCTTAAATATTTTTTCCTTACTTTTCTTAAATAATTTTTTTACTTATCTTAAATATTTTTTCTTTACTTATCTTAAATATTTTTTTTTACTTATCTTAACTATTTTTTCTTTACTTATCTTAAAAATTTTTTTCTTTACGCATCTTACATATTTTTTTTCTTTACTTATCTTAAATATTATTTCTTTACTTATCTTAAATTTTTTTTCTTTACTTATCTTAAATATTTTTTTCTTTACTTATCTTAAATATTTTTTCTTTACGTATCTTAAATATTTTTTTCTTTACTTATCTTAAATATTATTTCTTTACTTATCTTAACTATTTTTTCTTTACTTATCTTAAATATTTTTTTCTTTACGCATCTTACATATTTTTTTTCTTTACTTATCTTAAATATTTTTTCTTTACTTATCTTAAATTTTTGTTCTTTACTTATCTTAAATATTTTTTTCTTTACTTATCTTAAATATTTTTTCTTTACGCATCTTACATATTTTTTTTCTTTACTTATCTTAAATATTTTTTCTTTACTTATCTTAAATATTATTTCTTTACTTATCTTAAATATTATTTCTTTACTTATCTTAAATATTATTTCTTTACGTATCTTAAATAGTTTATCTTTACTTATCTTAAATAGTTTATCTTTACTTATCTTAAATATTTTTTTTCTTTGCTTATCTTAAATATTTTTTTTCTTTACTTATCTTAAATATTTTTTCTTTACTTATCTTAAATATTTTTTCTTTACTTATCTAAAATCTTTTTTCTTTAAATATCTTAAATATTTTTTTCTTTACTTATCTTTAATATTTTTCTTTACTTATCTTAAATAATTTTTTCTTTACTTATCTTAAATATTTTTTTCTTTACTTATCTTAAATAATTTTTTCTTACTTATCTTAAATATTTTTTTTTACTTATCTTAAATATATTTTCTTTACTTATCTAAAATATTTTTTCTTTACTTATCTTAAATATTTTTTTCTTTACTTATCTTAAATATTTTTTTTCTTTACTTATCTTAAATATTTTTTCTTTACTTATCTTAAATATATGTTTCTTTACTTATCTTAAATATTTTTTTTACTTATCTTAACTATTTTTTCTTTACTTATCTTAAATATTTTTTTCTTTACTTATCTTAAATAGTTTCTTTACTTATCTTAAATATTTTTTTCTTTACTTATCTTAAATATTTTTTTCTTTACTTATCTTAAATATTTTTCTTTACTTATCTTAAATATTTTTTCTTTACTTATCTAAAATATTTTTTCTTGACTTATCTTAAATATTTTTTTCTTTACTTATCTTAAATAGTTTTTTCTTTTTTTATCTTAAATATTTTTTCTTTACTTATCTTAAATATTTTTTCTTTACTTATCTTAAATATTTTTTTCTTTACTTGTTTTAAATATTTTTTTCTTTACTTATCTTAAATATTTTTTTCTTTACTTATCTAAAATATTTTTCTTTACTTATCTTAAATATTTTTTCTTTACTTATCTAAATATTTTTTTCTTTACTTATCTTAAATATTTTTTTTTACTTATCTGAAATATTTTTTCTTTACTTATCTTAAATAGTTTTATCTTTACTTATCTTAAGTATTTTTTCTTTACTTATCTTTTATATTTTTTTCTTTACTTATCTTAAATATTTTTTCTTTACTTATCTTAAATATTTTTTTCTTTACTTATCTTAAATATTTTTTTCTTTACTTATCTTAAATATTTTTTTCTTTACGTATCGATAATATTTTACTTTGCTTATCTTAAATATTTTACTTTACTTATCTTAAATATTTTTTTCTTTACTTATCTTAATAATTTTTTCTTTACTTATCTTAAATATTTTTTTCTTTACTTATCTTAAATATTTTTTTCTTTACGTATCGATAATATTTTACTTTACTTATCTTAAATATTTTTCTTTACTTATCTTAAATATTTTTTTCTTTACTTATCTTAAATATTTTTTCTTTACTTATCTTAAATATTTTTTCTTTACTTATCTTAATATTTTTTTTCCTTACTTATCTTAAATATTTTTTTACTTACCTTAAATATTTTTTCTTTACTTATCTTAAATATTTTTTTTTACTTATCTTAAATAGTTTTTCTTTACTTATCTTAAAATTTCTTTTCTTTACGCATCTTACATATTTTTTTCTTTACTTATCTTAAATAGTTTATCTTTACTTATCTTAAATAGTTTATCTTTACTTATCTTAAATATTTTTTTTCTTTACTTATCAAAAATATTTTTTTTCTTTACTTATCTTAAATATTGTTTTTCTTTCTTATCTTAAATATTTTTTCTTTACTTATCTAAAATCTTTTTTCTTTACTTATCTTAAATATTTTTTTTCTTTACTTATCTTAAATATTTTTTCTTTACTTATCTTAAACATTTGTTTCTTTACTTATCTTAAATATTTTTTTTTACTTATCTTAACTATTTTTTCTTTACTTATCTTAAATATTTGTTTCTTTACTTATCTTAAATATTTTTTCTTTACTTATCTTAAATATTTTGTCTTTACTCATCTTAAATTTTTTTTCTTTACTTATCTTAAATATTGTTTTCTATACTTATCTTAAATATTTTTTCTTTACTTATCTTAAATTTTTTTTTTACTTATCTTAAATATTGTTTCTTTACTTATCTTAAATATTTTTTCTTTACTTATCTTAAATATTTTTTCTTTACTTATCTAAAATATTTTTTCTTGACTTATCTTAAATATTTTTTTCTTTACTTATCTAAAATAGTTTTTTCTTTATTTATCTTAAATATTTTTTCTTTACTTATCTTAAATATTTTTTCTTTACTTATCTTAAATATTTTTTTCTTTACTTGTTTTAAATATTTTTTTCTTTACTTATCTTAAATATTTTTTTCTTTACTTATCTAAAATATTTTTTCTTTACTTATCTTAAATATTTTTTCTTTACTTATCTTAAATATTTTTTTCTTTACTTATCTTAAATATTTTTTTTTACTTATCTGAAATATTTTTTCTTTACTTATCTTAAATAGTTTTATCTTTACTTATCTTAAGTATTTTTTCTTTACTTATCTTTAATATTTTTTTCTTTACTTATCTTAAATATTTTTCTTTACTTATCTTAAATATTTTTTTCTTTACTTATCTTAAATATTTTTTTCTTTACTTATCTTAAATATTTTTTCTTTACTTATCTTAAATATTTTACTTTACTTATCTTAAATATTTTACTTTACTTATCTTAAATATTTTTTTCCTTACTTATCTTAAATATTTTTTTTACTTACCTTAAATATTTTTTCTTTACTTATCTTAAATATTTTTTTTTACTTATCTTAACTATTTTTTCTTTACTTATCTTAAAAATTTTTTTTCTTTACGCCTCTTACATATTTTTTACTTATCTTAAATAGTTTATCTTTACTTATCTTAAATAGTTTATCTTTACTTATCTTAAATTTTTTTTTTCTTTACTTATCTTAAATATTTTTTCTTTACTTATCTTAAATATTTTTTTTCTTTACTTATCTTAAATATTTTTTCTTTACTTATCTAAAATCTTTTTTCTTTACTTATCTTAAATATTTTTTTCTTTACTTATCTAAAATACTTTTTCTTTACTTATCTTAAATAATTTTTCTTTACTTATCTTAAATATTTTTTTCTTTACTTATCTTAAATAATATTTTCTTTACTTATCTTTAATATTTTTTTTTACTTATCTTAAATAATATTTTCTTTACTTATCTAAAATATTTTTTTCTTTACTTATCTTAAATATTTTTTTCTTTACTTATCTTAAATATTTTTTTTCTTTACTTATCTTAAATATTTTTTCTTTACTTATCTTAAACATTTGTTTCTTTACTTATCTTAAATATTTTTTTTTACTTATCTTAACTATTTTTTCTTTACTTATCTTAAATATTTGTTTCTTTACTTATCTTAAATATTTTTTCTTTACTTATCTTAAATATTTTGTCTTTACTCATCTTAAATTTTTTTTCTTTACTTATCTTAAATATTTTTTTCTATACTTATCTTAAATATTTTTTCTTTACTTATCTTAAATATTTTTTTTTACTTATCTTAAATATTGTTTCTTTACTTATCTTAAATATTTTTTTCTTTACTCATCTAATATATTTTTCATTACTTATCTTAAATATTTTCTCTTTATTTATCTTAAATATTTTTCATTACTTATCTTAAATATTTTTTCTTTACTTATCTTAAATATTTTTTCTTTACTTATCTTAAATATGTTTTCTTTACTTATCTTAAATATTTTTTCTTTACTTATCTTAAATATTTTTTCTTTACTTATCTTAAATATTGTATCTTACTGATCTTAAATATTGTTTCTTTACTTATCTTAAATATTTTTTCTATACTTATCTTAAATTATTTTTCTATACTTATCTTAAATATTTTTCTTTACTTATCTTAAATATTTTTCTTTACTTATCTTAAATATTTTTCTTTACTTCTCTTAAATATTTTTGTTTACTTATCTTAAATATTTTTTCTTTATTATCTTAAATATTTTTTTCTTTACTTATCTTAATTTTTTTTTCTTTACTTATCTTAAATTTTTTTTCTTTACTGATCTTAAATATTTTTTCTTTACTTATCTGAAATATTTTTTCTTTACTTATCTTAAATATTTTTTTCTTTACTTATCTTAAATATTTTTTCTTTACTTATCTTAAATATTTTTCTTTACTGATCTTAAATATTTTTTCTTTACTTATCTTAAATATTTTTTCTGTACTTATCTTAAATTATTTTTCTTTACTTATCTTAAATATTTTTTCTTTACTCATCTTAAATATTTTTTCTTTACTTATGTAAAATAGTTTTATCTTTACTTATCTTAAATATTTTTTCTTTACTTATCTAAAATATTTTTTCTTGACTTATCTTAAATATTTTTTTCTTTACACATCTAAAATAGTTTTTTCTTTATTTATCTTAAATATTTTTTCTTTACTTATCTTAAATATTTTTTTCTTTACTTATCTTAAATATTTTTTTTTACTTATCTGAAATATTTTTTCTTTACTTATCTTAAATAGTTTTATCTTTACTTATCTTAAGTATTTTTTCTTTACTTATCTTTAATATTTTTTTCTTTACTTATCTTAAATATTTTTTCTTTACTTATCTTAAATATTTTTTTCTTTACTTATCTTAAATATTTTACTTTACTTATCTTAAATATTTTACTTTACTTATCTTAAATATTTTTTTCCTTACTTATCTTAAATATTTTTTTTACTTACCTTAAATATTTTTTCTTTACTTATCTTAAATATTTTTTTTTACTTATCTTAACTATTTTTTCTTTACTTATCTTAAAAAATTTTTTTCTTTACGCCTCTTACATATTTTTTTTCTTTACTTATCTTAAATAGTTTATCTTTACTTATCTTAAATAGTTTATCTTTACTTATCTTAAATTTTTTTTTCTTTACTTATCTTAAATATTTTTTTCTTTACTTATCTTAAATATTTTTTTTCTTTACTTATCTTAAATATTTTTTCTTTACTTATCTAAAATCTTTTTTCTTTACTTATCTTAAATATTTTTTTCTTTACTTATCTAAAATACTTTTTCTTTACTTATCTTAAATAATTTTTCTTTACTTATCTTAAATATTTTTTTCTTTACTTATCTTAAATAATATTTTCTTTACTTATCTTTAATATTTTTTTTTACTTATCTTAAATATATTTTCTTTACTTATCTAAAATATTTTTTTCTTTACTTATCTTAAATATTTTTTTCTTTACTTATCTTAAATATTTTTTTTCTTTACTTATCTTAAATATTTTTTCTTTACTTATCTTAAACATTTGTTTCTTTACTTATCTTAAATATTTTTTTTTACTTATCTTAACTATTTTTTCTTTACTTATCTTAAATATTTGTTTCTTTACTTATCTTAAATATTTTTTCTTTACTTATCTTAAATATTTTGTCTTTACTCATCTTAAATTTTTTTTCTTTACTTATCTTAAATATTTTTTTCTATACTTATCTTAAATATTTTTTCTTTACTTATCTTAAATATTTTTTTTACTTATCTTAAATATTGTTTCTTTACTTATCTTAAATATTTTTTTCTTTACTCATCTAATATATTTATCATTACTTATCTTAAATATTTTCTCTTTATTTATCTTAAATATTTTTCATTACTTATCTTAAATATTTTTTCTTTACTTATCTTAAATATTTTTTCTTTACTTATCTTAAATATGTTTTCTTTACTTATCTTAAATATTTTTTCTTTACTTATCTTAAATATTTTTTCTTTACTTATCTTAAATATTGTATCTTACTGATCTTAAATATTGTTTCTTTACTTATCTTAAATATTTTTTCTATACTTATCTTAAATTATTTTTCTATACTTATCTTAAATATTTTTCTTTACTTATCTTAAATATTTTTCTTTACTTATCTTAAATATTTTTCTTTACTTCTCTTAAATATTTTTGTTTACTTATCTTAAATATTTTTTCTTTATTATCTTAAATATTTTTTTCTTTACTTATCTTAATTTTTTTTTCTTTACTTATCTTAAATTTTTTTTCTTTACTGATCTTAAATATTTTTTTCTTTACTTATCTGAAATATTTTTTCTTTACTTATGTAAAATAGTTTTATCTTTACTTATCTTAAATATTTTGTCTTTACTTATCTTAAATATTTTTTCTTTATTTATCTTAAATATTTTTTTCTTTACTTATCTTAAATATGTTTTTCTTTACTTATCTTAAATTTTTTTTCTTTACTTATCTTAAATATTTTTTCTTTACTTATCTTAAATATTTTTTTCTTTACTTATCTTAAATATGTTTTTCTTTACTTATCTTAAATATTTTTTCTTTACTTATCTTAAATATTTTTTTCTTTACTTGTCTTAATTTTTTTTTTCTTTACTTATCTTAAATATTTTTTCTTTACTTATCTTAAATATTTTTTCTTTACTAATCTTAAATATTTTTTCTTACTTATACTAAATATTTTTTTCTTTTCTTATCTTGAATATTTTTTCTTTACTTATCTTAAATATTTTTTTTCTTTACTTATCTTAAATATTTTCTTAAATAGTTTATGCTCTTAAAAAAGTTTTTTTTTAAAGTTTTATCAGACCATTTTAAAATATCTCCAATCAGCAACTGAGTTTAGACTCGGAACTCTAAACCCCACCCCGTATATCCCTTCAATTGACTCGTGTCGTGTTTCACCCTTCAGACGCCTTATTTCCACCCAGGTACACCTGGTTGCTTACAAGTACCCGGCTACCCTTAATTCAATACTTACCTTTCTGGCAGAGCTTGCAATTAGGGAGCGAGTTTCAGGAAAGAAGACGAAAAGAAAAAAAAAACACAAAGCGTGTATTTAAAAAAAAAAAAACCCAAAACCGCAAAGGTTTGGATAGACGCATTATTTCTCTCTTGTCTCATAGATCATCTGAACAGGATTAGATTTGAACCGGCTCTCTCGCCCGCACCCTCACGGTGATGGACGCGCGTGTGTGCGTCTCTCGCTGGGTGTGGTTTGAGATGGCAAAACGAATGAAAAGTTGACAATCTTCGGCTATTGCCGATTCTACACACATAGACTTCTGTACGTATTATTTGGATTCTTCGGACTACTATTCTCACCTTGAATATTATATTCGCTATATAAGCCTTGGGCGTCTTCAGGTTTATCTTGTCGAACTCGGGAATCTTTTTGTCTAACTCAGGAATCTGCATGAAATTGCGAACAGAACCCTTTATTTAATTCACGGGGTTAGCATGATCGAGTAAAAGTCCTATGTACTTCGCAATTGTATTTTGAGTGCTTGCTTAGGACCATGACTGACGGAACAAGAATATGCTACCCCCATGGAGTAAATAAAGGAATCTGTTCGAAATTACGCCTAAATTCTCGAGTTAGACAGAAACATTTCTGAGTTCGTCAAAATACACATGAAGAAGGTCGGAGGTTACATCGACCGAAACGTCACTTAAGATGAGAACAGTAGTTCGAAGAATCCAAATATGTATAAAATATTATTTACAATCTTTGGCTGTAAAAAAGTTATGCCTATGTATACAGCAAATACATTACGGACATGTAGGACGGTTATCGTAACCCCCCCCCCAATAAGCATATAAAAGCAAAAAAAACCAAAAACAAAAACAAAAAAAAACCCCAGGAAACAAAAAAACAAAAACAAAACAAAACAAACGAAAAAAAACTTCGAGATACAGTCAAGTTTTGCCTAAAAGTTGTTTTATTAGTAATATTAATGCTGTATTGCCGGGGATATATGTAAACGAGTGTATATCATATATATGTACGTGTCTAAATTTGTGTATTGTTTAGATGTATAACATGTTCTTCTAACGAATGTGTGTATATATACATGTCACAGACATCTATATGACGTGTGTATGTACCTGGGTTTGTCTATGAACGTCTGGCTTTGTGATCATCTAATTACGAGTTCGTTGTGTGTGTGTGTGTGTGTGTGTGTGTGTGTGTGTGTGTGTGTGTGTGTACATTTGATTACAGTTCATGACGAGACAAGAATATACATAAATACCTTTTCAACATAAAGAACAAATAACAATTATTTGGGGGTTCAACATCTGGCCAATCGGGAACATGTCTGGTTAATCTTTTATCTTTTTGACTGAAATTCTTCCCAAGAGAATGACAGAGCCACGGTTTTTATTTTCGGCAACTTTTTATTCCAGAATGGTTTCCACTTTTGGAAAGTTGCAACGCTGATTCAGATTATCTCCATATCTGTCCCCCTCTTGGGGCCATCTTAAATCTAATGACCGTCTCTGTCCCTTTCTCGACTCCAACTAACTGTCTCGTCTTAATTCCGAACTCTGCTTTTATGTATGTAACTGTTCCTTTGTGCTTACGTCACTTGACTACACAAAGACTCGGCACATGACCTTCGGCCATGTTTTCTCGCCAAATGTATTGTTTTTATCGCTAGATTTGAAACCCCATTCTGTTTATGTCCACCGCATTCTTTTCCTGTTATTGTTTCTAAGTTAAACAAAATATTTTTTATAAACATTATTTTGTTTCAAACATTCCGTCTGCATACCTTTTTTCTACAGGATAAAAAAATATTATTTATTATCTAACATTAACACACAAGTAAAGAAGTCGACCACAGACGAGGAAGTCCTCAAGGCTCCTTTTCCATTTAATACTATATTGAGGCCTAAGCGAGGGAAACACTCCTTTTATTGTATTAAACTCATCTTTGACACTTACCCACTGAGTATGTAGCAAGACGTCATCAGGTATATTTTTATTTTACATTTATAATATGACTTGGCAGTGGATTGAACCCTGGTCTCCAAGCAAACACTCCAGTAAAGCTAAGTACACAATTTTCTGTCTTGTTGTTAAATTTTTTAGTTTGTAAAAAAATCTGTCAAAAGCCGCCAGGTTCAAAAAATACGTTGACAATCTGAACACCTAGGCAATATAAAAAATGATGAGCAACAATGAATTCATGAATACCTTGAGGGAGAGATAGATGGGGAGCCATAGCCGCCAATGCTTGTAACAGGCAAGACCCAACTTGATGATGATGATGATGATGATGATGATGATGATGATGATGATGATGATGATGATGATGGTGATGATGAACTTGCATAGTTTTTGAGTTTTGGGACTGCTTTAAAGTGTTTTGTTGTTTTTCGATTTTGCATCATTGCTTGTAAAAAACAATCTATACTGTTTGATTTTCTTACATGATGTAAAGATTCGATATCGTATGTTTGATAAGTGAATTATACAAAAAATTAAAGAGAAATAAACAATAACTGTCACGAACTCTCCTATTAAATAATAAAATCCTTGCAATCTTCTCATAGCGTTGTTCATACTTCAACTAACAAAAACATTGACTCTTTTCTCGCTTGTTCTTATATAACAGAACCGCCGATGCGGGTTAGCAGCAGCATCGCATGACACGTCTGCAAATGATCCAACCAATGCGATGTGATGTGACAGAAAGAAAAGAAATAGAAAAAGCGGAGAGAGAAAAATGCACCACGTGGTCAGGACCAGAACAAGTAGGTGCCAGTATAAAATGAACGTATGGCCCGTGGCGGCGAGAGACTTTGAAGCCCGTGTTGAGGCGGCAGGGTTTTCAAAAGTACATGGAAAACGAAATCCAATAAGGCGCTTTTAAAACAAGATGCAATGCGTTGATTTGGAAAGTATGATGAATGCATGCATTCCCTTTTAACTGAAAAAAGCTAACTCAAATTTCTATCCTTTTCTTCCTTCCTTTCTTAGCGAGACTTTCAACTACAACGTGTTGAACCCGTTAAAATATAACGACACTGTTAGGACGACAGATCATCAAAGAGAAATAATTCTCTTTTCTGTAAAGGCAAAGTTGCCTCTCCTGCTTCAATTCTGAGATAACAGTTATCACGTTTTCATGCGACAACAAGACGAGACCACGAGCCAGGAGCCATCTTGGGACAGAGTAGCGACACTGCATGTCATGCGTAGACAATCGGGCTAAAACTAAATTATACGGATAGACTTAAGAACCTTTTCTGACTTACAAATAAGACTTAGTTCCTTCAGTAAGTCATAACAGACCGCGTTGAAGAAAGTTCACGATAACGTTACGCTTTGCGCTTTCTTTCATGGTGACCCCTTAGTAAAACATAAGCCTACCCCTCTTGCTGTATGAATCAGATACATATTAGTAGTATTACCGTGGTTGTAGTAGGTTCACATTGTGTGTTAACTTGCCACTAAGATACCCTCGTTTCTACGTCGTAAATAACTGCCATGTTTATAGGCATCGACCTTTTTTCGCTCGTTCATGCGTGCGCTGATCGGCTTGTTAGGTCGGGTGAAGAAAGGAGCGAGTGTTTTTTCTTTATCGATTAGCGAACTTAACGAGTTCATTTCAGTGTGTTGAAAAGCTGTCCCCTTTTTAGGGATCGGTTGGTTATGACTCAGGTTTAAATCGCATTTTCATTGCTATACCTGCACCGTGAGTGAACGCATCGGACCTACATATGTTCATTCTTGTTATCGTTTCGAATTTTCAAAGTCATACCTAAACAGCATTTAAGCGATTGTTGTGGTTAATACACCCTCACCGAGAATCCTTTATTCAAAGTAACATTCACAGGTTACATGAATTAGAAAAAAAAACGCATGAAATATTGCCAAGGCTGCTGCAAAGTATCGGATATTTATATATATAATATCATCACTCGTCAATGAATAGCGTATTGTTGCTTCATTTGGGCTGGTGCATCTACAACTAGTCTTTCTCTTTTTGGTAGAGTTTAAGAAAGAGTCTCCAATCTAATAGGTCCCGCACCATCAACCAATCTCAATCCGCTGTCCCCTCGCCATAATCTTACATCCCTATGTTAGTTTTGCATGTATTTTAATGGTCTATGATCAGATGAACTTGTAGTACTTGTACCCCCTCGACGTACATATTCTCCACTGATCTGTCTGGTAGCACAAAGATCAGAGAGAGAAAGAGATAGATAGATAGAGAGATAGTGTGTGTGTGTGAGAGATAGATAGATAGATAGATAGATAGATAGATAGTGTGTGTGGGGGGGAGAGAGAAAGAGATAGATAGATATATATAGTGTGTGTGTGTGTGAGAGAGAGAGAGAAAGAGATAAATAGATAGATATATAGTGTGTGTGTGTAAGAGAGAGAGAGAGAGAAATAGATAGAGAGATAGATAGATAGTGTGTGTGTGTGCGCGCGTGTGTGTGTATGTGAGATAGATAGATAGTGTGTGTGTAAGAGAGAGAGAGAGAGAAATAGATAGATAGATAGTGTGCGTGTGTGTGAGAGAGAGAGAAAGGGATAGATAGATAGATAGATAGATAGTGTGTATGTGTGTGTGTGTATGTGTGAGAGAGATAGAGAGAGAGAGATTATGCTCTAATAACTTCTTTACTCGAATCGCTGACTTTGGAATTACCTCTATGCTTCATGTTTCCCTGTACCAAAATTCAGAAGTTTAAATGTAAAGTGAACAATCATCTCGCTACACAACTTTCCACTTCCGATGCACTTAATTCACAATAGCCTTTATGCTTCTGTGGCAATCTATGGTTTTCTGAGGGTGAACGTAAGTAAAATTTCTTTTCAAAGAGCCGACAAAATAAATTTGATTCTGACTAGCCAATTACCATTTGTTAGCCTTCTATCATGTTATATAATATATAAAATTACATTGTTGAACTTAAAAAATTAAACAAAACTGAACTTGAGCTGAAAATTAAATTTTGTTTTATAGATATACAATTTTGATTTGTTATTGTCGTACTACATTATTTAACATGTAAAGTTATAATGTTTGATTTTACAAAATAAGACCTAGATAGCATTTAACCTGAAAAAAAAAACAAGCTTTACTTCTGGCCAGCCAATTCTTATGTGTTATTGGTAATATAACATATTTCGGTACAATTAACTTCCTAAATTACTTAGTCCGGTTCAAAGGACTTATAATATGAAAAGTAAGAGAAGGTATAACTCGTATTTCAAGTTGAAGAATAAGGTAGAAGTTGTCTACATTTTTCTGTATAAGTTTTAAAATATTTTCAAATTATATTGTTGTACCGTGGTATTGACAATGGAATGTGAGCAGATGAGCTCATATAACTTGTGCCCCCTCGACTTACATAATCTCTACTTATCTGGAAGCACCAAATTCAGAGAGAGAGAGAATTATAGATAGACAGACAGACAGACAGACAGATAGATAGATAGATAGATAGAGAGTTTTACCGTTTTAAGACCTTTAATAACAGCAATAAGAACTTCAAATAGAACATAATACATCCCACGGTATTTTTTAGGAGGCAATGAAACAACTCGATTTCTAATACATAGAAAAATACATTATTTCAGTGGAACACTATATAACCGACCTCCGATAAAATACCGAGTCAATGTTATCTGTAAATAAGATATCTTCGACCACCGATTGCCATGACAAATAACACCCTACTTATAAGATCATTGTTCAAACCCATCGGCTTAACATTCACATACAACATAAATTGGAACAAATATATTGAAGACATTGCCAAGACTGCTGCTAAAAAGATGGGTTCCCTCTATTAGAAAATTGCACAACACCCTCTTTCTCTAGAAATCCATTATTCGCCCATGCATGGATTATTGATGCCACATTTGTCACTATTCCCCCTTTTGAAAGGGTCGAAAAAAAGAATCTACAATCTAAATAGACTCCGCCCTATCAACCAAACTTTAACCACTGCCTCCTCGTCGCAATTTTTCATCCCTAAGCTTATTTTATGAGTACTTTACTTGAATATGTTTTTATGAACTCGCTACACTTCTCTCTACGTAAATATATCCGACAAACTAGTCAGTCAGCAAAATCACACCCCTTCACTGTCAAGGTCATCAGATGTCGGAGTGTTTTATCCTCTAATAACTTTTTTCCTCGAATCTTGTTTCCCTGTACCAAAATTCAGAAATTTAAATGTAATGTGAATCATCTCGCTATACAACTTTGAACGTAGGATGCCCCTAATTCACAATAGCCTTTATACTTCTGTGGCAATCTATGATGTTCTGAAGGTGAACGTAAGTAAAATTTCTTTTCAAAAAGCCGACAAATTGTATTTGATTCTGGCTAGCCAATTATCATTAATTAGTGTTCTACTATATTATATAACATTGTCGAATTTTAAAAATTAAACCAAAGAGCATTTCAGCTGAAAAATTATTTTTTTTTATAGATATACAATTTTGATTTGTTATTGTTGTGCCATGTTATTTAATATATAAAGTTATATTGTTTGCTTTTCAAAATTAGACCTAGATAACATCTAAGCTGAAAAAACAAACCTCACTCCTGGCTAGCCAATTCTTATTTGTTATTGTTATACCATGTTATTGGCAATATAACCTATTTCGCTACAATTTACTTCCTAAATTTCAGATGACTAATAATATGAAAAGTGTGTGGAAGCATTACTCGTATTTCAAATTGAAGAATATGGTAGAAGTTGTTTACCTTAAATGTATTTCTTTTTCAACGTAAGTTAAAAATATTTTCGGTTTTTATTGTTGTACCGTGACATTGACAATAAAGATTATTGTGAAACATCTTGGTTGCTGTACCAACCATTAGACTCTCCCTCTCTAACAGAGCCCCCAGAATATCATGTCAGAATAGCATGTCCTTTGGTCTACCACACGTTTGAAATAGCATTTTCTTTGGTCTGTCAGACTTACGCTCAGGGGTAGATTTCCTGTGATCTGTCACGCTTACGATTTGACTATTATTGACTAATACGGTATCACTGGTAGAATACTTAACATAATTAAATCCTTCTTAGATAAGAGAAAAATCCAGGTTGTCCTCGACGGTCGTACATCTAAACAGTGTGATATAAATGCGGTAGTGCCTCAGGAGTCTATCCTTGGACCTCTATTGTTCCTAATGTTTATTAATGACCTCCCCGACAAAACTGCCTCTGAGATGGGTATATATGCTGATGACACCACACTCTATAACAGGCATGACAGGAAAACAAATGAACACATAACTAATAAAATGGCAAAAATACTAGAGGATGATCATCAATCTGTAGTGGAATGGGGACATAAATAGATGGTCACATTCAATGCTGCCAAGACTAAACTGGTTTCCTTCAATAATTACAAGAAACATTCTCTGCCACCAATAGCAATGGCCAGTGACTCCCTGTCTGAGAGTACATCTTTCAAACTGCTTGGCCTAACGTTCACAGGAAACATGAGTTGGAACAATTATATTGAAAACATTGCCAGGGCCGCTGCGAAAAAGGTAGGCTCTCTCTACCGCGCTAGAAAACTACTGGCACCTGAAAGTATCCTGTAGCTTTATAAGGCCACCATTCGCCCATGTATGGAGTATTTTTGTCACATTTGGGCTGGTACATCTGCTGCTAGTCTCTCGCTCCTAGACAAGGTTCAAAAGAGAGCTGCCAATCTGATAGGCTCTGAACTGGCATCTAAACTTCAGCCTCTGTTCCATCGACGAAATGTTGCATCCCTCTGCCTGTTCTACAAGTATTTTAATGGTGAATGCTCTGACGAACTGCAGACACTTGTGCCCCCCGCGACGTAGACACCCTCTACAAACCCGACAGGCAGCTAAATCCCACCCCCACACAGTAGAGATCCCTAGATGTAAAAGATCTTTTTACTCCAGTAGTTTCTTCCCCAGAACCGCTAGACTCTGGAATTCCATTCCAGGTCCCTGCTTCCCTAACTGTACTGACATGCAGAAGTTCAAGTGTAACGTGAACCGACATCTTGCTGCCCAAATCCCAACATAGTGCCCCAGTAGTTGCTGCCCCTGATAGTAGCCCCCTACAATGGCAAGTGGCAATGTGCCTTGTTTGGGGTGAAAATGTAATAAAAAAAAATTCCTTTAGTTTGTCACGTTTCCGCTTTTGGTCTGCCACACTTTCTCTTGAAATAGCATTTCTTCTAGTCTGTCAGGCTTAGTCTTCAAATATCAGTTCACTTTGGTTTGTCCTTCTCTCACTTATAATAGAAAGGTATTCACATCTCTAACCGCGCAGATCAGGTGGGCGTTTCTAAATAATAGCATATTTGTTTAGCACACGCTCCATTGGTTTTTGCATTTGAGATTCCTTTGTCTAAAGACTGAGCCTCACCCTATTGTTCTGTTTCTCTTCCCCCACACCCGAAGAGGTAAATCACCCCTTTATCACTGTAAGACGCACACTTCCGTCGCTCGGTGCGACATCAAACGTGAAAGGCTGACACAGAATATCTTTCCATAACTTTTACCTACTAGCGACTGTTGTTTTTATTTCTATCGCTAGCCAAATCGCTCAAATGACAGATCGAATCATTGATCACAAAACGCAGCCTACTTAAGTACATTTATTCATTTAACCACGCTTTAGTTTGAAACAAAGGTCCTAAACCTATGATCCGTGATCAAAATCCGGCCCGCAGAGACATTTTAAGAAAATGTCAGATTTTAGCAACGAGAACCCGTGTCATTATGGCAGAAAAAAATGTGTTTGCTGGCCAACTCCTCACAAACGTTGTCCCTCCACCTATAAAACTGGTCCCTATCACAGTAGCCAAATACGCTTCAGTGTTTTCTTAGAATGAATAAATTCAAAATAAGCAAAGGATTAAATAATAATAAAAAAAATCGTCCCTTCATGACCGAAATATGTGAAATCGAAAATTCGAACGGTAGTCCCCACCCACAGGAATACCCCCCCCATTACATTTTTTAATAATTCTATTTATTTTTGTTTTATTAGTTTTCTTTTCAGATAATACTTAGCCTTTAACAATTTGTATAACTATCTTTACTATTATATAAAAATACATTTATGTTTGTCTGTGTAAGTTAGTTCCCTATTGATTCCGAAATAGCTTGGCCGATATTTATGAAATTTCATACAAATGCACTTGATGTATCCATCAATGTTCTGAGATAGGTTTTGTTTCGGAATGCCTTTGATAAGTATCGATAATCCGATAAAAAAAGAAACAGGCGAGTTTGACCAACATTAACACTTTATACAGCCCAACATCACAAGTGCATTTGGGAAGTTTCATTACCACACAAGCAGTAAGGTTAGACATATAAAATAAACAGAAGGTTCTTTGATATGACAGGGACACGTTCAAAATGAATGTTTCTGTTTAAAGCACAATTGCACCGTGATACTTGACTTTTTTCATTTTAAATTTTAATTAAAGCCATTATCACCGAACAAGCAATAAGGCCATACGTATAAAATCAACAGTAGATTCGTTGATATTACAGCAGCGCGTTCGAAATGAATGTTTCTGTTTGGATCACAATTAAAGCATGATACTTGCCTTTTAATACTTTTGTATAAAAACGGCATAATCACGTTGATACAACGGTTCCCGTCAGATCACCGAAGTTAAGCAATGTTGAGCCTGGTCATTACTAAAACGGGTGACCAATTTGGGAATACCAGGTGCTGTATGTAGGAGGACGTCGACACCTCCCTGCAAAAAGTTGCAAAAACCTAACGTCGCCATCTCCCCTTACGGGGATATACATGCGACTGGGGACCGCTTGTGAATTTCATACTCCCATGAAACTCCCTCTTTCGGAGGAAGCGGGTTTAAACCCTGAATAGGGTTTGTGTTGACTACACACACACACACTTGACTTTTACATTTTAAGCTTTAATTCAAGCCATTATAATTTTTTTGTTGCTATTTTTTAAAATTTAAGCCATTATATATAAAACTATTTTGTTAAAATGAGTAGTAGATTCTCTACAGTGCAATGTATAGTGAGGAGGTACGTGCAGTTTCCTCCCGGAATAGAGCAAGGTAATCGATTTGATTTAAAACTAATCAATTTCACCGATTTCGGTGGCAATAAACACAGGAATGAAAAATATTCGTTGATCATCGTTCAATCCCGAGCAACGTCGGGTTTCCCTGTTAGTAAATAATAGTAAAGGTTAAATCATTATGATAGCTAAATCAAAAGTCGGAAATTTCGAACTGGGTTCATTAAAAAGCCGCATTATATTTGTCACTGTTTTTTTTTTTTTTTTTTTTTTGTTAATAATGATTCGTATTGCACAATTTTGTCTTTATTTTACAAATTTGAATGTATGTGTGTTTTTTCAAATATTATTACATCGCGGTATTATCAACCAAAATCATTACTGTTTTTTTTTTAAATAGAATTTTTCTAAACAAAATCTTAATATATTTACAAATTCACGTTTTTAAAATTTTATATCTATATTATAATGATAAAGAATTTTTTCCAAAGAAATTAGAAAACTGATTCAAAATACAGTATTTTGCCGAGGAAATTACCAAATCAAAGCAAAATAAAAAGGGAGGATTCTGTTTATTAACATCGGTCAAAAGTTCTGATTTATGAATTAGCTATTATGGACACTCATTCAGAAGAAGAAGAAGAAGAAGAAGAAGAAGAAGAAGAAGAAGAAGAAGAAGATGAAGAAGAAGAAGAAGAAGGAGAAGAAGAAGAAGGAGAAGGAGAAGGAGAAGGAGAAGAAGAACATGAAGAAGAAGAAGAAGAAGATGAAGAAGAAGAAGAAGATGAAGAAGAAGAAGAAGAAGAAGAAGAAGGAGAAGAAGAAGAAGAAGGAGAAGAAGAAGATGAAGAAGAAGATGAAGAAGAAGAAGAAGAAGAAGATGAAGAAGAAGAAGGAGAAGAAGAAGAAGAAGAAGAAGAAGAAGAAGAAGAAGGAGAAGATGAAGAAGAAGAAGAAGAGGAAGAAGAAGAAGAAGGAGAAGAAGAAGAAGATGAAGAAGAAGAAGAAGAAGAAGAAGGATGAGAAGAAGAAGAAGAAGAAGAAGATGAAGAAGAAGAAGAAGAAGAAGATGAAGAAGAAGAAGAAGAAGAAGAAGAAGAAATAGACAAATAAAAATAATCGAAAATTTAAACCGGTGTTAATGAAGCAATAAACGTTATATTTTTACCCGTTTTTTCTTTTTCCAAGAATTATTTATTTAACCAATTTAGGTGATTAATTTGTTTAAATTAATTTAAATAAAACCGAAAAGGCTAATCTATTTGCCAGTCGGAACAATAATTTGCATAAAATTAATTTAAATAAAAATAATTTGAATAAAAATAATTTACATAAAAATAACTTAAATATAAATAATTTAAATAAAAATAATTTGAATAAAATTAGTTTAAATAGGTTAATCTAAATAAAAATTAATTTAAATCAGGTAACTTTATTATGTAGTAGAGTTTACATCTATTCAATGTAGCCGCCTTCAGTCTCAATCATTGCCCCAATACGAGTCCAGAGCATGCTTTTTGTGCAAGCACCGGCGGGAGGTCGGCGAATACTCGGCGGGTGGCAGCGATTCAACTGCTTTTGGTATTGTAGGAGGTCATATTGGTGATGTTCTCGATGTACGACCAAACGAATTAATCCAGCGGGTTCAGGTCGGGGGAGGAGGAGCAGTGAAAGAAGGGTACAGAGTTGTAACACTCCTTCTGAAGCCAAACCTGGGTCAATTTGGACTTGTGGGCCGGCGTCGAGTCCTGCTGCAACACATAAGGTCTGCCAGCGCCCAGCTGATTGAACCAGAGGATCACTACATCCTTCAACACATCCAAGTACACTTTGGTGTTGACTTTTAGGGCGACTTCCAAGATTGGAGGTAGCACGATGTGGCCCTCTCTTGAAACCACAACAAAGACCATAAACGTGGCCGGAAACTTTGTTTTCATCACCCTGGGCACGTTCCTGTTATTCGTGGCAATCCAGCGATGCATTTTGAGGCTGCTGGCAATAGTCCTGTTGTCATGACTTGGATCAGTAGAGAGCATGAGCTGTACAGCGACGCATCTCCGATCTTGCTCGTTGAACATTGTGTCACTTTCAGATATGATAGAAGGCTCCTATCGCTCTTCTGGTGCTACCAGATTAGGCTGTCTGAAGATATTGGCTTCCTGGGACGAGTTCATATACCATGCTTTTTTTTTCTACTTCCTTTTGCAAACCTTAATTATGTTCTACAAAAGCAAAAACAAAAACAACTCACCTTTTCTCCACATTTTCTTTCTTCCCATTTCCGCTTTCTCTTTCTGAATTAAATGCACCACACCTTGATGTTGTTATTTTTTCATTCCTTTTTGAAAAATTCAATCATGTTCTGCAATGTCAAAAACATAAACAACAATTTTTTCTTTACAAAACAACCAAACCAAACACCATAATTAAATATCTGAAGATTTAAACAGCTTGAAACATGAATACCTTTTTTTTTTTTTTTTTTACAAAATTACTGGATTTGGTATGAAAATACAACGAAAATGTTGATAAGTTGAAAAACAAAATAACCAAACCAAACACTGAATATTTGAAGATGTACAACATCATTTTTTTCTCTCCAAAAATTCCTGTATTTGGCATTAAACAACCCGAAAATCGTTGATATGTCGTAAAATAAACCAAACAATCCTTGAATAGATATGAAGAATTTTGACGGACGTGTACAATGCACATACCCTTATAGATTTTTTTGTTTTTGGTTTGCTTTACTTGTAAACAACAATATTCAAAATGGCGACCAATGGATTTAGAGGCAACATATTAGAAAACTAAGAACAACTTGCCGGCGACAATTTTAAATTTGATATTCGTTTAAAACAGACCCCAAAATCACGTAAAAATCCAATGTTTAATTGCAAGCCTTCATTTGGTCAACAAAACCACATATACCGTTTACTTAATTCCTAATTGAAAGTAAAATTTACGCTAACATTCATGCGCTAATAGCAGTTTTGTTTTAGTATTTCCCAATTCCAAATAATTTTAATTAAAAAAAAAATTAAAACAATAAATTTTGTTTTTTCGTCAAGTGTTTACAATATAGGGGGATCGATTTACTAGAACGTTGTAATTAAACACTGATCACCCCCTTTCAAATACCTATATATTGAATTTTTAACTGTTTTTGATGAATTGGTAGATTAGTGTCCAAACGATAATGATTATTGAAAAAAATTGCAAAATCACAAGCCGAGCATGCGGGGTTCCCCTCCGCGAGTGAAAAATTCACTTCCATCATGACTAATGCTTATGCAAAATTAAAAAAGAAAATCAAAGACGTGGTTATTGAGAAAAGTGCGAACAAATGAACGGATGAACGATTTGGGGGCAATTTTACCCCTAAAATGCTCTCGGGGGTGGAGAGTTATCCGGAAAATCCATTTTGGTAAAAATTTACTTTCACCATGACTAATGTTTGTGTAAAATTCCCAAAAATTCCAAGGTGTGGGTATTGAGAAAAGTGCGAACAAACAAACAAACGAACGGAATTGAATTACTAGGGTCTACTTTGTCGGGGGACGGAAAAAAAAAAAAACGAGAAGAAAAAAATTATAAGGGGTGTGTACATTGTTCACGTCTGCCAGAATTTTTAGCACACAAAAAATTATCAAAAGTATTGAACTCGGAATTAAATAATCCGAAAAGTTGATGTTCCGTAAAGATAAACAACCAAAGCAAACCAAACCAAACCCAACCTCTATCCCAACTGCTCTTTCGAATCCAACCCCTCTTTTTCTTTTTGTGTCTCTATGTCATCGCATTTCACCCAAGCGGCCGATCGATGTCAGTGTTCAGAGCTCAATTTGACACCGTATAGGTTTCATGCTACACCGTTGACGAGACCGGCGAGTCTGTAGCAAACTTATCGATGTCACTATCGTCTTCAAACGTCTTCTATATCTGATCATATGGTTCTTACTCATGCTATTAACTTTACTGGCAATTTAGCATATTTACCGACTTCCGGTTTGGAAACTCATTGGAAGTAATCGCTCCTAGACTTACACGCATACGCACATAAACAAAATCAGCGCAACTAAACGAAACAAACAAACTGCAACAACGATTAAAAATAAATTCAAGAAATAGAAGAGAAAATACAAAAATAAAAATGTAAATAAATAAATGAAATTTATATCAAATTTAGACAACACCTATAACTTATCGAATTCAAAATCTGATTCCGGAAATTGACACAACAAATATGGGAGCCGATTCGACTGTGAGACTGCCACACGAATACAACCCATAACATCTGGGCACCGACACAAACACAGAATGTAGTATCGTTCGAGAGCTGCCTACGTTTTCTCTGCCCCTGATGAAGAGATATTTTCTTGAAAGTATTTAGAAAATTCACGCACCTACCATCTTGTGCGACATACTATGATCAGAAATAAATATACATAAGTGAAAATTATTGAAGACCCTTCGATATTGTTATCGTTATTTATTTTACTACATGGACCGTTTCCATAACAAAATGGTTACAGTCTTTAAACAGAAGCCTTTCATAAACTTTGATAGTTAATTTGAAGATCCTACTGCATTATATTTCTGTACTTAATCTGAAAATCGTTTTAATTTTTTTGAACTACGTTTATTTTATTGCTCCCCCAACAAAAGGAGGTGGACCTGTAAATACCCCCTTGTCCGATCGTCTGTCCAAACTTTTCTCAATAACTACGCCTTGGAATTTTTTAAAATTTTGCACAAACATTAAACATAATATGAGTAAAAAGTCACAGAACGGATTTTTCCTGGAAAACTCCCGTTGTCCCCCTAGGGGTGCCTTTCAGGTTAAAATGGCTAAAATTACACTTTTGTGCTTATTAATAAAAATTAATGCCTTGGATTTTTATAAAACTTTCTGAAAAGTTGTAACTAACTGATTTCTATATAATTTTGTTTGTCTATACTTCGTGATAACCATTGGGTGTGCCCCAGGGACTCTTTTAGGGCTGATAAAACACTTCATTTTTTGGGACTGTTTTACTATATTTGTCCAAAATCTTTAGTGTATGTCTATTTAGCAGTTTTGCATGGTGCTGAACTTAAATTAAAATATGTTAAGGCTTGGGGAACCTTTGCGGCTTAATTAAGATGGCAAATGATGGACTAAGTCATCTCTTTTTTGCATAGTGCAGAACTCAAATTTACATATGTTAATGCCTAAAACTGCACCGTTTGTTCATTTTCACCAGGATTTGACGTCCCCTAAGAACTTTCAGGGGTTAAATAAGGGTGGAGAAATGCTGAACGTAGTCATTTTTATGCCTCGTTCACTTTGCACTCACGGAAGACCATGCATACTTCACTTGTTTAATTAATATCTGATAATTTCTTATTTTTTAAAATAATGTTAAGTAAACATTCATTCATTTTCTTTCCTATTAATTTAAACATGCATTTAATTTTAATTTATTTATTGCGGACTATTATTCTCATCTATATTAGTTGTTGTTTCATGACGTTTCGGCCAACTATTCCCCTGGCCTTCGTCAGGTGGTAACCGCGACGGATAGGAACTTCGCGGTTACCACCTGACGAAGGCCAGAGGAATAGTTTGCCGAAACGTCGTGAATCAACAACTAATAAAGATGAGTATAATAGTCCGCAATAAATAAATATAAATAATACTCATCTCAATAATGAATTCCAATTAAAATATATATATATATGTGTATATATATGCATTTAATTTCATGTAATTAATTTAATTTCTTTTAATTTGCTATATGCAAAAATATTTAACTTTTAATATTAACCAGTTTTGTAAAATTGCTTCTGTAAACTAAAATACTTTCTTAAACGAAATATAAGTAAATACACACATGAAACAATTAGTTCACAGATATTCTGATTTTTTATATGTAAAATATTTTATTTGCAGTATTACTTACGTAAAACGTGTAAACAAACATATTTTGTAAATAAACATATATTTTGTAAATAATCAGTTTACGGCGATTCTTATTTATTATATTTAAAAAGTATTTTACTTTCAACATTTAATGTTTCTGTAAAAATAAGTTTTATTTTATTCTATTTAAAAACATTTTTTCATTCAATATTCATTATTTCTGTTCAAATTTTTCTATAAACAAACGTATTTAGTTTTTTAAAAATCAGTTTATGAGTATAATTATTTATTATATTAAAATATTTTACTTTCAGCATTTAATGTGTCAGTAAAAATCAGTTTATGAATATTATTATTTATTATATTTAAAAATATTTTACATTCAGTATTAAATATTTCTGTAAAAATCAGTTTATGAGTATTATTATTTATTATATTTAAAAATATTTTACTTGCAGCATTAAATATTTTTGTAAAAATCAGTTAATGAAGATTTTTATGTTTTATCCTACATTTACCTAATTAATTTCAAGTTAACTAACCACCTTTACTTCTGAGAAGCTTGAAAACAGGAAATCAGTTGGATCAATATTTTCGTTAAATCTCTAATTTAAAAGTTTTGACTTGCTTCCAGGGATTGTCAGTTTTAGCCTTAAGCCACAACAATGTGCACAGACAGATTTGCATAAAGAATGTCATTAAAAATATAAATATCAGATATTTCTATTGTTGTGTTGTCGGTGGTTCATATCGGAGACACATAATACAGTAGATGATATGACATTTATATACGGTTTACATCACGACGACGACTGTGACGATTCTTTGATCATATTACTAGCATTTCAGCCCGGCGTTGCCCGGGTGTATGGAGGTGTATGCTGAGCAAAAAAAAAAAAAGTGTTAATTTTTTTAACTTTGACCACTATCATGCCCCCTTAAAATTTATTGTTTTGAGCTCAAATCAAGTTATTAAGTTAGATCACTGTCCAAGGAACCTATATTTAAAACTTCCAGACCGAAAATTGTCGGAGGAGTTTGGTAGAGTCCTCAAAGGTTATATCGTTGAACTTTGACCCCTTTACAGCCAAATATCTGGCCGAAACTGATCACATAGATTTTCCCAAATCTCAGTATCCTGTATATCAAATTTCGAGTCTGTAGACTAAAAATTGACATAGTTATTGCGTAGGGAAATGTACACAGACAAACACACAGACACACAGACACGTTTACTTTTATAGATATATAGATAGACTAACATGGTTGTCCGGGTGTTTGGAGGTGTATGCTGAGCAAAAAAAAAAAACAAAAAAAACAAAACAATAACAATTAACGGTCAATTTGTTTAACTTTGACCCCTATTATTACCCTTAATATTTATTGTTTTGGGATTAAAACACCTTGTTAAGTTAGATCCATGCCCAAGGAACCGATATCTAAAATTTCAAGTGTTTAGACCAAAAATTGTCGGAAAAGTTTGGTAGAGGTCTCAAAGGTCAAATCGTTGAACTATGACCCCCGTAACAACCAAAGTTCTGGCCGAAAAACGATCACAAAGATTTTCCCAAATCTCAGTACCCTGTATATCAAATCTCGAGTCTGTAGACTAAAAATTGAGAAAGTTATTGAGTAGGGAAATGTGCACATACAGACAGACAGACATACAGACACGTTCACTTTTATAGATATACTAGCATGGGTGCCCGGCGTTGCCCGGGTGTTTGAAGGTGTATGCTAAGCACATAAGTACATAGGGCCCGGGCAAAGCCGGGCTGAATTGAAATAAGTAAGTTTTTCGTAAACTTTATCTGTTATTTTATTTAGAACTGCCATCACTTTTGTGTTTACTCACAAAAGCACTATATTAAGTTGTCAACCAAACTCTAGGATTATCTCAGATCAGAGGTATTTAATGGGAGAAATTCGATATTTTTTGATAATCGATATATTTATATGCCGATATAGCATAAGCACCTAATATATTTTGCGTTTGAGTGTTTCGAACTCTACAAACTTGGCATGTTTTGCCGATACTTTTACATACAAAAGAATGAATGAAAAGCAATTAACGACAACATAAAAACAAGGGCAAATGAAGAAAAATAAATATACATTAGTAATTAAGAGTTGACATTGGAATGAACAACCGATGGAATGGCGAAAGCATCACAAAAGCGGAAGTAATAAAAATGTCAATGAATAAGAAGTAAAATGACCGTTAAAAGCACCGGAAGTGACATCACAAAAGTGGTCACATATTATCAATTTAAACGTGACGTCGGCAATATAACCTGATTATCTCTCTCCCTATCTCTCTTTATATATCTCTCTCTTTCTCTCATTCTCTCTCTCTCTATATATATATATATATACATATATATATGTGTCTACCTCATTTAATCACAATAATACGAAGACATAACTTTATGCTTAATGTTTTAGTATTTACTTCAACAGTGCTCAATACATAAGTAGAGCTAGGTAGCGGGTAATAAAAATATGTATTGCAATTAAGTTACACGGAATATTCCGCATTTCATTCTTGCCTGCAATCCTAACGAATTCTCACGAGAATAAAACGCGGAATATTCTGTGTAGCTACCAAGTCTCATCCCTTTACAGTAGAGATCCCTAGGTGCAAGAAAGCCTTTTACTCCAATAGTTTCTTCCTCAGAACTGCGGGTCTTTGGAACTCCCTTTCGGGATTCTGCTTTCCCAACTGCAATGATATGCAAAAGTTCAAGTGTAATGTTAACAAACATCTTTCTACTGATCTCCCTTCATAATGACCCCGCTAATTAAGTCCCTGATAGTAGCCCCCTGCTTCAAAGTGGCACTGTGACTTGTTTGGGGAGAAAATTGAATAAAAAAAAAAAATTGCCGTATATATTTTATATATATATATATATATATATATATATATATATATATATATATATATATATATATATATATATATATAGCTTAGTACGTTAGGAGAAAAGAGTGAGCTAAGAGGAGACTTATCTGGACAATATGAAGCTCAGCATGTATCCTTGGAGCTTCTATAGGAGAACAATAAGAATGGGAAATGAAGTCATAAAAACCCTATATTCGTAAATATAGATTGGTCATTTATTCAATAAGAGAATAATAACAATTACTTAGGGGATAGAAAGGACTCTTTATGCCAAGGCATTTCGAAGCCTAATGCTTCTCATCAGAAGTGTTGAGAAGATGCTAGGTTACATAGTGGGGATGCGGCGTCTATATTAAAATTAACAATATTTCAAAAGTAAACATATATATATATGTATGTGTGTGTGTGTGTTTCTGTGTATTTGTGTGTGTGATTGGCATGTTTAAAGTGAGTTTTCATTTGATTTATTTACTTTTTTTTTTTTTTTTTTTTTAGAAAAACTGAAGTTTATTTCACAATTTCCGTGTTTTATGCTGTCCTGAACAATTCCAAAAAAGTTTAAATTCAGCAACAATTCTGAACACGGAATTATCGTTTAGTAAATTGACATTGTTCAATTATGCTATGGGGTTTCTCAGAAATATGTGTAAGCTTTTGTCTGCTTCGAAAGTGACATTGTATTACAGTATGACATAACTTGGATCTGTATATATTTATTTATAACTCTATTATCAATTTTTAAATAACTATTTAAAAATTTGAATATTGAACTTTATTTACTTTAGAAACGGTTTCCCATATGTAATCGATCCGTTATATCAAAGAACCTACTGTTGGTTTTGTATGCCGCTCCCTTCGTCTTGTGTGGTAATAATACTTCTCAAATGCATTTTTAGTATTAGGTTGTGTAAGGTGTTAACTTTGGGCCTAAATCGCCTGTTCCTTCTTTTACTGGATTATATGGATTGACGCCTATCGATACTTATCGAAGACATTCCGATACAAAATCTATCTAAGAACACTGACAGGCAGATAAAGTACCATAAAAGTCGAGCCAGCTGTTTTCGAGTCCATAAGGAACGGACTCAAACACACAAACATAGTTCCTTTTCTGGTATAGTATAAATAGATAGATATGTATGCATATATTTTATGTGCGTACTTTATATATATATATATATATATATATATATATATATAGTGAATAAATGAGGTTGACCATCTTGTAATTTATTCCTTTAATTCAGTTGACATTTACAATTCTTGACAGTATCTGTTTCGTTGCGCAAAATTAATCACTTAATTAATATATCAGTCAGTGAATCTATTATGCTTTTAACTCATCAGAAGAAATAGCAACAATCAATCCGTCAAAAGGAAATAAAGTGTGATTTGGCATGATTAAAATTCGAAAATTGGAAGAGAAGCTGCAAATACCTTTAATATTGTTCCTTTACGCCATTGATTGATATAATAATTAATTGATTGATTTTGCGCTACGAAGCAGATACTGTCAAGAATTATAAATGTCAACCGAATTAAAGGAATAAATTATAAAATGGTCAACATCATGAATTTTGGAATATAGTCTTTTGTTATTTATTCACTATATTGCTCTGTAATTACATTGAACTTTTAAAATAAGGATTGGTATATATGATAAGAAAATATATTTCTACAGAAATACACACACACACACACATATATGTGTGTGTGTGTGTGTGTGGGTGTGTAAGTGTTTGTATTGTAATTGCGTTATTTTCGTAAACTTAACATTAGAAAAATACACACACACGCACACACACATATATAATAATAATGCATGTGTGTGTTCTGTCCTTTTTAATAATAGTAGATACATATATATTTATATATATATATATATATATATATATATATATATATATATATATATATGTGTGTGTGTGTGTGTGTGCGTGAGTGTTTGTATCGTAACTGCCTTAACGTGTTCGTAAACCTGAAATCAGACAACTATATATATATATATATATATATATATATATATATATATATATATATATATATATATATGGTGTTCTTTGTCCCCGTAAACATCTTAACATTTCCGAAGAGTTTCGCACCTGTCTGACCAGCTTGTCTCCGTTAACGTGTTTTGTTTTTATTCGTCGCGATTAACACCTAATTGACCGATATTCGCATGTTTGTGGGCGTCATCGACAGCGTTGTTTCAAGTCGTTCTAAGTGGCTTGTGTACGAAGGGACTCGTCGAGTCTACCTGACATGTAAAGGACAACTTTTGACTTGACACAAGCATTCGGGGTACTTATGCTGAGAACGTCCTGTCTTTCCATGAATATTGCCCCTGCATTTCCTGACCGTTTAAGTAAATCACCAGAATATGGTGAAATGCAGAGACAGTGCAGCAGACGATACTTAATAAATTGGAAGAAATGATCCCACTGCAGCAGACGATACTTAATAAATTGGAAGAAATGATCCCACTGCAGCAGACGATACTTAATAAATTGGAAGAAATGATCCCACTGCAGCAGACGATACTTAATAAATTGGAAGAAATGATCCCACTGCAGCAGACGATACTTAATAAATTGGAAGAAATGATCCCACTGCAGCAGACGATACTTAATAAATTGGAAGAAATGATCCCACTGCAGCAGACGATACTTAATAAATTGGAAGAAATGATCCCACTGCAGCAGACGATACTTAATAAATTGGAAGAAATGATCCCACTGCAGCAGACGATACTTAATAAATTGGAAGAAATGATCCCACTGCAGCAGACGATACTTAATAAATTGGAAGAAATGATCCCACTGCAGCAGACGATACTTAATAAATTGGAAGAAATGATCCCACTGCAGCAGACGATACTTAATAAATTGGAAGAAATGATCCCACTGCAGCAGACGATACTTAATAAATTGGAAGAAATGATCCCACTGCAGCAGACGATACTTAATAAATTGGAAGAAATGATCCCACGAGCACGACATTTTAACTGGTCGAAATTTACAGCGAGCGTGTTTGTCATCAGCTCGGAATACATCGTTACGGATTATGCAAATTTACTACAAGATATTTGTAAAGAGTACTTATTTAGGTTTTCGCGACAGCCAAGAGAAAATCTTTTAAAACAAAATATACTAACTCCTCACCGTAACAGAAAAAAAAACCCAAGTAGACAAAAAAAAAAAAATAATAATAAATAGATAAAAATAAATAAATAAATAAATAAAAATAAACAAAAAAAAAATAAAATAAAAATAAAAATTTTGTCCCAAAATATATTCTTGACACGCGGTAATTCTTTTTTGGCACAACAGCACGCCAACACGCCAAAAAGTACGCCAGGCGCCAAATTTCATTCCGTCATAAAAACAACTTTCTACTGAAAAAAAAATTAATTTTTACATTTTTAGTTTTGTTTAACAACCGAAAACATCGACTTCAGCCCCGTTATTGGATTTTAAGAATAATAAACGCGGTTTTTCATATATAATTTTATGTTTATTCGCTAGATAAAAATGTAAAAATAAGTTTTTTATGGAAAGTTGTCTTTATGACGGGATGAAATTTAGCGCGTGGCGTACTTTTTGGCGTGCTAGCATGCCATGAAAATAATACCGCCTTGACATGCTCCCCACCTAAATCTCTTTGAAACTAATATTTCTTACGAATTAAATGGCAAATGAAGAAAAAACATTCTTTCCGTTTTTTTTTTTTACTTGGGAATCACCATTAATCAAGGCTAAAAGGCCACTAGAGGATGAGGGTTAATGAATATAAGGGTTTGGTGTAGTAATCACTAAGAGTGTAAATTGGGTAGAATTTGAGTATGTATCGGGACAGCGTAGCAGGAACTTGTTTACATTGAATTTTAAGGCTATCATGTTGTATTCAACCGGGAAGCAGTCCAACAGAACAGTGTTCCATAAGCGTGCAATTCTGGAAAAGAAGCTTTGTTCATGGAATCTGTGTTTAGATTTTGGTACAGATAGGGAGTGGGGAAAATCATATGTAGTGGTTCTTGCTCGTCGTGTGTTTTTTTGTGAATGTTTAGCAATGGGGAACTATAGACTGGAGTTTAGTCGAACACTTGCCATGAAAATAGCAATAGAGCAGAAACAGGCTTGCGACATCTCTTCTGTGGGAAAGAGGTTCAGAAAAAGAAAATCATCTACTAGGTGTCGAAGCCGGTTTTGAACTCTATCGAAGCAGGATAGGGGGCGCTAAGCAGCTCCTGGCCAGATGTGGCGACAGTACTCTATTTTAGGGCGTACCTAGGTTTTATACAGATGCTACGTGTTATTTTACAAAATAAGTAACAATTTATTCATGAAACTTACCATAGAATGATTTATTTGATTATTATATTTCCATTTTTCTCCATTTAAATTGCATCTCTATCATGATGTTTTCTTTTGTCTAGCGTTTTAAATTGATATCAACGTTCGACACATTCATAAACTGCCGGAATATGCAAATGCAACATTTACGTAAAAATGGTTCCTTCTCTGCATAAGTGCCGCGTTCGGAAGTGCGGGTGTGTTTTGTATATCACGTGGGAATAGTCTCGAAAACCAAATTCGATTTAAGAACAATTTATTTTAAAATAGTCTAATTTAGATTGTTTGAAAACAAAAATGAATTCTATCATCTAATTCGTGTCGTTAAGTCAAAATAATCCTACTCTATCAAATTAAAAGCAAGTTTTTCAAAATTTGAATTTTATCAATAAATTTTAAAAGTACAAAAATTAAAAAATCAATTGGTGTAAGGTAAAGAAAAACAACTTTATTATGAAATTATTTTTTTTCAAAATGAAAGTCTTTCCTGAAAATTAGGTAAAAAACATTATAAAATGAATTTTTCCAAAATCAAATTGAAAATTATGTTGTGTCGCTAATGCAAACAATAAAAAACATTCGAAGCTATATGGTTTAACATTTATTTCCCCTAAATCGCACGTTGTTCTTTCTGATACAGTTAAAGACTCAGCATTCTTATCCCGTCACGGTTAACCACCTGACGAAGGCCAGAGGAATAGTTGGCCGAAACGTCGTTAAACAACAACTAGAAAAGATGAGGATAATAGTCCGCAAATAAATAAATAAATAGAAAATATACAAATTACTTATCTCAAAAATAATTCCAATAATAAAACTAATATATACCATTCGATACGGACCCGAAAATGGAAGATCAAATAACTAAATACTTGGATTTATAAGATCAAAAAATCCAACCTTGATTGCCCTTCGGAGCCCGTGGATCAGTGGATAGATACGTTGAATCTCTAACGTTCCGAGTGAGCATTGTCTGAAGATAGCGGTTTCAATCCTGTACAGAGGATAATAGTCCGCACATAAATAAATAAATATACAAATTACTCACCTCAAAAGAGTTTTAATAATTAAATAATATGCACTTGCAATGTTCGGCTGTGTAAGGTGTTAACTTTGATAAAAATCGCTTGTTTTCTCTTTCATAGGATAATTTCCATTATTGATTCTTACCGGGGATTTTCGGATACAAACCTAATCAAGAACACTGCCAGATACATCAAATTCGTTTGTGTGAAATTTCATAAAAATCAGCTCAGCGATGTATATAAGTTTTCTTTACATTATCGATTATATTAGCGTACAAAAAATTTAAAAGAGTAAAATAAATGAAATAAAATCGATTAAAATAAAAATACGTGAAGCAAAAATAAATAAATAAATAATAATTAAAAATAAATAAACACAATAATCAGGAATTATTTTTGACATCGCACAGATTTCTTTTACTGATATGAATTTTCAATATTTATATCAATAACAAAAATTGAATCTGCTACGATGGATTTTTTTTAGAACATTGATATTGCCAATAACATAGTACAACGCTTACAAAGAAAAATTGGTAGTAAAATCAAAGTTTCATATGTTAGCTTACATGCTAGTTAGATCTAAAACGACATAAAACTTGAAATCTTATAGATAGAATTCCTAAAAAAAAACATTCGTATTGCCACAACAATATTGTGCACAAAAACAAATCAAAATTGGTAAGTCTAAATAAAAGTTTTATTTGTCAGCTGAAATGCAATTTAGGTCTAACTTTTGAAATTCATAAAACACAATTTTATATGGTAGATATTACCAACGAAACAAACAGAGTGAAATACAAATGTTTAATTGACAGCGAAATAAATGGAATCAAATCGGTTAAAATAAAATATGTTAAGCAAAAAAAAAAAAAAAAAAACATCGAAAAATTAAATTTACATACGCAATCGAAATTCGAAACCGCTACAAAAGATTTCTTTTGCAAGTATAACCTTTAGATATTTACATCAACAATAAAGCTTCGAACCTGTTTCGATTAATCGCATGTACAAACGCTAACGTTTTTATTGCTAATAACATGATAAATGACTAACAAATGACAATTTGCTATATTTATTTATTTGCTGACTGTTATCCTCATCTTCATAGTTGTTGTTGTTTCACCATGTTGAGGCCAACTCATCCTCTGGTCTTCTTCAGCTGATTAACCGTGACAGTATAGGAATGCGGAGTTTTGTAACTGTATCCCTAGTATTTACAGGGTGGAACGATAAAATTGCCGCCCTAGTAAAAAAACGACATGATTCCATTTCTGTTTGATGAAAACCGGTTCCCTTTTTTTGTTTTTTTGTTGCAAAGCACATACTAGTTGGCCAGTTGTGTACAAATCCCAAGAGCGATAGGAGCCTTCTATGATATCTGAAAGTCACACATTATTACATAAGCGAAATCGAAGATGCGCTGCTGTAGGTGTGTCAAATATTTCGTGAAAATAGTGAATAATTCCACCCCATCTTTCCAAGCTTATAACTCCTCGAAAAATGTAATTCAAGCCGTAATTTTTTTTCAATTAAATGAGCAAGGACCAAGGTTTCATTAAAAAAAAAACAAAAAAACAACAACGTGTTTTTATTTTTAAAAAAGGTTTTAAACTTCGGACTTTACAGGTAAATTTCTAAAAAAAACAGTTCATTTTTTTGTTTTAAATTTGAATATATTATTTATTGACCTTTTCTTATATAAGACTTTGGTACATAAATTAATTATTTACTTTTTAATAGACATTTCAAAATGGGAGGCGTGAATTATTCTACCCCCTGTCTTTCCAAGCTTATAACTTATCGAAAAATGTAATTCAAGCCCCAATTTTTTTTTCAATTTAAGGAGCAAGAACCAAGGTTCCATTAAAAAAAAAAAGAAAACACAAATAACGTGGTTTAAAAAAAAGGAGGTTTTAAACTTCAAACTTTACAGGTAAAATTCTAAAAAAAACACTACTTGTTTTTTATTTTAAATTTGAATATATTATTTATTGACCTTTTCTCTTCAATTTGTGAGTAAATTAATTATTTACTTTTCGGTGAGTAAATTAATTATTTACTTTTTAATAGAAACTTGAAAATGGGGGCGGGGGGAATTAAAAAAAAACGTTTGTCTAAAATATTATATTCAGTTTATTGGAAAGAACATAAAATTTCACATTGACCCTGAAAATATCGTAAAAATAGAATCAATATAAAAATTTTGATAGATTTTTAAAGTTTAAAAATTGAAAAATATTGAGTTCGTAAAATTCATTACTGTTTTTTAAATAAAAAAATTTTTTTTTATTACTTTTAAAACAAGTTTAATAGTTTATTTTGGAAGTATAATCCATAAAGAAAATAAACAACCCACTTTTAAAAGAGAAATTACGAGTTTTTTTATATTTTGTTCGCAGTTTCGTGTTAGGGGTGTCAAAAATTCCTACAAAAATTCTGATACACCTAGCGCTGCTGTACAACTCATATTCCCGAACGATTTAAGTTATGACAACAGCACTATTGCCTACAGCTTCTAAAATGCATCGCTGGATTGCCACGAATAACAGAGACATGCCCGGGGTGATGAACAGAACGTTTCGGCCAACTATTCCTCTGACCTTCGTCAGGTGGTTAACGGCGACGGGATAGGGATGCTGAGTCCCTTAACTATATCCTCAGTAATTATTGTTTTCCAGAGTTATTGTCGTCTCACCAAGTTTTGGCCAACTAATCCTCTGGCCGGCTTTGGGTAGGATTGAAACCGCTATCTTCAAACAATGCTCACCTGGAACCGTAGAGATTCAACATCTTTATCAACTGCGCCACGGGCCCCGAAGAGTGATCAAGGTTGGATCTTTTGGTCTAATATCAACATTTATTTTATTATCTGATATTCCATGGTCGGGTCCGTAGCGAATGGTATATATATTATTTAATCGGAATTTATTATTGAGATGAGTATTATTTATTAATTTATTTTATTGTGGACTATTATTTTCATCCTTTTTAGATGTTGTTTCATGACGTTTTGGGCAACTATTCTTCTCCGAATCTCCTAACTGCATCCTCAGTGATTACTGCCTTCCATAGTTGTTGTTGAATAGTTGGCCGAAAAATTATGTCCCTGGTAGTAGCCCACTACTTCAAAGGGGCACTTGCCTTGTTTGGGGTGAAAATTGAATAATAAAAAAAAGAAATTAAAAAATACAAACGAATTTGTGACATAAACTTTCTCAAAGCACCAATACTAAATGAAGGTGTTTTGTCATACGTATGGGCAGAGTTCGCCACAACCGGGTATTATTTTCCTTCTACTAAATCTATGTTATTCAACGTTCGTTTTCCTAAGACTTTTCCTCTATATTTTTATGTCGAAACATGCATGCAAATATAATCACTTCTTTCTGTGATTTCCTCATGTAAAAACCACATTGGTGTACATTATTCTAACCAACACAAAGCCACCTTCTCTCACGCGGCTGTGTATCTATTTATCTAGCTTTATCGCATGATCTTAGCAGATACAGTTGTCTTTAGATATCGACTTATTGACTTAATTGCATCAATACTCGATTTTATTATGCCTACAGCAACTATGAGGATGAGTATACTAGTCCGCAAATAAATAAATAAATAAACATACAAATTACTCATCTGAAAGGATTCCAATAATAAAATAATGTCAATTTGTTAATTCAATGCTTAAATGAATAAAATAAAATGAAGTATAATAAATAAACAAATAAATGTTTCATAAATAAATGAAAGAATTTTTAAAATAGGTTAAGCAACGTAAAATTAAAGAAGAAAAAAAAAATTTTTTACACCCGCGATCAAACTTCGAACTTGTTACGACAAATTTCTTTTTGCTACGCACAATCTTAAGAAAGCTTTCGGTTTTTCTTACATACAATAAAAGAAAAAGAATAAATGAAAAAGAATATCTATAAAAATAAGAATATGCGTGCGTGACGACACTTCTCAACCTATATGCTCAACGAATTTTTGATATGCAGGCTTGAAATTTGGTATATAGGATATTCAGACATGTGGAAAACTTTTTAATCCGTTTTCATCTGGAAAAAAGCCTGCTAAGGAGTAAAAATTGAAACATTGGTATGTGGGAGTCATCGGATTTTGATCTATTTGCTGTTTCACGATTGCGCATGCGTGAATAGTTCAGATTACTTATGTTAAGAATAATAATTTGAAAACATCTTGAAAAAGACCGTGTCACGCTGATCTAATGGTTATCGTAGTTGATTCACTGTCTTTAAGCTTTGGTTTCGATTTCAACTCGAGTAATTTTTTTCTTTACTTAGAAAAAACACAATACTCTCATGCACATGTCTCGGATTCTGTATTGATTAAAATATAATATTTATGCGTAATTTACTACCGGGCAACGCTGGGCGGCCTACTAGTTAAAAAATAAAACCAACACAAATCCCCCTACCCCCCCCCCTCCAAAAATACCCCCCCAAAAAAAACAAACAAAAAAACAAATGAAACGACTTCGAAGTTCGCAGCAGAAAAGAAAGAACCAAGTTTTGTAAGCAATAAATAAAGAAAGCACTCAAACGATCTCACACTTAAACGGAGCCAAATTTAAAACTGAGGGCGGCGTTTACCTTGTAAATCATTTACCGTTCCTTTTTTGACGTCCTTAAAACTCTACTAGCCGCTTCGTCCGTCAGCTCCTCTTTAATCTGAATGACATTTTCATTGCAAAAGATCCTTTGCCAATCTCACTGGAGAACAGTTGGATCATTCTACCTCTCCAGAAAGTACCTCGCTCCCGACGCAATCCTCTCCTTGTGCAAGAGCCAAATACTTTATTTTTTTTTTACAAGAGTCACCACTTATCAAGACCCGAAAGCCACTCGAAGGTAATGGTTTATAAGTGTACGCTAGTCATCAGGGCAACAACGTAGTAATCGTCAATAGTGGGAATGTGGTATAATTTGATTATTTAAGTAAACGACCCTATGGTAGTTTGCTGGAAAGCAAACCAGCGGAACAGAGTTCCACAGGCCAGATGTTCTGAAACAGAAGCTTCCTTCATGGAATCCACGTTCAGATTAAAGCACAGATTGAGAGTGGGTGAAATTTTGGTAGTGGTTGTAGCTAGAGGAGTATTCTTTTGTGAAAGTTTGGCAAAGGCCGACCATAGATTGGAGCTCAGACGAGCACTTGCCATAGGGTACTGCTGCCACATTTGGAAAGATGCTTTTCACTGTACACTTTTCTGCCTTGACGGTATAAAAATGTAACGTTGTGCGGGACCCAACACGTTGTATGCAGTTTCAGTCGCAAAACAGACAAAGAATAGGGGGAAAAAAAACTCGCTTTTCTTTGTAACAACGACATTTATTTCCTCATTATTACAGTCGTGACGCCATTCACGTGATCTCGAACGTTATTCACGCTTCTCACGTGATCTCGAACATTATTCACACATCTAACGTGATCTCGAACGTGCTCTGCGTCTCTAATGTAATCGTTCTCTTTTATACTTGCTGTTTTTTCTTTACCGGTGACGTCATTTTGCATGCATTTGCGTCCACGCGTTCGCGTTATGTTACTCAAAACCGGTTTCGAAATCTAGTAGGCAAAGATTTTTTTTTCGCGTCGTACTTCCTCTCACATAAGAGACGTTGCAAGTTAAATTTCTGCTCCTCTATAATTTTTATAGTAACTAGCAGTTAAGCCCGGCTTTGCTTGAGCCCTATGTACTATTCATATATATATATATATATATATATATATATATATATATATATATATATATATATATATATATATATACAACGTTTTTGAGCTACAGAATATCAGCTTTTCAGTAAAATGGTCTAGTCCGGAAATTTCACATTATATATATATATATATATATATATATATATATATATATATATATATATATATATATATATCCTGTGAGAGGAAGTACGTTATATATATATATATATATATATATATATATGAAAAGCTGATATGCTGTAGCTCAAAAACGTTATATATATATATATATAACGTTTTTGAGCTATATATATATATATAACGTTTTTGAGCTATATATATATATATATATATATATATATATATATATATATATATATATATATATATATATATATATAAAACGCTTTTGAGCTACAGCATAGCAGCTTTCCAATAAAATGGTCTAGTCCGGAAATTTCACAATTACCTATCTCCGGCTGTATTTAATTTTTTTTTATTAGTTTATCATACTTAAGTTTTGTAAATAGATTTTTCAGCGACCAGTAACGCTTAAGTCTGAAATACCATTAAGCTCGTACCTGAGGAATCAAGTGCAAGAAAGATTCAGACAATTGCACTTAAAGTAACGTTCAGAATCTTAAAAAGTCTCTCGGGTGAGCGTGTAAATGATTGACATCCGGAAGAATGTCCATCACCAGCTTCAACAAACTGATAAGGAAAATGATAAATAAGGCTTACCTATTATCATTTTCGTCCATCTGCCGAAGCTTAAGTTTGAAATTAAAGTTTTCTCAGGTTAATGCCTCGTTGTTATTTTTTTTTTATTGCAATTTAGTCGATCAATACAGGCTTAAGTTTAGATTTCAATTTTCATTTGTCTGTTACGCCTAATTTTTAAATACCACCATTTTTTCTGTTTTTAAGTTTAATTAAAAAATAAAATTTGCGATCTGTTGAACTTAAGTTCCCTATAAAAATTTCCCGAGTCTGTCACGATTTAGTTGAAAATCGTCTGTCTCGCTTTAGTTAAAATATCATTTCGATGGCCTCTCACGCTTGTATTTTAAATATCATTTCGGTGATCTGTCACGCTTTAGTTTAAATACCATTTCGAAGGTCCGTTGCGCTTCTGTTTAAAATATTTCGATGATCCGTCGTGCTTAAAGTTATGATATCATTTCTATGATTTGTCAGATCATATATCATCTTTAGAATATGAATAAAATATCTTTCGATGATCTGCCACGCTTTAATTTGTCATGCTTAAGTTTTAAATATCATTTTGGTTGTCTATCACACTTAAGTTTTAAATAGCATTTCTGCGATAAGCGTACAGTACAAAAGGACTCAGCTTCAACATTTAGCTTCTCGGTCATTACTTGGGTATGCACATGCGTGATTTCGTCTAAACTCAGTAAAACATGTACTGAATAACCCGTATTTTATTACGACAAAATGGCCGATATCTTGAGTGGTTTCGAAAGCATTTCGACTCGAAACAGTGAGAAACGACTGGAATTAATAGTTGCAAGTAGGCACTTTCACCCGTGACGTCAACATTAAATCGATACATTAATTTTGACTTAATGTTGGATCAGGTAATACTTTCTTTCTTTCTTTCTTTCTCTCTCTCTCTCTCTCTCTCTCTCTCTCTATAACATCTATTGAGTTTTTTAAAAATATTTTTATCAGCGATTTTGTTGTATTCAATTGTTTCGCTCACCTGTAGGTATGTCAGAAATTTCGTGAAAATAGTGAATAATTCCACCCCATCTTTCCAAGCTTATAACTCCTCGAAAAATGTAATTCAAGCCCTAATTATTTTTTCAATTAAAGGAGCAAGGACCAAGGTTCCATTAAAAAAACAAACAAAAAAAACACGTTGTTTTTTTTAAAAAAAAAAAAAGGTTTTAAACTTCGGATTTACAGGTAAATTTCTAAAAAACAGTTCTTTTTTTTGTTTTAAATTTGAATATATTATTTATTGACCTTTTCTCTTCAATTTGTGATATATAAAACTACCCGACATAATTAATTATTTACTTTTTAATAGACATTTCAAAATGGGAGGCGTGAATTATTCGTCCCCATGTCTTTCCAAGCTTATAACTCCTCGAAAAATGTAATTCAAGCTCTAATTTCTTTTTCAATTAAAGGAGCAAGGACCAAGGTTCCATGAAAAAAAAAAGAAAAAACAAATAACGTGGTTAAAAAAAAAGGTTTTAAACTTCAAACTTTACAGGTAAAATTCTAAAAAACGCTACTTGTTTTTTTGTTTTAAATTTGAATATATTATTTATTGACCTTTTCTCTTCAATTTGTGAGTAAATTAATTATTTACTTTCGGTGAATAAATTAATTATTTACTTTTTAATAGAAACTTGAAAATGGGGGGGGGTGCGTGAATTAAAAAAAACAACGTTTGTCTAAAATATAGCTTTCGGTTTATTGGAAAGAGCATAAAATTTCACATTGACCCTGAAAATATCGTAAAAATAGAATCAATAAAAAAATTTTGATAGATTTTTAAAGTTTAAAAATTGAAAAATATTGAGTTCGAAAAATTCATTACTGTTTTAAAAAAATATTTTTTATTACTTTTAAAACAAGTTTAATAGTTTATTTTGGAAGTATAATCAATAAAGAAAATAAATAACCCACTTTTAAAAGAGAAATTACGAGATTTTTATATTTTATTCGCAGTTTCGTGTTAGGGGTGTCAAAAATTCCTACAAAAATTCTGATACACCTACCTAAGCAGTAAGGGAGTTACCCGACTTTATTTATTTGCGTCGCTAATTTCTTTGGACGTATTTTTTGTTGTTATTATTATGAATATTTTTATTTATTAAATATTTAAATACATTTTTATTTAAATATTTATTAAATATTTTTATGTGAATAAAAGTTATCCGTGTTTCTGGTTATCACCCGTCCTCAGCGCGGCTAAACTATTATTAATCGAAGTTGTAACTGTCGTTTCGGAAGACTGATTTTTTAATACCGAGCTACGGCACCTATCAAATTTTTATGCACAATTTTATTTCCATTAAATGTAACATCTATTGTATTTTTTTAAAATTTATTTCTTATTAGATATATATATATATATATATATATATATATATATATATATATATATATATATATATATACGAGGAGCATGCAATAAGTAATGCCCCTGACCACCTACCATTTGTCTGATCTAGCTGAAATTTTGCATGTGCAATAATTTATATCTCTAGGGGTTATGTGGCAAAGTACAGCTCTGAACTAATTGTGGTTTCTGTTTTACAGGAGTTTGAACTGAGTCAGACTTTTGATGAAATAAAAGAAACTTATGGTGATAATGCCCCATCATATGACCTTGTAAAACGCTGGCATCATGAATTCAAACATGGCCGGAAATCTGTGGAAACAGCTCCCAGGCCTGGTCGTTCCCCTTTTGTCATTGATGAGGCATCTGACCGTCATGTTGAGGCTGCCATTTTGGAAGATCGGCGTATTACTATTCGCCAAATAACCCAAGATGTCAAGATAAGTACAGGGTCTGTGGAAATTATCATTCATGACTATTTGTATATGTATAAGGTGTCTGCCAGATTGATTCCCAGGTTACTCACACAATTCCAGAAGCGAGAACGCGTCGAGTGCTCGAGGATGAATTTGGAGATGTGCCAAGATGATCAGTCCAAATTTTTCAAAAGACTGATTACACACGATGAAACTTGGGTCAATCACTATGATCCAGAGACCAAAGCCCAGTCAATGCAGTGGAAGCACTTGAACTCACCACGTCCAAAGAAGGCAAGGATGCAGCCCTCCGCTGGCAAGGCCATGCTCACAGTCTTCTGGGACCAGGACGGAGTAGTGATGACAGATTTCCTGGCAAAGGGTACCACAATTACAGGAGCCTATTATGTTTCACTTTTGAGGAAATTATGAGAAGCTATCAAAATCAAGAGGCGGGGCAAGATCAGCAAAGGTACCCTCCTACTGCAGGACAACGCTCCGGCCCACAACTCGCATGTTGCCAGATCAGAAGCACGGGTGTGTGGTTATGAAATCCTTCCCCATCCTCCCTACTCTCCTGACCTTGCACCCTCTGACTTTGTTCCTCTTCCCAGCCATGAAGTTGTTTTTTTGACAGGAAAGCGTTTCCCAGATGATGCAGCCTTGATTTCTGAAGTCACGTCGTGATTGGAGGACCAACCTGCGATGTTCTACAAAAACGGTCTCCGGAGCTGCATCAAACGATGGGAGAAATGCATAACTCTAGGTGTTTCCTACGTAGAGAAAGACTAATAACTGTGCCAATTTTCGTTGCTCTACTGCTATGGGAAGTGGGTCAGGGGCATTACTTATTGCACGCCCCTCGTATATATATATATATATATATATATATATATATATATATATATATATATATATATATATATATATATATATAAAGTGATCTTTTCTGCCTGTGTGCAGCACGGTCTCTACTAAACTAATCTCTCAAATTTTGGTTTACAGGCGTTAAGCTTGATATACAGGGTATTTGGACATGTGGAATAAATTCGATTTGTTTTTTAGCCGATAAAACAGTTGCTAAGGAGTCAAAATTAAAAAAATATAATTGGACCTTAGCAGGCCTTAGTCTACTAAACATGTTATTCTGCACGCGAAAAGATAGATTAATATATGTAATAACGTTTTTTAAAATGTTTAACGCGTATGGAGTAATACTGCAGAGCTATGCGTCTTTGTTTCGATTCTAGCTCGTGGCACCCGAGCCATATATTTATTTTATTTGTTTAACTTTTCCAATCACTCCTACATATTGAGTAGAATATATAAATCAATAGAGAATTAGCTCTATAATAGCTATATAATAATAAATATTTAGTTTGCATAAATTAAAATATATTTAAACGTATTTTCAACCGGGCAAAACTGGGCAGCCTACTAATATATATATATATATATATATATATATATATATATATATATATATATATATATATATATAGTCATCAACACACACACACACATACACACACACCCACACACACACATATATATATATATATATATATATATATATATATATATATATAGTAATTTATAAAATATATATGGCGATTAAGCTACACTGGAATATTCGCATAAGCCTAACTAGCTCTACCTACGTATTGAGCACTTTTTGAAGTAAATACTTAATGTTTACGCATAAATCTATACTTTCGTATATTAATTTTATGTGAGTAAATTAAGTAGTTATATATATATATATATATATATATATATATAGTCATCAACATGCAGTACTGTTTCGCTGTTTCACAGCTCATCAGTGCGGCTAGACAAGCAGCTACAAGCTAGGATCGAAATCCGACCGCCCAAATGACAGTCGGTGCTTCTTACCGTTGCGCTATTCGGCTTCTGCTATACGGGCAGTGAATTAACAATGTTTTGACATTGTCCAACTACCTAAGCTCAGTTTACACAAAGAGCATCGCTTAATACACTAATGGTAATTTGTATATCACTTCCCAATATGCTCAACCCAAGAAAGGGAGCATTATAATCATCCACATACGGTACTGTTTCGATGTTTCACAGCTCACAAATGCGGCTAGACAACCAACTACCTCAAGCAAGGATTGAAACCCGACCGCCCAAATGTCATTCGGTGCTTCTAACTGTTGCACTATTCAGCTGTTGCTATACGGACAGTGAATTTAACAATGTTTTGACAGTGTTCAAATACCTAAGCTCAATTTGTTTTCAATATATATATATATATATATATATATATATATATATATATATATATATATATATATAAAGTAACCATGTCTGTATGTGTGTGCATGCAGAACGGGCTCTATCAACTACCCTTTCAGTTTTTATCTACTGACTTGATAAAGAAGGTATTCTGACTTGGAAAAACGCCCCCCCTACGTTGCTACTAATCGAAACAACAATAAATGAATCTAATATATAATAGGACAAAGCTATACATATTTCAGGTAAGGCATTGTATCTCAGTGGTAAACGCAAAATTATCGACAGTGTATTCGTGGGTTTGATCTATGTCAAAGTCAAGCCATATCGATGACTGTTAGATATTAAGAAACCTGAGTAGAAAAATATAAATGATGATGAAAAAAAAAGAACAAAACAAAAAACAACACAAATTAAAATAAGGATAAAAAAATAAACAATATAAAAATAATACAGATGAGTCTCAATAAATTTAGCTATACTGACGAGAAGTGAAACTTCGAAACATGTCAAGTCTATATATAACTTAATTTTTTGCACGAAAAATATTTAAATAAATATTTAAATAATAAATTGATTACAAATAATACGTCCCAAAAATTTGGGGCGACTAGAATATAAACAAAGGGCAGATAACCTCTCCCTTTAAAGCACTCGGGGAGTGGAAAAAATACCACAGAATCGCTTATAAATAAATCAACAATTTTATATATATACAATTGCATAAACCTGAAGTTTTTGGTGCTCAACTTACATGTAAATTATTTGAAAATTTTAGTAAAGTTTATTACGACAAATATAATGTAGTTTGTTACGATGATTTGTGAGATCGGATGAGTGTATCTGTGAAATGATAATAATAAAAACTACAGTTTATATTACTCACCATGCTGCCTAGAATATATACTCTAATGATCGATGCATAAAAATACATATATAAAATAGAATATATATATATTGTTTTAACAACATCAAGACATCAAGGAATAGGTTGATAGCAACAAATAGTGTATTTCATCTTTAGTTACAATTGTTTCAAGACTATTCGGACAAATTCAAACATTACGTCATTTGAACATTTTCACAAGGACAGCCTTTCGTCAGACGTATAGAATAAAAAAAAAAACACTTTAATAATGAATAGAATGAAGTCCATTTTCATAATGTGGAAAGTGGAAAAACATCATCTCATCCTGCCAAAGTTTTTCCTATATATATATATATATATATATATATATATATATATATATATATATATATATATATATATATTCACTCCCTCTTTCCATATATATATATATATATATATATATATATATATATAAGCATTCCCTAAATCTTACCAATTAATAATAATATAATTAAGAGTAAATAATGGGCGCATGTTACTATGTTGCCAAAAATATACTCCCCAATATATATATTGTTTTAACAAAATCAAGACATCAAGGAATAAGTTGATAGCAACAAATAGTGTATTTCATCGTTAGTTACAATTGTTTCAAGACTATTCGGACAAATTCAAACATTATGTCGTTTGAAAATTTTTACAAGGGCAACCTTTCGTCAGACGTATAGAATAAAAAAACCCCACTTAAACAATGAATAGAATGAAGTCCATTTTCATAATGTGGAAAGTGGAAAAACATAGGAAAATATCATCTCATCCTGCCAAAGGTTTTTTCCTCTATATATATTTTTTCCTATATGTATATATATATATATATATATATATATATATATATAGAGAGAGAGAGAGAGAGAGAGATATTCACTCCCTTTTTTCCATATATATATGCAATGCATATATAATATATATATATGTGTGTGTATATAGGCATTCCCTAAACCTTAACAATTAATAATAATAGAGTAAATAATGGGATCATGTTACCATGTTGACAAAAGTATACTCCCCAATGTTCATAATGATTAGTTCATAAAAAAATTAAACATAAATATATACATAGACATGACAGAAAAGAATAGAGACTGAGATAAATATTTTTCCAAGATTAATATATACGTATTTATATTTACAGATAATATTTCTGGAATAATTTCAAGTTTTTTATAAGCAAATGCGAGTTCATTTGGTTGAACTCTTGATTTAGTAACGTAATTATAAAGAGACATACACGTGCAGCTTAAATGTTTTCATTCACCAAAGAATTACGCGTCCATGTTACTCGGCTTATCTTTTACAATATATAGCACAAATTTATAATGATCCGTTCATCATTAGTTTAGATTATCCTATGCATAAATATACAGATAAAAATATATGCTCATATATAATCTATCTATCTATCTATCTATCTATCTATCTATCTATCTATCTATCCGTCTGTCTGTCTGTCTGTCTGTCTGTGTGTGTTCTATATAATGAAGCAATGTTGATATATACTTTATAATAAATGAAAATTTCTAGCGTCTGTTCTAGACTACTCAGCTCTGTAAACGCACGCGGTTTATAGAATTTCAATATAGTCACGTTTACCTCTATAATTACTGCGTGTTTTCGGAAAGTACCAATTCACTTCAATCGATTTCATAATTTGCTACATTAATTCCGGCATACCTGACTCTCACTCAATAGTCAGCTATAGAGGGAGCCAAAGTTACTTTAACTCACATACAAACATATAATACCGCTACCAATAACAACTTATACAGTCACGTATTCTTCATCAGATAATTTTCGTAGCTAAAACTGTAATAGCTCCAATCCCATTCCAGATTGATAGAATATCTTTGACGAACACGTAATAAGGAACAATTAAAATTAAGACATGGTGTCTGCCATTCCATTATTCACTAAGATTCGTTTATAAAACACATTTTTTACTACACGAATTATTTTGATTAATTATGATTTTTAATAAATGATTTATTTCTTAACTAGCGGGGGTACCCGGCGTTGCCCGAGTGTTTGTTTCCGGGACGGGGGGAGGAGTTTTAAAAAATGTTATGGTAGGTAAGTAGGAAGGATCAAACCCGGAGTCATGAGTAAAAGTAGGAAAATAAAGTGTGAAAAAAACAAAAAAAAAACAAAAAAACATCTGCAACGTTAACAGCTCGGCCACCAAGAAAAGTCCATTCCAGTTGTTTAGGAAAAAAAAAAAAAAACGACTACGGTAGGTCGGCGCGGACGTGAAAATATAATGTGAATTGTCCAGCACGCTAACCACTACTCCACAGAGCACTGCAGCTTAGTTTAGTGATTTTAAATAACTTCACATGAAAGAACTACGAAGCCAAACCGGTGTTCTCTTCTCAACTGTTCCTTGTAAACGATCCCCAAACGGTGTTAAGTGGTGGCAGGGGGGGGAGGAATTTATTAGAGAGAAAATATTTTAACACTTCCATTGATCTTAACCGATTTTGGCCGTGACTTCTCAGCAGAAAAAGTATAGAAATCTAAGATTATCGAGGAATTTGAGAAATAATAAGCCTATAACACACCTCAGATATTGTTCTGCCGTTTGTGCATATTATATCTGCATGAAATATCTTGATTTTTAATCTTATTAATGTCAAAATCAGACGGGAAAAAATGAGTTCATTTTATTTATATAGAGATAACTAGCGGGGGTACCCGGCGTTGCCCGAGTGTTTGTTTCCGGGACGGGGGGGGGGAGTTTAAAAAAATGTTATGGTAGGTAAGTAGGAAGGATAAAACCCGGAGTCATGAGTAAAAGTAGGAAAATAAACTGTGAAAAAAAAAACAAAACAAAAAAACATCTGCAACGTTAACAGTTCGGCCACCAAGAAAAGTCCATTCCAGTTGTTTAGGAAAAAAAAACCGACTACGGTAGGTCGGCGCGAACGTGAAAATATAATGTGAATTATCCAGCACGCTAACCACTACGCCACAGAGCACTGCAGCTTAGTTTAGTGATTTTAAATAACTTGACATGAAAGAACTACGAAGCCAAACCGGTGTTCTCTTCTCAACTGTTCCTTGTAAACGATCCCCAAACGGTGTTAAGTGGTGGCAGGGGGAGGAGGAATTTATTAGAGAGAAAATATTTTACCACTTCCATTGATCTTAACCGATTTTGGCCGTGACTTCTCAGCAGAAAAAGTTTAGAAATCTAAGATTATCGAGGAATTTGAGAAATAATAAGCCTATAACACACCTCAGATATTGTTCTGCCGTTTGTGCATATTATATTTGCATGAAATATCTTGATTTTTAATCCTATTAATGTCAAAATCAGACGGGAAAAAATGAGTTCATTTTATTCATATAGAGATAACTAGCGGGGGTACCCGGCGTTGCCCGAGTGTTTGTTTCCGGGACGGGGGGGGGAGTTTAAAAAAATGTTATGGTAGGTAAGTAGGAAGGATAAAACCCGGAGTCATGAGTAAAAGTAGGAAAATAAAGTGTGAAAAAAAAAACAAAAAAAAAACATCTGCAACGTTAACAGTTCGGCCACCAAGAAAAGTCCATTCCAGTTGTTTAGGAAAAAAAAAAAAAAAAACGACTACGGTAGGTCGGCGCGAACGTGAAAATATAATGTGAATTGTCCAGCACGCTAACCACTACTCCACATATAATACCACTACCAATAACAATTTACACAGTCACGTATTCTTCATCAGATAATTTTCGTAGCTAAAACTGTAATAGCTCCAATCCCATTCCAGATTGATAGAATATCTTTGACATGAGTTCATTTTATTTATATAGAGAAGAGAAGAGAAGAGAAGATAAATAGATCATGTTCAGCTGCTACCTAAATTTCACACACGTTATTCTAAACGTTATGAACTTATCCCCGAAATAACAATGTCTTAATTTCTTTAAAAGTCAACAATTAAAGATTTTCTTAGTAAAACAAATACATCAAAATTGTTAAAATGAACTTTTATGCGTTTCTACAGTCGATATTAAGTACTTGTTATTTTACAGGTTTACTATTTCTGAGCTTTTGTAGATTCTTGATGAAGAGATAGAGGGTGACAGAAAGAAATAGAGGGTGACAGAAAGAGAGAGAGAGAGAGTGACAGAAAGAGAGATAGAGAGATAAAGCGAAAGAGAGAGGAGAAGTTTAAATAATTTTCACAAAATTTGACGTTTATTAGAACCATTAGTCGGAATCGGAATCGGGAATCAGAAAAAAATTAGAGCTTTTTTGGGTATCGGACTCGGTATCGGCATCGGAAAAATTTGAGTCTATTTTCCGATGCCAAAACCGATTCCTTAAATTATCCTTTTTATTTGATTTTAGTTTAAGAAACATCATCCACTGCTTGTATTAATAATAAAAATAATAAATATTTCTTGATTTAAATTTCCAATCTCTAGATCACCTCATCACAAGTGTGTTTTTACGTTTGAGAAAATATAGGCCCATTTAAGATGTATTTTTACAGTAATCGGTACAAAATAGCAGGCCACCAGGCATTGCCCGGTCATAAAATACGATTAAATATAATATTTTGATTAATGCAAATTTCGTATCTATTATTATATTATATTGGACCCAATATGAAGTAATGATTAAAAAAGTTTAAAAAAACAAAACAAAACATAAAAGATGACTCGTGCGCCACCACCGAGAATCGAAACTAAGTCGTTTAGCTTACGATTTACTTTTTCCTATGACGTTAATGGCCGATCCATGAAGGTACTTTTGCTTCAAGGCTAAAAAATGAAAACATAAACCAATAACTATTAGGTTACGCATGCATATTCAGAATGCAGTCGCTCGACCTTCACCTGGCAAATTACATTTTTTCAAAAAGTTCTAACACATTTGCACTGATTTTCACATGAGTTCGAGTATCCTATATATTAAGTTTCATATACGTAGATCAAAAAAAGACAGAGGAGTTTGGCAGGCAAAAATGTTAAAACAAATATATAAACGCATACATAAATATATATAGAAAAAAGGTTTATGTTTACTATTGCCTTTTTGCGCAAATATTACGCAAGTATAAATCATGTAGAATTTCTGTATGAATATAATTACACGTTTTGGGTTACTAAAGATGATCATCCCACGAGAAAAGCGGGGAAAAATTAATAGGGAAATGATTAAAATGAATGTTTAAAAGTATATGAAAATTAGCTAGATCTTTTACAGATGAACGCGATTCCACGATCCATATATATAACAAAGTTGTATTTTCTTTTTAAATAAATGAATATCAATACACAAAAGAACCCCTATTTTATAGGGGTATATATATATATATATATATATATATATATATATATATATATATATAGATGGATAGATAGATAGATATACGGGTTTTTTATATTCAAAAGTAATGGACTAATGAATTCAACGAGGTTGTTAGATAGTGCTCAATAAAAAGAGCTGATAATACTTGTTTATTGTTATATAAACATGCTCACATCCCGCTGCTACAAATAGCCACTTGTTTTAATCAAACAACAGATATCATCAGGCAGCGACTTGACTATTCAAAAGTTCAATGATTATTCATTGAACTTTTGAATAGTCAAGTCGCTGCCTGATGATATCTGTTGTTTGATTAAAACAAGTGGCTATTTGTAGCAGCGGGATGTGAGCATGTTTATATAACAATAAACAAGTATATATATAGATATATATATAAATAAATATATATATATATATATATATATACTCCTATATGCATTACACACAATTAATTTGTATATATTTCAGGTTAAAAATATTCAAATATAAAAACCAAGGATTTCCACGAGGTTAGATATATATATATATATATATATATATATATATATATATATATATATATATATATATATATATAGTTATATATATAGTTATATATATAGTTATATAACTACTTAATTTACTCACATAAAATTAATATACGAAAGTATAGATTTATGCGTAAACTTACTTTACTTCAAAAGTGCTCAATACGTAGGTAGAGCTAGTTAGTAATTTATAAAATATATATGGCGATTAAGCTACACTGAATATTTGGCGTTTCACTAGCCTGAGGAGTCCTAGAGTGGATGAAACGCCGAATATTCAGTGTAGCTTAATCGCCATATATATTTTATAAATTACTATATATATATATATATATATATATATATATATATATATATATATATATATATATATGGGGGGTTAAATGATAAGATCGATTCTTTAAGAGGAGACTTACTCAGATAATGCATAGCTCAACAAATTGCTTCGGTGCTTATAGTACATTAGGAGCGAGATAATTGGGCGTGAGAGAAAAATGGTAACATATTGAAACTGTTGGGAGAGGGAAATGAGAGAACTACAGTGAATCCATGCGATAGAGGAGGAATATAGATGATATTACAAAATGGAGATAGATGTATATCTTTTTTTATCAAGGCCCAGAGGCCACTCAAGGATAAGGGTTAAAAATGTACAGTGGTTAAAAAGACAATATCATAGTAATCGTTAGAAGTCTAAATTTGGTAAATTGGATTACTTAAGGGAAACGGCTGATCAAGAACTTGTTTACATTGGACTTGAAGGCGGCCATATTGTAGTTAGCTAGAAAGCAGGTAAACGGAAGAGAGTTCCACAGGAACGGCTACTTTGCATTCGATTTAGACCCAAGAACACTGGATAACGTTTCCATTCCTTTGTTACTTAAGATCATTCTCTCACTGTTGATTTTTCTTATTATCGTATTTTTATTTTTATTTCATGTTATTTTACTTTTCATTTTTGTTTTTATTGTTTTATATTTAATACTTTTGTACTTTTATACTTTTATATATTTTTCTTTTATACTTTTATATATTTTTTATTTTATACTTTTTTAATACTTTTTTCATCCCTTATTCCTTTATATATATTTTATCCCTTTATTCTGCCATTTGTTAATATTTTATTTTATTCATTTACATTTTTTATATTTTATCTCTTTTATATTATACTAGCAGGGGTGCCCGGCGTTGCTCGGGTGTTTGGAGGTGTATGCTGTGCAAAAAAAGCAAAAAAACAAAAAAAAAATGGTTAATTTTTTAAAACTTTGACCCCTATTAAGACCCCTTAAAATTCATAGCTTCGGGCTCAAATCACTTTATTAAGTTAGATCCAGGTTCAAGGAACCTATATCTAAAATTTCAAGTGTCTAGACCCAAAATTGTCGGAAGAGTTTGGTAGAGTTCTTAAAGGTCAAATCGTTGAAATTTGACCCCTTAACAGCCAAATTTCTGGCTGACACCCATCACATTGATTATCCCAAATCTCAGTACCCGGTATTTCAAATTTCGAGTTTATAGACTAAAAATTGACAGAGTTATTGCGTAGGGAAATGTACACAGACAGACACACAGACAGACAGACAGACACGTTCACTTTTATAGATATATAGATAGATTACTTATTTCTTTTATTATTTTATAATACAGAAAACGCCCTGGTGTCGGATGGTAGTGGGAGTAGTAGTTTTTTTTAGAGGGAGAAAAACCAGCTACTTCCATTGTATATCTGTGCGATCGTGATGATGTCACTCCTAGGATTGAATATAATGTTTTACTATTGTATTTTATTTTTTCACCTTTTATTCTTTCATTAGATTACGTATTTTATATATTATTTTGTAATTCATATTTCGTTTAAATGCTGAGTTTTAATTCCGATACCTCTTATAATGTATACTGACTCAGCATGTCCCCATATTTTAAGAAACCCCATTTTCTCGTTATAATCCCTAACGTGCCACCTTAAGACAACAACGCTATCACTATAACCACTACCCTACTATCGCGTCAGCGAAGTAACCTCGTTTATTCTTCTATGTAAACTAATTCAAGAAAGTACGTTTTTCGCGCATGCATGCTTGGCTAAATTGTCATGAATGGACGAGGTTTTGCTAACCCCACTCATTGCGAACGTCTATTTTATAAGAAATAACCGTTTTTTTCTAATTTTCATATATTAATCGACCAAGATATCGCCATTTCAGAGGGAACTGGTTTCGACCCGGTCCGATTCCGCGAAGAAAAGTTTTTGGCAGATA
>NC_136523.1:6472500-6585000 GCF_053919585.1 Euprymna scolopes | reverse complement strand
ATAAAAGTGAAATTGTCTGTCTGTGTGCTTGTGTGTCTGTGTGTGTGTTTGTTTCCCTACCAAACTACTCTGTCAATTTTTAGTCTACAGGCTCGAGATTTGACACAAGAACTACGAAGATTTGGAAAAACCTTATAAATCAGTTTTCGGCCAGACATTCAGCTGTCAAGGGGTTAAAGCTCAACGATTTGATCTTTGAGAACTCTACCAAACTCCTCCGCCAATTTTGGTTCTAAACACCTGAAATTTTTAATGTAGATTACTTGGACATGGATCAAACGCTTTATTTTGATTTGAACCCCAAACAATAAATGTTAAGAGGTCAAAATTGGGATCAAATTAAAAAAAAATTGACATCTGCGGTATATATCTATAAAAATGAACGTGTCTGTATGTGTGTCTATGTGTATGTCTGTGTGTGTATCTGTGTACATTTCCCTACGCAATAACTCTGTCAATTTTAAATCTACAGACTCGAAATTTGATATACAGGGTACTGAGATTTGGGAAAATCTTTGTGATCAGTTTTCGGACAGAAATTTTGCTGTTAAGGGAGTCAAAGTTCAACGATTTGACCTTTGAGAACTCTACAAACTCCCCCGACAATATTACGTCTAACCACTTGAAATTTTAGATATAGGTTCCTTGGACATGGATCTAATTTAATAACTTGATTTGAGCCCAAAACAATAAATGTAAAGGGATTATAATAGGGATCAAAGTTTAAAAAAATTGATCGCTTTTTTTTTTTTGCTTAACATTAGGATGGAATACTGTTGCCATATCTGGGCAGGAGCTGCCAAAAACAGCCTATCATGCCTTGACAGAGTACAAAATAGACTTCGTGGTTTAGTGGGGGATGCCCTTTTCTCTACCCTGCAACCCCTCTCCCACAGAAGAGACGTTGCGAGCCTATCCTTGTTTTATCGTTATTTTCATGGCAGGTGCTCGTCTGAACTCCAATCCCTGGTCCCCCCTCGCCAATCTTTCACGAAAAACACCCGTCTAGCTGAATCCACTGTGAAAAATTTCCCCCACTCTATATCTGTGCCTAAATCAAAACGCGGATTTCATGAACAAAGCTTCTTTCTTAGAACTGCACGCCTGTGGAACTCTGTTCCGTCTGCCTGCTTCCCTCCGGACTACAACTTGGATGTCTTCAAGTCTAATGTTAACAAATTCCTAATGAACCGCCCCCTTAAGTAAACACTTCATCAAATCTCCTCACTAACGTAATGAACTTGCAATAACCCTTATCCCTGAGTGGCTTCCGGGCCTTGATAAGTGGTGATCACTGTGTAAAAAAAAAACAAAAAAACATACACCTCAAAACACCCGGACTGAAATGCTAGTATATCTATAAAAGTGAACGTGTCTGTGTGTCTGTCTGTCTGTGTGTGTGTGTGTGTATGTGTGTGTGTACATTTCCCTCCGCAATAACTCGCAAGGCGGGGCTGAACTGCTAGTTTTATATAAAGTATATTCAGACATTGGGCAAGAAAGATACTAATTGGTTTTTGGCCGCAAAAGGGGTCAAAGTTTAAAAGATTTGCCCTTTGTGGTCTCTAGCAAACTATTCAGCCAATGTTGGGTCTAAACTTTTGAAATTTTACATAATGCCTATTCAGAAATGCAACAAGTTTTTAATCAGTTTTGGGGCGAAAATTTGGCTTCCAAGAGGTCAAATATGAAAAGGTTCACCTTTGCAGACTCTAGGAAACTCCTCCGCCAATTTTGGCTCTAAACACTTGAAATTGTAGATGTAGGTTACCTTGACGTGATTCAAACTTTTTAATTTATATATACATACTTAGATAAATTTATGAACAGTACATACGGCCCGAGCAAAGCTGGGCCGAACCGCTAGTAAATGAATAAAAGCCAAACATGAACAGGAAATGTAAGAAAAGATTCAAAAAGCGTAAAAACGCACACACACACACACATACACACACATACATATATATACACACACACACACACACACGCACATATATATATATATATATATATATATATATATATATATATATATGCTAATTCCTACCCTCTGATGAGAAGGAAAATATTTCTTCGAAACTCCGCGGATTAAGGACTATCCACTTATCTAGTGTTTTCTTTTCAGATTAAATATGTTTTTAACTCATTTCAAAGTGTTTTTTAACATGTTTTATTAACTGTTTGCTCGTATTATAAGCTCTATCTCGTATTTGGTTTTATCGAGCTTTTACATCTGGCTGAGATAACTTTATAAATATTAATTCTGTAATATTCATAATATACCTTTATTTTATCATCTTGGATCATTTTGGTAAATTTAATTGTAATTTTTATTTTATATATATATATATATATATATATATATATATATATAAATTATAAATTTAAATATATGTATATATATATAAATTATAAATTTATAAGTTACAAATTTATATATATATATAAATTATAAATTTAAATATATATATATATATAAATTATAAATTTAAATATATATATAAATTATAAATTTATAAGTTATAAATTTATTTTATATATATATATATATATATATATATATAATTTATAACTTAAAATATTGCCGCATTAAGAATTAATTATATAATGTTATAAATTGAAGTTAAAAAAATTGAACGCTGCAATATTTTAACTTATAAATTTATATTTTTTACTAGAATATCTTGTCCTTTTCGTTTTCAGTTTTAACAACTTTTCCATGTTAAAGCTTAACCGTATTACTTTTCATGCTCGCATTTTTCTATTGTATTCCCTGATATTTCCAGGCTTCCAATAAATTCACTTGTTCTTTGTTTAATTTCAGTCTTATTTTTTTGCCCCCATAAACACATATGTTATAACAATGTACGACACTCGTCTGCTTTCAAAAAAATCCCACAATTATCTCCCTTTCATGCTTTCATTCCTACTTGTTATTTCTCTTTTCGAATTAGTAGAAGCAGTATTCGCTGACGCGACGTGGTTGCTATGGAAACCCATCATAAATGCATATTTTTGCGATTTTGAATACCAGTATATTCATCATAATTTTTGTTTTACTAAACGAAAATTGAACATTTTTTTACAATATAGCTGAGAAGGTGATCTATAAACTGTAATACTTGTTTGAAATTTGGTCGAAAAATGAGTGAGCGGTGACGTTTTAAAGCAGTTCTAAATGACTAAAACTGCCACTTAACCATATATTCAAACACTACCGTGTTTGAATTATATATATATATATATATATATATATATATATATATATATATATATATATATATATAATGAGAATTATGGAAATATTAATCCGACGAAATAGAGAAATAAAAAGGAACAAACAAAGTTATGTGTTCATCAACGTTTCGTCGAATGAAATTAAGAAAACAAAAACATCAATACACATATCTGAAATGTTTTTTTGTGAAAGGTGTGACGCTGTTTCATTTCTGCAACTGTAAAAAGACGTTGGAAATTCGAAAAGAAAAACAAAAAACATTTCAGTTACACATCTATATACTTTTGACGGACATATTCTTTGCAGAAAAATATTAACTGCGTCATATCTTTTAAAAATATATTAACGGCCATATGACGTTATTAAAAATCTCGCTTTCTTTAACAACGGAAGATCCCTCCCCACTTTCTGAATTTCTAACATTTTTTCCCGTTTCTAAAATGCAATAGTGTAACACTCTTCAAAAGAAAATTTCCAATATTTTTACTAGGGTTTTTGTTTTCTTAATTTCATTCATCCAGAGGAAGTCGTGAAATAAAGACGAAACGTTGATGAACACATCACTCGATTTGTTTTATATTTCTGTCTGCCTGTCTGTTTTATGTCTGTCTGTCTGTCTGTCTGTCTGCCTGTCTCTCCCTGTCCCTCTTTCCCCCCTCTCTCTCTCTGTCTCTGTCTGTCTGTCTGTCTGTCTCTCTCTCTCTCTCTCTCTCTCTCTCTCTCTCTATATATATATATATATATATATATATATATATATATATCGAGTAACTATCACAAAACACAACGGAAGTACTCTTCCGATTTTTCGGATTTTTGTAATCATGCTCATATACATCTTATTTTCTTTTAAAGTCCATGAGTTCTTATTCTTCCGAATGGTCAGGGCAGAATAGATTAATAAATTGACATAATAATTACATGAATGATTCTGCGCTATGAAACAGGTGCTGTCAAGTACTGAACATTTTAACATCTGGCAGAAATAAACGGTAAGATGGACACAATCTTGTCCTGAAAAAGGACAATTTGCTCTAAGAAGTTAGTATTCAGTAAGACCGACAGGTCGAAATTGCTGTAATCTTTGAATACTCATTCTGAGGACTCAGATTCCGCGTCAGGGCTATCCTCTAAAATGAACACCTTTCTTTCCCTTGATCAGCCATTTTAGACATTTTAGAAGGAATCTGCTCTCAGAGAGACGAATGACGTCGCCACTCAATTGTTCCCGCTGTTATTCCACCTTGAAACCTATTCATTACAATTAGGAGTATAAAGACTTTCAATTTGTTCGGCGGGGAGGCGTGGGGCGCAAGTGCAGTATGTCAATATCTTAACTTCCGGTTGAAGAATTGCGGAGAAAAGAACCAATCTACGCTGACAGAAATGTAAAACGCTTGTCAGATGGTGAATGAATGATAACCCTCATATATATATATATATATGATGAGGATATATATATATATATATATATATATATATGTATGTATATATATATATATATATATATATATGTATGTATATATATATATATATATATATACATACATATATATATATATATATATATATACATACATATATATATATATATATATATGTATGTATATATATATATATATATATACATACATATATATATATATATATGTATGTATATATATATATATATATATATATATATAAACTACTTCATTTACTCACATACTCCATTTACTCACATACAAAAGTATAAATTTATGCGGATTCAAAAACAGCCTACAGAAAATGGACTCTGATTTATGAAAGTATGATAGGTTATGAAAAGGAAGGGTTGTAAATTTGGGTTGAATTTCGGGGTATCAAAACCAAAGCAAAATATAATGAAAGTAAAAATAAAATAGATAACCCCCATAATTTATTATACCATACCTGTTCACACTGAAACACTTATCACAATATTCTGTTGATCTATATTAAAAAACCTTCTCAAACTGTGTGACATATTTCCATTCTATGGAGGTCAGGTGCGAACGTACACCCCATAATTTTATTATGCCATATTTCTTCAAACTGAAGCATAATTATCAAAGCATACTTACGCAGATAGATATGAAAAGTCTTTATTAAAGTTTGCGCCTATTTCCATTCTATGGAGGCCAGGCGCGAACGCAGACCCCACAATTTTAATATACCATCTCTTATAAAAATATTATTATGTACATCTATATAAAAAACATTTGTAAACGTTTTTTTTTATTTTAAATTTTTTATTTCCATACTTTGTGGACCAGGCGCGAACACAGACCCCACAATTTTAATGAATCAGCCTTCTGCCAGATCAAACATACCCATTCCTGTGTCTCGATACATCTACTATCATTATATGTAATCAGTTTTTTGAAATAGTCAACCATATAGGAGCCTATTCGTGACCAGACACACACACACACACACACACACACACACACACACACACACACACACACACACACAACACACACACAGACATTCAGCTTTACATATATATATATATAATTATTTGCTATAATAATTATCAAATATTTACAGACACTAGTGTTTCATCCTTTCAGGAATCATCAGTTCTGGGTGTCACGATTAACACCAGTCGAGAGATTCGAACCCGGAAACGGAAGCCATGTCTAGCTTCATTAGCAAGGATTCAATCTATTATGAGTGTGTATGTGTGTGTGTGTGTGTGTGCGTGTGTGTGTGTGTGTGCATAGTTACCATTTCCAAAAGCCAAAATAAGGAATCAATTCACACTCATAAATTTTATTGTTTTTTAATGATATTACATCTGATTCGCGTTTCTTTGCATATTACAAGATCACTAAAGAGCTCTTCAGAGACGAATAGATATTCCTCAAATATTGCTAGAAGGTTTAATATATGGAAAGAAAAACAATTGAGAAAAAGAAGAGAAATTTGGGATATGTATGTATATATATATGCAGATATACGTGTGTGTGTGTGTGTGTGTGTGTGTGTGTGTGTGTAATTGAGTTGATCTAGTTGGTACAACTGTATTTCCAGTTATTCATTAAACTTAAATTATCGAAGAGCGTTTTCCTTTTCTGTTCAGGATTTTTGACTGTTTTCCCAGCATTCATCACGCGTTTCCCAGTAGGAAGTTGAGATTTCGACTTGGTGCACTCCACGCATGCGCTCAACGGCTTCCCGCCGAACAAATTGAAAGTCTTTAAACTCCTAATTGTAATGAATAGGATTCAAGATGGAATCACGGATCGCACAGCGGGAACAATTGAATGGCGTCGTCGTTTGTCGTTCGGAGTCTGAAACATTTCTGAATTTTTGAGATGAGGATTGATTATTCGTATTATTTGGATTGCTCGGACATCTGTTTTCATCTTGAGTGTTATTTTCACAATGTTTTGATCGATATAACCTTTGACCTTCCTTAGATGTATATTCTCAAACTCGGGAATCTTTCTGTCCAACTGGTAAATCCTTCGGTTGAACTTCGGTTTAATAGAATTTCAGCAAAAGACCCGTAAAATTTAGTTCAGTTCAGATAAAAGAAAAACTCTTTAAAATTTGCAAGATCAATGCAGGAAACACTTAAGAAAAAGATACAGTTTGGAATTACTTAGACAGTCATCGCTGACGCAAGGAGCGCGTGCTAACACCGCGGATTAAATAAAATGTTCCGTTCGAAATTGTCGAGTTCGAGAGCAAAATTGACGCGTTCAATATAATACACCTGAGGAATATCGAAGGTTATATCGACCAAAGCATTGTTAAAAATAGCAACCAATATAAGAACAGTAGCACGAATAATCCAAATAATAGTTTAGATCAAAGTAACGACTGTAAATCTTTTATCTCTATCGCTCCCAACGTCATTTATATTTAATTTTTTTACATGATAGGACAAAGAAAGATTAAACAACAGTGTAATTTTGCAGCATTCATCACCATCGCCTTCGTCCAGTCAAACAATGGCTGTCGACTGTAAAGCTAATTGCGCGTCTAATTGTGATGCAAAAGTTTCAATATATATATAAAGCTGAATGTCTGTGTGTGTGTGTGTGTGTGTGTGTGGTCACGAATAGGCTCCTATATAGTTGACTATTTTAAAAAAACTGATTACATATAACGATAGAAGATGTATCGGGACACAGGAATGGGTATGTTTGATCTGGCAGAACGGTGGTTCATTAAAATTGTGGGGTCTGCATTCGCTGACTGGACGGAAGCATGGATATATATATATATATATATATATATATATATATATATATATATATAACTACTTCATTTATTCACATAAATTTAATATACGAAAGTATAGATTTATGCGTAAACTTTAAGTATTTACTTCAAAAGTGATCAATACGTAGGTAGAGCTAGTTAGTAATTTATAAAATATATATGGCGATTAAGCTACACTGAATATTCTGCGTTTCATCCAACTATAGGATTCGTCAGGCTTATGCGCATAAGCCTGACGAATCCTATAGTTGGATGAAACGCAGAATATTCAGTGTAGCTTAATCGCCATATATATTTTATAAATTACTATATATATATATATATATATATATATATATATATATATATATATATATATATATATATATATAGTAATGTTATTGATAATTTAAAAATCAAATTATAATTAAATTAAAAATCCGTTTCATAACAAGGAACAACAACAAAATAAATTATTTGTACGATCGTTTCGGAAAACAGTGTTTTTTATTGTGGTAGACATCAAGTTACGGACAATAATTATTACATATAGTTTTTTAATAAACAAGGTTTCCTCATCAGCAAATTGTAGGAGGGTTTTTATTAAATTTAAAAGACACCATAAATAAACCTAGCATTAAAAGTAAGGCAGATGTATCTGGAAAAAAAATTAAAATAAAGGTCTGAATTTAAACTTGATAAGAAAACTAATATGAGTTAGAGATAGAACAGAAATAGAGCCAAATATAAATTTGGTTTAAGTACAATATTATACGTACACACACAAATATATACATGCATATATATGAAAAAATAGACACATATATACATATACATAGATATACAGATATATACATAAAAATATAGGTACAAATATTTACCTTTTAATTTTTCGCTTTTTAATTTTAATTTAATTATAATTTGATTTTTAAATTATCAATCACATTACTAAATATTAAATTAGCTCTAGGATATTTACCTATCGAGCTTATTATATATCTAAATTACAACGAGCACTTTTTCTTGCCTGTATTTTAATTAAACTAGTAATTTTACTATTACATTAAAATACACTCTGCTCTTTAGACTATTGTTCTAATCTCCTTTAAATATATATATATATATATATATATATATATATATATATATATATATATATATATATATATATGGGAAAAAGGTTCATTTTACTGATGAATCTAAATTTAATCTTTACGGATCAGACAAAAGACCACATGTCAGAAGAAAAAATGGAGAAAGACTGTCCCCTAAGTGCGTTAAAAGTACAGTAAAATTTGGAGGCAGCAGTATAATGGTATGGGGCATGATATCTTCAAAAGGAACTGCTCCCCCCCTTGTGAGAATTCATGGAAAAATTAATGCCCGAATGTACAGAGAATTGATTAGAGAACATGTGGTACCTAATCTTTCTAATTCTGGTATCTTTATGCAAGACAACGCACCGTGTAATAAAGCAAAAATAGTTTTAGAAGAGCTAAATAGATCCAATATTTGCGTTATGGATTGGCCAGCTCAGAACCCAGACCTGAATCCAATTGAAAATGTTTAGAAAATTATTGGTGATAAGATCACAGAACCCCCCCCCCCCAATCTTGATTATTTATGGGAATCTATAAAAAACTCCTGGAATAATATTTCACCTATAACATGTGAACGATTGGTTTTTTCTTGCAGCAAAAAATGCCATAGTGTGATTGAAAACAAGGGGCTTTTCACAAAATACTGAAAGGATTCTTTATTTTTTCATAATGAATTTCCCTCGTTCCTTACCTTTTGGACGCCTGTAATTTAATTAAATTTATTTATATGTAAAAAAAACTAATATGTATTAAAATAATAATAAAAACAAATTTCTTTAACTACCATTATTAAACATTGGAAAATTCACCAAATTTTTTTTTCTTTTTCATAGATAAAGTTAGAAGCCATTAAAAAAAATGATCGATCGTTCCTTAACATTTGGACGCAACTGTATACTCCTATGAATTCGTTTCTCTTTTGTATGCATTGATAATCATATTAAAATCACTCTTTTCTATTTATTTAAAAAGAAAATACAATTTTCTTATATATGGGTTGTGGCATTGCATTCACTAGCAAAAGATCTAGCTAATTTGCATATTTTTTTAAAACATTCATTTTAATTTATCCCCTATCAGTTTTTTTCGGTTTTCTTATGGGATGATCAAGTTTTGTTAACTATTACGTGTAATTATATTCATGCAGATATTCTACTTGATTTATACTTGCGTAATATTTGCGTTAAAAGTTTATAGTAAACACAAAATTGTTTCCTTATATTCATATGATTATCTTTCGATATTTATCGGCCGAAGGATAGAGCTTTAAAATGATATCGATCTGGCGAAAATCCGTTCACCGTGTGGAAAGTTTTTAGCAGACATACAAACACACATACATACATACAAACACACATTTTCGCTTTTATATATATACTAGGGGGTACCCGGCGTTTCCCGAGTGTATGGAAGTGTGGGTGCTTGTTAATGAAAACCTAAGAATAAATGAAGTAAGAAAAGAAAGCATAAAAACGAACGTTAAAACTTAAGTGGGGGTACCCGGGGGCGGGTAATCAAAACATCGAAAACAAAAACACAAAAAAACTAACGTAAGGCAAACGAACGATGTTAAATGTAAAAATCGAAAAAACAAAAACAAAAAAGAAAACAGAAAAACGAACGTTAAAACTACCCCCCCCCAAAAAAAAGATGTGAAAAATGGCTTAAATAAGCCTGTTTTGATATTAAAATTCAAAACAAATCGTAGGGTATCCGGCTGTTTTTGGGTGTGTGTGGTCGGTCGGAGGTGGGCGTGTTAATGAAAACCTACGAATAAGCGAAATAAAAAAAAAAAAAACAGAAAAACGAACGTTACGTGAAAAATGGCTTAAATAACCCTGCTTCAATATTTAAATTTAAAAAATCGAAAAAAAATCTCACACCACGATTCGAACCCAAAACGTTCGGATAATGAACCAACGCTCTAACCAATTAAGCTAACACGACGTACATGAAATTTAGTCAGTTCTTAAACTATTTAAAGTAAATCAGGTCATGACGTCATCTGACGCAAGCGTAGAACCGATCTCGTTATGAGAGGACGGTTCTTGTTGACCCCCTGTAGAAAACTGTTGATTTCAGGGTGAAAAATTACCGTTTTGGGCCACTTTTTCGATATTTTCCGGGTGAAGGATGGAGCTTCAATATGATACCAAGTTTGTGAATTTTTGTTCCGTGTGTCGAAAGTTTTTAGCAGACACACAAACACACATACATACATACATCAAATACACACATTTTCGCTTTTATATAGACTAACAGGGGGGTACCCGGCGTTGCCCGAGCGTTTGTAGGTGTGTGTGATTGTTAATGAAGACCTAAGTATAAGCGAAGTAAAAAGAGAAAATATAAAAACGAAGCGGGAAGGGGGGGGGGTAATCAAAACATCGAAAAAAACACAAAAAAACTAACGTAAGGCAAACGAACGATGTTAAATGTAAAAATCGAAAAAAGAAAACAGAAAAACGAAGGTTAAAACAAACAAAAAAAACACGTGAAAAATGGCTTAAATAAGCCTGTTTCGATATTAAAATTTAAAAAATCGGTGGGTACCCGGGTGTTTTTGGGTGTGTGTGGTCGGTCGGGGGTGTTAATAAAAACCTAAGAATAAGCGAAGTAAAAAAAAAAAACAGAAAAACGAACGTTACGTGAAAAATGGCTTAAATAGCCCTGCTTCAATATTTAAATTTAAAAAATCGAAAAAAAAAATCTCACACCACGATTCGAACCCAAAACGCTTAGATAATGAACCAACACGCTAACTAACTTAGCTAACAGGACGTACATGAAATTCAGCCAGTTCTTCAACTATTTAAAGTAAATCAGGCCATGACGTCATATGACGCATGCGTAGAACCAGTCGTCGTCATGAGAGGACCCCCCTGTAGAAAATTGTCGATTTTGGGGTGAAAAAGTACCGTTTTTGGCCAATTTTTCGATATTTTTCGGGTGGTGGACGGAGCTTCAATATGATACCAAGTTTGTGAATTTTTGTACTGTCTGTCGAAAGATTTTAGCCGCCACACAAACACACATACATATATACACACATTTTCGCTTTTATATATATACTAGCGGGGGCACCCGGCGTTGCCCGGGTGTTTGGAGGTGTGTGTGCTCTTAAATAAAAAAGAAACCGGGAGGGGGTACGATCGAACCCTGAGGCGAAGTTTGTAAAATAAAATGTGAAAAAAAACATGAACCGTTCAGCCAGCCAGAATGAGTTACTGAAAGATGTTTGAATTTATTTAAGTAAAACCAGACAAGTGCTCGCACGGAAGTCGGAGAGCCTTACGACGACGACGACGATGACGATGACGTAAGCAATAGCTATACAGCAAATGAGTTCAATGACCAGGTTTGTTTGTTATAAGCGAAGTAAAAAAAGAAAACATAAAAACGAACGTTAAAACTTAAGCGGGGGGGGTGATCAAAATATCGAAAAAAAAAAACATTTCGTAAGGCAAAGGAACGATGTTAAATGTAAAAATCGAAAAAACAAAAAAGAAAACAGAAAAACGAACGTTAAAACAAAACAAAAAACAAACACGTGAAAAATGGCTCAAATAAGCCTGTTTCGATATTAAAATTTAAAACATCGGTGGGTACCCGGATGTTTTCGGGTGTAGCTAAGAATAAGCAAAGTAAAAAAAATCAGAAAAACGAACGTTATGTGAAAAATGGCTTAATAACACTGCTTCAATATTTAAATTTAAAAATCGAAAAAAAAAGACATCTCATACCACGATTCGAACCCAAATCGTTTAGATAATGAACCAACGCTCTAACCAATTAAGCTAACACGACGTACATTAAATTTAATCAGTTCTTCAACTATTTAAAGTAAATCAGGTCATGACATCATCTGACGCATGCGTAGAACCGGTCGTCGTCACGGGAGGACCGTTTTTGTTGAAAACTGTTGATTTCGGGGTGAAAAAAATGAACGTTTTTGGCCAATTGTTCGATATTTTTCGTGTGAAGGTTGGAGCTTCAATATGACACCGAGTTTGTGAATTTTTGTTCTGTCTGTCGAAAGTTTTTAACAGACACACAAACATACACACATACACACATACATACATACATACATACATACATACATACATTTTCGCTTTTATATATATATATATATATATATATATATATCTTTCACTACACTGAGGGAGACAAAAGGTACGGTTGAAAATAATGTTTTTGTAAAAAAAACATTTGTTTTTTTTAATTGTGGTGGTAATAATATTTTGTACTAGCGGCTACGCCGCGTCGACACACACAGCGCCGAGTCAAACACAAAAGCGAGTACACTCAACATTAAGTACACTCAACATTAAGTACACTCAACATTGTCTTATCCTCAACGCTTACCCCGTGAACTCGGAGTATGGCAAATTCCCATATGCACATAACAAAATCACTAAAAAAAACAAACTAAACAAAAATACACTAATTAAGGGTACAGAAAATGAGTACACGTTGGATAAAATGATGGTTAAAATTATTACGAACTTGCCAGGATTCGAACCTGGAATCTTCTGAACCGTAGCCAGACGCGTTATCCATTGCGCCACAACTCCTGTCCGGACGCCGGAAGATGTTACCGCGACTGAATACAGGCAGGGCTAAATTCCGTTTATATGGGCAAATAGCTTTTTTAAACGGCCCCCAAACCCTTATTTTAGGCTTTTTTCATTTTTTATGCATTATCGCACGCACACACACACACACACACACACACACACACACACACACACATACACACACACATTTATATTTTGTATTTTGTGTACAGAAAGTTGTTAGATGAGACAAGTCATTAGTACCATCAGTTTCAAGCCCGATGATTAAGACCGTTTAAGATATCCATATCAAGCTCTCTTCAACCAATACTGATCTAAAATAAAAAAAGATGAGTATTGACTGAAGAGAGTCTGATGTGGATATCTTAAACGTTCCTAATTATCGGGCTTGAAACCGACGGTACTAATGACTTTTCTCATCTAACAACCTTCTGTACATAAAATACAAAATATAAATACGCTCTTATATTTCGGATTTTCCTTTTAATTGAGCACTCTGCAGATTGCAGATTTTCTTTTTCCAACAAAAACTAATCATATATATATATATATATATATATATATATATATATATATATATATATATATATATATATATATAATATGGGCCATCTTCTTCCAATTATGGGATTTCCTTAGATTTTACTAATGCAAATGGAAATTCTTTTAACTTTCTTTAAGTTATACATTTGGATTTTACCGTCATTGGATTATTTGTCTTCCGCCAGACTATCCATTCGTGTGTGGTCACCTTTTTCTTCCCCATGTTCCCTCTGCTTCACATTTTTTGTTTCAAGTAAGATCTTTGACTTGCTTGTTGTTTCATCAAATACTTTTGTATGCCAAATCCGATCCCGCATTTTGCTGGTTCCTGCCCTCTGATGAGAAGGAAAGTATTTTTTCGAAACTCCGCGGATTAAGGACTATCCACTTATCTAGTGTTTCGTTTTCAGATTAAATATGTTTTTAACTCATTTCAAAGTGTTTTTTAACATGTTTTATTAACTGTTTGCTGGTATATATATATATATATATATATATATATATATATATATATATAATGGTTGATATGCCGTAAAAATACACAATTAAAACTTTTAGCCGAATCTTCATAAAATGAGCGAGATTATGTGCGACAATTAAGAAAATATATGTTTTAATTTTCGTATTATTTCTCGTTCGTGTAACGTTACACACGTAAACCCAACACATTGTAGCAGAGGGACAGGAGACAAGTAATAACTGAACTCACTTTTTTCTTTGTAACAACGACATGTATTCCCTCATTCTTCCGCTACGTGTGACTTATCGTTACGGCTGTGACGGGTCTCACGGGATCGTCTTCTATTACGTGCTATCGAACGTCATCCATATCTCTAACGTGATCGTCTTCTCGGAGGTGCTTTTTTCTTCTTTTTATAGTCTTCTTTTCCTTACCCTGACGTCATTTCGCGCTATGTTTCATTACAGCGCATTTCAGTTCCACATGTCGCACCTCTTATCAACATACACGCGCGTACATATAAGGCAGCAATGAAAAGCATCAATGCCTGAGTGGCAGTGATTGAATTAAACGCGTTTAAACATTCTTTTCTTTACATTGTATTCCCCGACACAACCCAAAACGATTTGTTTGCGCAAAGAAAATATTTACATCAAAGGTCGTGACCTCTAGCCTGTTTTCTTTCGAAAAATAATCACTGTCATTATGTATCTCTGCCGTTTTCTTACGTCTCTTTTTTCCGTTTCCTTTAGTATTATCCAAGATGGTGCCGCATAATTTATAATGAACACTTTAACAGTCAAATATTTGTATTAATTATTGGCGCTATAAATATATATATATATATATATATATATATATATATATATATGCCAGTGAGACATATATACACTGCAATGTCAGCCAACATTGCAGCCAGCAAGAGCCACGAAAGAAACAAACCGGAAGTCCAAGATTAGAGTTTCGCCCTCATTTGGGTTCATTAGTTAGACACATCCGTACTCAGTATTCGAAACCTGAGCCTCTTGCATGCGAGGCAAGCACTCTACCAACTGAGAAAAACGCGCAGCACACAACAAAATCTTATTAACTATCATAGATCAAGCAAACCGCAAGGAATCCGACAGTTGAATGCACCTACCATCGTCTCGAAGTGAGACATCGACATGGGTTAAGGCTGATTGCGATGATAACATCCCTTGTTCGAGACGAAGGTAGGTGCATTCCACTGCCGGATTTCCTTGCGGTTTGCTGATCTATGATAGTTAATAAAGACTTTCTTTTGTGCGGCGCGTTTGCTCAGTTGGTGAAGTGCTTGCGTCGCTGAGTTCGGATGTGTCTAACCGATGAGTCCAAATGAGGGCGAAACTCGAGTCTTATATATATATATATATATACATATATATATATATATATATATATAGTCATCCACATACAGTACTGTTTCGCTGTATCACAGCTCATCAATGCAGCTAGGCTAGCAAATATCCCTAGCCAGGAATTGAACACACATCTAGACGATAGTCGGCAGTTCTAACATCCAGCCCATAGGATCGGTGCTCATAAACGACCTCATCAAATGTTCCTTTATATAGACAAACGCCTATTACTTTCACAGTACTAAACCTACTTGTTTATTTACAAATAAACAATGAAACAGAGAGCTTCGCATTTAACTCTAATTAAGCAGCAGAGGGGCTTCATATATATATATATATATATATATATATATATATATATATATATATATAATTTAAAGGAGATTAGAATAATAGTCTAAAGAGCTGAGTGTATTTTAATGTAACAGTGAAATTACTAGTTTAATTAAAATACAGGAAATAGAAAGTGCTCGTTGTAATTTAGATATATAATAAGCTCGATAGTTAAATGTCCTAGAGCTAATTCAATATTAAGTAATGTGATTTATAATTTAAAATTTAAAAATCAAATTTTAATTAAATTAAAAATCCGTTTCATAAGAAGGAACAACAACAAAATCAATTATCTGTACGATCGTTTCGGAAAACAATGCTTTTTATTGTGGTATACATCAAGTTATGTAGAATAATTATATATAGTTTTTTGGTAAGCAAGGTCTCCTCATCAGCAAATTTTGGAGGTTTTTTATTGAATTTGAAAGACACCATGAATAAATCTAGCATTAAAAGTAAGGCAGATGAATCTGAAAAATTGAAATAAAAGGTCTGGATTTAAAATTTATAAGAAAATTAATATGGGTTAGAGATAGAAATAAGTAGAGAAAAATATATATTTTTGAATTTACATAATAAATTTGCTTTAAAAATATATAGAGATATTTACCTTTTAATTTTTCTTTTTTTGAAATCAGGAACTGTGGTTAAAGTAGTCATTTAGATGTTTGCTATAGCTTTTTATCTTATTGAATGATGAATTTTAAAAAGGGGGGGACGCTCGTGCAATAAATTGTTTCCGTTAGCGTATTTTTTATTTAAAGACGCTACGGTTTATATATAGAGAATATTATTATTACATGTTTTAAGGGGAGATAATTGTCATGTTTTCTTGACTTTATTTATTATTTATTTGACGGGTGTAAGGGAGGTAATTAGTCTAACTTAATTTATAAAAAATATATATATATGTAAATATGTACGAATAAAAAATCAATACGAAAAATATATAAATGTTTATATATTTTCTGTATTTATTTCCTGTGTGCTGATTTGTAAGAATACAAAAACCTTTTCAAAAAATAAGAAAACAAGAATGTTTCTTTCAAAAGCACATAATTTCGACCGATCTTTCGATCTTCCTCAGTATGAAGTATGGCGAAGGAATAAAGGCTTGATGCCATACTGAGGAATTATTTTTCGTATTGATTTTTTTTATTCGTACATATTTATATATATTAAAAAGAATACACGTGCATACAACATGCAATAAAAAAATCCGATCTTCAAGGTGAAGACGCTAACCTCAATATCGTTTAAAAAAATCAACAACAAAAAACTACCTAAATTTATAAACGACAAAAACTATGGCATCATAGCGTAATGGATAAGGCGCTGGACTGAAATACATAAGGTCCAGGTTTCGAGTCCTAATAACAGCCAAGCTACGCTGAAGAGTGGTGGGGCCCCGAAACAGGCATGTACGTAGATTACTGTTTAATATATATATATATATATATATATATATATAGGGTGGGCCATAAATCGCGTACCAAATATTTGAAATAATTTTGATAGTAATAAACGTTATTTATTAAAACCAAACTTAACCAATAAACTGAAAAACACGTTGTACACGCTGATACAGCCATAAAAGAAGATGTATCTTATACCCAAAGAATAGAAAATATATTTTGCCCCGCACATTTTACAGTTTCACATCACTTAATTCTTTGGTGCGTGACTTATGGCCCACCCTGTATATATTAATATATATATATATATATATATATATATATATATATATATATATATATGGAGAGAGAATGTTTAAATATAATTGATATAACGTAAAAATACACAACAAAAAGTTGGTGGCGATTTTTCTTGGTAAATATGTGTGAGAATTAAGAAAATATCTTCTTTTTTTTTTAGATTTCTTGATTATGACGCGTTACGACGCATTCCGCTGACACAATTCAAAATGTCGCGCCTCCTATCAACAAATGAATCAATACGTGAGTGTTACTGATTAAATTTAACGCGTTAACAACTTAAACACTCTTTTCTCTGCATTGTGTTCTCCGACACAAACTAACACGTTTTGTTTGCGCAAGTCATACTCTTTAACGGTCATGCGCAGCGAAGGCCGTGACATCAAGCCTTTCTCCCTTCGTTAAATGATCAATGCCTTTCTGTATCTTTCGCCGTTGTCTTTCCTCTCTTTATTTTATTGTATGTGTTTTTCTTTATTATTAATTCAAGATGGCGCCGGATAATCTTTAATGGATGCATTAACGGTCAAATACTTTGTATTAAGTGTTTGCGCTAAAGTTTGTCAGCGAGGCTTAATGGCGTTGAAGTCTCGATTTTGTATTGGCCTAATGAAAATCCACTGGTCACTATTGTGTAGCGACCGTGTCAGTCGTGAAAAGATTCGAGCTTGGAATATGTTTAGATTAAATGGATTTTTTCTTTTCGTCCGGATATTGATGGACGGAAATAAATATAAGAAAGAAAATGACGGAAGAAAACTCCAATAAAGAAACCTTTATCGTTGGTTGTTTTATATATATATTATTTCATTTCGATAGTTTCGTATTTCTTTTTTATGTTCTTTTAACCCACTTTTAATTTCTAGCTTTCTTTCATTGCCTTTCTCTGCTCTTTCTTTCGTTCATTTTAATTTCTTTATTTTTTTTCTTTCTTTATTTCCTGTTTTTTAATTTTTTTTTCATATTCTATTTCTTGCGTTTTTATCTGTCTCCCTTTTAGTTTTCCATTTTTTTTTCCTTTTTATCATTTCCATATCGTATTTCTACCTGTTTTTATTTTTATACCCTTTCTTTTTATTTTCTTTTTCGTGTTTCTTTTCTATGGTCTTTCTTTCTTTTTTTATTTGTTCTTTATTTATTTCTTTATTTCCATTTTTACATTATTTTTTGTCTTTCTTTGTTTGTGTCCCTATCTTTGTTTGTCCTTTATTTCTTTTTTTTCCCCGTTTCGTTCTTGTCCCTTTTTCCTTTTTTCTTTTCTCATTTCTATCTTTCATTTTTTTTTTCTTTTTCTTTTCTTTCTTTTATTACTTTCTTTCTTTTTATCAATACTCAGAAGAAGGAAAATCACGGAAGAAAGATACACTAAAATAATAATAAAAAAAAACAAATTTCAACCTTGTGTTTGTTATTTTATAAAACAGATATTTACTTTTATTCGTTTCGTATTTCCTTCATTTTTATTTTTTATTTTTATTTTTAATTCATTCTCTTTTAATTTCTTTCGTTTTCTTTCTCTGCTGTTTTTTTCTTTCATCATCTTTAATTTCTTTTCCTATTCTTTATTTCCCGTTTCTTTAATTTGTTTTACATATTTTATTTCTTACATTTTTATTTATGCCAGTTTCCCCTATTTTATTTGATGTTTTCCTCTTCTTTTTTCTTTTCCATTTAGTACTTCTTCTTCATTTTCTCCATTCTCGGGCAAAAACAAATACAAGAAAGAAAATTTCAAACGGTGGCTATTTTTTTATAAATATTATTAATTTTCATTAGTTTCGTATTTCTTTGTTTTTTTTTTAAATTAGTTTCGTATTTCTTTCTTTTTACAGTTTTTAATCATCTTTGAATTTCTTTCATTGTCTTTCGCTGCTCTTTCTTTCTTTCGTCCATTTTAATTTATTTCTTTTTTCTTTCTTTATATCCTGTTTTTTCTTTTTATTTCCATATTTTATTTGTTGCGTTTTATTTGCCCTCCTTTTCTTTTCCCACTTGTTTTCCTTTTTATAATTTCCATATCGTATTTCTACCTGTTTTCATTTTTATTCGTTTTCTTTCTTATTTTCTTTCCTTCCTTTTTATTTGTTATTCATTAATTTCTTTATTTGTATTTTTATATTACATCTTTTCTCCTCTTCATTTGCGTATCTATTCCTTTTTCCCCTCTATTTCTTTTTTCTTTTCCGTTTCGTTCTTGCCCCTTTTTCTTTTTATTCTTTCTCCTTTCTTTCTTTCAATGTTTCTTTCTTTTATTACTTTCTTTCTTAAATAAACAGAAGGAGGAAAATCACGGAAGAAAATAATAATAAAAAACCGCCATGCAATTTATACAAAATATATTTACTTTCATTCGTTCCGTATTTTCTTCATTTTTCATTTTTTTAATTCCTTCTCTTATATTTTCTTACTTTCGCTTTCTTTCTCTTCTCTTTCTTTCTTTCCTCATCTTTAATTTCTTTCTCCTTTCTTTCTTTCCTCGTTTTTAATTTCTTTCTCCTTAGATTTTATTTACATATTTATTTTTTTTACGTTTTTATCTATGTCTATCCCCCCTTTTTTATTTGGTATTTTTCTCCTTTTCTTTTTTTTTTCTATTGTAACACCCTCTCTTATGAAGTTACGCTAGGACCCCTGATCACGTTGAAAAACTTCAGCTCGTTTCGTCTGGTACTTCGATTGGCGTTTCATTGAATCCGGGTGTGCTGAAAGCGAATATCGAAGCTCACACAGGCAAGAACGACAACAGAAACTTGAATTCTATTCTAATTTCAAAAAATATATTACAGACGTGTTTTTACAAATATATGGTTTAGTTCTTAGTAAGTTTTTAAAAGTCTCAAATCTCCCTTCTCTTCGGAGACAGCACTCAGACGGGCTGGTGGACGGGTGTGCTGGTCACGTCTTCAGGGAGCTGTATTGTTACTTCGAGTTTCGCGCACACTCTCTTGCTGGAAACTGACTAATTTCACGCGACACTAGCATTATATATCGGTGTGTTCGGGGTGGAAAATCTCCAAGCCAATCAAATTATGCCACGAATTCGGGGAAAATCCCAAATTTTGCGGGTGTGCAATTCGGCCATATCACTAATTTTGCAACCTGGGATCAAAGTCAACATCTAATTCTCATGACCCCAGGGATCACCGGCATTGAGTTCGCCAGGCCAGATGATGTCAACGCCATTATTCCAACATTTCCTGTCGTCATTTTCGAATAAGAAAATATATCTCTGATTTTCAAACAATAAAGCAAATATATCTATTTTGACAATGAAATAAAATATATATCTATATCTCTTACTTTACGTTTTTGGGATATCCGCCATTTCCCGGGATCTATTAAAGCTATCTGAGCATGGTTATCCGGCTCCCCAATGAGGGGCAATTCGCTCCCTCGGGTCGATCACGTTACAATATTTCGTTTTTCTTCCTTTTCTCCATTTCCTCCATTTCCCCCCCTTTTTGCTTATTTTCTTTTTCGTGTTTCTTTCTGTGTTTTTTACCCTTTATTTATTTATTTAGTTAGTTATTTTACAAAGGAGTTACCATCATCAAGGCCTGGGGGCCACTCGAGGGTAAGGGTTAATGAGTGTAGGTTGTCAATGGGACAATATCGTAGTAATCGTTACTAGTGGATTACTCAAGGGGATAGCTCATCAAAAACTTGTTTATGTTGGACTTGAAGACGACCATATTGTTGTTAGTTGGAAAGTAGGCAAACGGAAGAGAGTTCCACAGGCGTGAAGCTCTAAGAAAGAAGCTTTGTTCATGGAATCTACTAAAATAGATTTGTTTTAGCATAATTACCGAAATCATAGGTCCTGGATATGACCTTAAACTATATCCAGTGGTGAGGCTCCAGCTTGCGGGCTTTGGGGAGTGTGGAGCCACCCTTTAATTTCCATTGCTCCCAGGTCCACTCTGACCCGGAGTGGTAGTACCTGTTAGAGTCCCAACTATGGTTTAAATAGAAACTGATTTGAAAACAACAAATATATTCTATTAAAAAAATTTTTCTTCAAAATCTTTGGATTCGGCATTAAATAACCCGAAAAGGATTGATATGCCGTAAAACAAAAACAACCAACCAACCAAAAACCGAAATCATATGTGGAGGAAAGACAGTGGATCCTACTTACTATAGAAGACGGTGCCTACTGTAAAGTTTGGTGGAAGCAGTATCATGATCTGGTGTTTTTTTAACAAAAACATTTTATAAAATGTCATTAATAGATTTTATTATGAATTTTGAAAAATAGCGAATTTAATAACTTCTCTTGATAATGATCCTAAGCATACCACTTGAACTACAAGGAAATGATTTGCTGAGAATAATTGATGCCTTGCAATGACCAAGTAAGTTTCCAGATTTGAATCTTATTGAGAATTTATGACGATATATGAAAATTCAAATAAGGGAAAGAGGACCAATGAATATTAAGATTTGGTTGGTTGTTTTACGGCGTATCAACCTTTTTCGGGTTATTTAATGCCGAATCCAAAGATTTTGAAGAAAATGTTTAATAGAATATATTTGTTGTTTTCAAGTCCGTTTGTATTTAACCCATAGTTGGAACCCTAACGGGTACTACCACTCTGGGTCAGAGTGGACCTGGGAGCAATGGTATTTAAAGGGTGGCTCCACACTCCCAAAGCCCACAAGATGGGGCCTCACCACTGGATATAGTTTAAGGTCATATCCAGGACCCCCATTGATGGACTTTTACCCTCTGCAGGGGGGGGGGGGGCAGTCGGTGTATTCTTATGCCCCACCGACAGGGCCTAAATATCAAGACTTTGAAGAGAGTATGTCAAGAAGAATCGGAGAAAATATTTCTGAATGTGTGCGAATCATTAATTAAGATGTACAGGCATAGATAGGTAGCTGTTGAACTCGTTCGTTATCTTTCTGTAGTAGTAATTTTTCTAATGCACTTACCTCCAAAAAAAAAAAAAAGAAAGTTTGTTCTGCTTGCTTTTAATACACAACGGTTGGGAGAGGAGAAAGAGGAAGAAGAGGCGATAGGCGTGATTGGTTTTATGGGAAAGAGAGCGAGACTAATCGCGAGAATACCCGAGATTTGAGACGAATAAAATAACGGACTCGGACGGATAGGCGACTATGCTTTTGCTCAAGCAGAGAAAACGGTGAGAATAGAGGAAAGTCCCTCCCTAAAGAAAGTTCCGGCTCAAAATTAGAAAGAAAGTGAGGCTGAAGGACAAAGCAGTTTTCACTTTCTTACTTTTCCCTGTTTATTTTTTTTTTGCATTTATTTTGTCTTTTCTTTATTTAACCCTTTTCCCATTTATTTTTCTTTTCTTTTTTCAATTTTTCTTTTCATTTCAATTTTATTTCTGTAATCTTTTTTTATCAATTTTAATCTTTCATTTTCTTTCTTCCGCTGGGTCCTGGATATGACCTTAAACTATATCCAGTGGTGAGGCCCCAGCATACGTGCTTTGGAGAATATAGAGCCGCTCTTTAATTGCCATTGCTCCCAGGTCCACTCTGACCCGGAGTGGTAGTACCTGTTAGGATCCCAACTATGGGTTAAAAATAAACCGACTTGAAAACAACAAATATATCATATTAAACAATTTTTCTTCAAAATCTTTGGATTCGGCATTAAATAACCTGAAAAGCGTTGATATGCCGTAAAACAAAAACAACCAACTAACTTTTCTTTCGTTTCCCCTTTTCGCCTTCTATTCGATTTTCTTTTTCACTCTTTTCACATTTCTTTTCTCCACCCCCTTTTTCTTTACTATTTCTTCGATTCGTTCTTTTTTTTTTATTTCCCTTTCATTTTCTATTTTTCCTCTCTTTCTTCTTTTCTTTTTTTTTTTTTTTTTTTTTTTTTTACACAGTGATCACCACTTATCAAGGCCCGGAAGCCACTCAGGGATAAGGGTTATTGCAAGTACATTACGTTAGTGTGGAGATTTGATGGAGTGTTTACTTAAGGGGGCGGTTCATTAGGAATTTGTTAACATTAGACTTGAAGACATCCAAGTTGTAGTCCGGAGGGAAGCAGGCAGACGGAACAGAGTTCCACAGGCGTGCAGTTCTAAGAAAGAAGCTTTGTTCATGGAATCCGCGTTTTGATTTAGGCACAGATATAGAGTGGGGGAAATTTTTCACAGTGGATTCAGCTAGACGGGTGTTTTTCGTGAAAGATTGGCGAGGGGGGACCAGGGATTGGAGTTCAGACGAGCACCTGCCATGAAAATAACGATAAAACAAGGATAGGCTCGCAACGTCTCTTCTGTGAGAGAGGGGTTGCAGGGTAGAGAAAAGGGCATCCCCCACTAAGCCACGAAGTCTATTTTGTACCCTGTCAAGGCAGGATAGGCTGTTTTTAGCAGCTCCTGCCCAGATATGGCAACAGTATTCCATCCTTGGACGTACGTGGCTTTTATATAGATAGAGAATTGCATTAGTAGTGAGATATCTTCTCGAGCGGTAGAAGGATCCCACCATCTTTCCAGCGACCTTGGCAACAGACTTGATGTACGTGTTCCATTTCAGATCAGGAGTAAAGGTCAAACCCAGAAGCTTGTCAAAACACGGGGCCTCACCCAGACGAGAGCCATCCATCACAATTGATGCCAGATGGGGATCAGAGCGTTGATGATGTAAGGATAGGAGTTTGGTTTTGGATGCATTAAAGGTAACTAGCCATATCTTCCCCCACTGAACCACGTGCTCGAGATCAGAGGAGAGAGAATCAGAGAGAACTTTGTCATTTACAGCCTTTGATGTGTTGCTATAGATGGTCGTGTCATCAGCATAGATGTCAACGAATGATTTAAGTATGTGTTTAGGGAGGTCATTGATGTAGATCAGGAAGAGAGTTGGGCCCAGGATTGACCCCTGAGGGACCCCAGCATTTATATTGCAGGCCTCCGATTTTTATCCATCTACCACTACTCTTATACGCCTATCGGAGAGAAATGATTTAATGATTGAGAAAACATTTCCAGTTATACCGTAGCTGGAAATCTTGTGAAGTAGACCCTTATGCCATACCTTGTCGAAGGCCTTTGATATGTCAAGAGCAATTGCCCTAGAAAGGAAGCCTTTGTCAAGAGATTCACTAATCCTGTGGGATATAACCGTCAGCATATCTGCGGTAGATCTTGCAGAGCGGAAATCATATTGTGTGTCACTAAGAAGGTTATTCCTGCTGAGGTGGTTGACTATTTCTCTATTTAATATTGATTCCAGCAACTTACTCATAACACAGAGGAGACTTATTGGTCTGTACTGAGAGGGAGATGACTTATCACCTGAATTCTTAAATACAGGGAAAACTGATGAGGTCTTCCAGGGGGTCGGAAAGCACTTCTCCTTAAGGCAGCGCTTAAATAGTTTCGTAAGTATGGGAGCAAGTTCTGGTTGAAGCTTTTTTAACACTATAATTGGGATGCCATCAGGGCCAGTTGCTTTACTGGAATCTAGGTTTTTTATTAGCTTGGATACCTCATGCACGGATATTTGTATGTTACCTAGCTTGGTCTGTGTTATAGGAGGAAATATGGGGAGTTGATGGCCTTCGTCGCATGGGGTAGAATTAGCTGCAAAGTTCTTGGCAAATAGTTTGGCCTTGTCTGACGCTGACGAGATGACCTCTGGTCCATTGATAATGGTTGGGATAGAACGCACACTTCTGTTCAGGATCCTATTTGTTATTTGCCAAAACTGGTGAGAACCAAGTCGCTGATCAGCTACCTTGGATTTAACAGACTGGGCATATAGCTCTCTTGCATTTTTTATTACTCTTTTACAGTGGTTGCTGGCAGTCCTGAAAGCAGCTTTAGTCTCAGTGCATCTATTACGTTGGTAGCTATGGAAAAAGTGATTTCTGTGCGCGATAGCAGCAGCACATTCTGGGGAGAACCATGGCTGGCTTTTAGGTTTTTGTTGGAATTTTTTAGATGGTATGAATTGGTCAATGCCTACAATTAACCATTCGGTCAGATCTGATACTATAGAGGACACTTCCTTTTTAAACATGGAGTGCAGAGGTAAATCAGATATGAATGTACGGGAGCTATCCCAGTCAGCCATAGAGTATCGGTATACAGTACGGTGGAGGGGTACGTCTGGGGGCTTCTTACATTTCGTTTTTATCTTAACTGATACGACGGAGTGGTCGGAGGATCCTAGAGGAGAATGAAAGGTACATGAACATAGCTCAGGGGAAGTTGAGAGAAAAAGGTCCAAGTATTTTTATTTTTTATTTTTTTCTAAACTAATCCTAAATGTTTTGTTACATTGTTTTAAATTTACTTTTCGTGTTTTATGTATTTTGTCTGTATTTCTCCTGTCTTTTTGTCTGTATTCCGTCTTATCCGTCCCTCCCTCCTGCTACAAAGCTGAACGATGAAAACAAACAATCAAAATGCCGGCAACTAACGAAAAAAAAATGCCGGAAATTATTCTCTAGAGTAGATAAACTTAGGACTTTATTTAAGTAGTATACTTAATATATACTATTACTGTAAGCTTGCCTGTATTGGAAATACTTTCTTCATGCTGGCGAATCATTCTATCTTTTATAGTTAGTCTTATGTTCAAGTACATTCGAAATATAATACAGTGCAAAGAAACAGTCACTCATGAAAACGAACCTCCTAAATTAAAACCTTGAATAATTATTTAAACTCTAATGTAAATTAATATTTAGCAGACTTTGCAAATTTATAATAGTTAATTATTGGATTTTTATTAATAAGATGAAACTTTAATGATTCAAACTAGATAGATAACGACAAACTTCCACCCATTAATATGGGAGGGGAGATTATCACCAGAAGTGTCATGAATAATTAACTTCGCACCGGACTTACTACTTAGATATAAATAAGTCACTTGTACCCATTCCCCTTCTTCCCCCCCTTTTTTTTTTTTTAATGGAGAGTAGATAATACAGTGGATGTGTTATCGGCAGCTCCAGTAACTCTCGCTTCTCCTATTTTGTCATTCAGTCCTCATACAATGAGTGATTTTTCTGACAAAGGGTGAAGAAAAAGCTGCTTAAAGGTCGGTACTACTTGGTGACCAGTAGTCTGAGATGTCGGAAATTCTTCTGTCTCTGTCTGTCCTTGTGGCCATGTCACTAGTAAGGGTGCTGGAGGTAAACGTTTTGTCTGGGCTGACGTTATCCGCCTGATAGTCAGGGACCCGAACCTTGGATTAACCACTAAGGAGGCTGTCCTATCAGCAGGCGCAAAGTACTGGGACTGCTGTATTGCCATTTGGTGAGTGGATCTGGACCATGCAGTAGTCTCTGGTGGGGCCTCTCGATGCCATACAAGTGGGTAATTGTTACGGCTTTACCTTTTCGTGTGCTACAAATAAAAAAAATTTCCTGTCTTTTTCTCTCTTACTTTCCCTCTCTGTACTGCTCTAACGAAGTATGCCGACCTATTCCACAAATCCCAAAACCTCAACATGAAATATCTCCAGAATAAAAACTCGATTAAACCTAGAACCCCATCTTCCAGCGTAGACCCCTACTACCAGGTCTCCTTCTCCAATATCAGGGGTCTACGTTCCAACCTTCCAGAGGTTGAAACCCAATTACAGGAGACGAAACCGGACATATTATTTCTAAGTGAAACTGGAATTCTTCCTTTCTTTTTCGCGTCATCTCCTTCATTCATCCATTTATTTATTTTCTTTCTTTTTATTCGGTTTATTTCTTCCCGGTTTGCTTTCCTTCTAACGTCTTTTTTTGTTTATTTCATCACTTCTTTCTTAATGTCCGAATATATTTAATGTCTCCGTTATTTCTTTGTCGGCCCATTTATTTGTCAAGAACGTTCTTATGTAGGATGAGTGTATGAAAATTTGTATGCATAAAAAACTATACGAATAAGGGATTTTTGATGATGTATTTTCAACATTTACCCGTCTTCAGGAAAGATCCAAAATTGTTCTAAAAGTGCTTCAGATTAGTAGTGGCTCACAGGACCGCGTTCATATTTGCCCTCTGTCGCCCCATAACAACAAAGTTACTATCATTAAGAGTATATGGTCCTGGATATGACCTTAAACTATATCCGATGGTGATGCCCCAGCTTGCGGGCTCTTGGGAGTGTGGAGCCACCCTTTAATTGCCATTGCTCCCAGGTCCACTCTGAACCGGAGTGGTAGTACCTGTTCCAACTATGGGTTAAATAGAAACTGACTTGCAAAAATCAAATATATTCTATTAAAAATTCTTTCAAAATCACCGGATTTGGCATTAAATAAATAACCTGAAAAGGGTTGATATGCCGTAAAACAACCAACCAACTCCCAACAAATTAAGAGTATCTCTGAGAAAATTGAACATATTCTGACAACTCATCCTTTCCTCAGAAGGTTACATGTTCGTATCACGTCGGAGTCACCATTTTATGGCGCTTGGTTTATCAGATTTGTATTTTAACATGCAATTATCTGACTCCATAAAATAAATAAGACAGACATTCAATTTTAAAAGTGAGAAAAGCAGCTTTATTTATTGATGAACTGTAAGTGGAAAGTGTGACAGAAATTCAGCGTGAAGAGAAATTGAAAAACAAAGAATGTTCATTTGGTTTTTACTTATCGGTTTAGGTGTGAATTAGGCAACAGTTAGTAAATGAAGGTGCTCGGCCTGTAACGTGGGAGCAGAGTTGGCTTCAGTCCATTAGTGTCTTCTTTTCTTCTTCAAATCTATTAAGTTTTTTTTTTTTTTTTTTTTGCAGAATCAGTCAATGCGCGCACTCGTGTAGTGACACGAAGTTTCCTTCGAATCTTACTGATTAACTCTCTCTCTGGTTCGTAAAATCTTGGGCTTTTATATTTTACGGGGGCTCGCAGCGGCGATGGAAGTCAACATTTTTTTTTAAAAGGCGCCAAAGCTTCATATTAGTTAACAACCTTTTTTATATATTATTCGTTCTCCTTCTTTGTTTTAACCGGAAGTATTGCGTCGAGCCGGTGCGTAGAATACTTTTTTTTTTAAATTCAGTCTCTGACCGTGGATATGTCAGTATCTGGTTCTCAGCCAACTCTCATCAATCCCACCAACTTCAATATTGCCGTTCACTTGCTTCCACGGCACTGAGTATTTAAAATAACCGTTTTAACACCAGTCGGATATTTATTAAACACTTAGCGGCATCATAAGAGAAAAAGAGAAATCCCTGATGAAGGTACGATATCACCGAAAATTTTGACAATAAAAAGATAAATGCTTATTTTTAAAAAATCATGCGTTGTACCATCTTTCTAATTACAAATGTATTCAAATTAAACAACGCTTCCAAAGAAAGAAAAAGTAATTTTAACAAATTCACACTGCCACGTGACCTCCTCGAGATATCACCGCACCGTACATTTGGATCATAAACAAATAAATGTTTATTTTCAAATTTTAATTTCATTTAAAATATTACGGAATTATCCATAACTATCGTATGTTTAAATAAGTTAATTGCTCACCAAGTACAGCATATTTTCGGAAATAAATCCTTACTGCGACACCCCGTCCAATTCCATAGACGTTTTCTTTTCCATCCATCTGCGATAATAGAAAAAAATAATCCTGAAATCGATTTCGCCAAGTAAATTAGCGAATACAATCCCGCGGCGACTTCAAAGGCCTAAAATAAAAATCAGACTAGTTGAACCAGACCACCATTTTTGCACTCAAACGCCCGCTTTAAATCAACTCATCGCTGTCAGCTTTTGACAGGCGAGATACAACGGGTCATAATAATTAAATCGTAAATAAATTAAATACCGGGATAAAACATTGCCCTTTGAGAAACAAAATGCCCGGCCGTCCGAGCGACTGAGACTCCAATCTTGTTATTCATGATGTCATTAATCGTGTACAGTACTCGCGCTGAAACGCTGACGTGGCGTTCTTTTTTTATTACATATAGTCCTACATTAGATTATTCTTTCATTCTTTTATTCTTTCATTCTTGTATATCTTTTTTCTTAATTCCTTTATTTTATTAATTCGTTCGTTATTTCATTCGTTTTGATTCTTCGTTTATTTTGTCATTCTTTTATGTTTTCATTTCGTTTCTTTTATTTCATGATTCATTTTTTTTCATGTTCTTTTCCTTTATTCTTTTGTGCAAGATATTTTAATCTTTCATTCGTTTATTCTTTCATTCTTTTATCTTGTCGTTTTTATATTCCTTTATTTGTTTATTCTTTTATTTTCATATTCTTTTCCTTTATTCTTTTGTGCAAGATATTTTAATCTTTCGTTCGTTTATTCTTTCATTCTTTTATCTTGTCGTTTTTATATTCCTTCATTTTTTTAGTCTTTACTGATCAGCAAAAGATTTAACCCCGCGCTTCTCTTGCACTCTTGAACTAACCAAGACTAATAATTGAAGTGCAACATCAAAACAGATACCACACTTTGATCCTGGCCGGAAGAACAAGAACCCTTTTTTTCTATAAAATATAAAAATTATGACTGAAACAATAAAGTAAATTAGAATTTTTATCCTGCCTGATATTTTCACAATATTTCGGACAATGAAACTTCCGACCTCCACACATCCGCATCATACATTTCAACGAGATACGTGTGAAGGTGGCCGGAAGTTAGATCAGCTAACAGATTGGAAGGGAAATATCAATTCTGCTCTCAAAAATCCCAGAACGTTTTTTTTTTTTTTTTTTTTTTTTTTTACAAAGGCATCACCACATTATCAAGGCCCAGAGGCCACTCAAGGATAAGGGTTAAAGAGTGTACAGTAGAAGTTGGTCAATATAGTAATCATTAGTAATGAAAATTTGGTAAATTTAATAACTTATATGGAACGGCTCATCAAGAACTTATTTACCTTAGACTTGAACACAACCATATTGTAGTCAGCCGGAAAGCAGGAAAACGGAAGACAATTCCACAGGCGTGCAGTTCTAAGAAAGAAGCTTTGTTCATGGAATCTATGTTTAGGTTTAGGCACAGATAAAGAGTGGGGGAAATTATTGATAGTGTTTACAGCTAGACGAGTGTTTCTTGTGAAAGTTTGACGAGGGGGGACCATAGATTGAAGCTTAGTTGAACACTTTACGTTTTCCGTAAATTGTTATCTTTCGTCTTTCTCATCTTTATTGTGTGTCGGATATGAACACTCGGAAAAAAAACTGAAAAAAGAAATAACTAAAACACACACACACACACACACACACGCGTGCGCGGACACACACACACGCGCGCGCGCACACACATGCACACACACACACACACCCACAAAACAATTATTTACGAATATAGAGCGAGGTATCAGTTTCATCTATGCAATTAGCGAGACATTATAATGTTTTATAGCAGTTCATTAAAAATTGTTATATTATTTTCCGATATAAATTCTATGCGTTTATTTAAGGGGGATTATGTTTTTAAAGTGTCGTAGATTACAGCGTTGCCTGTTAGACTTAGCAATGTTGGCAGGAAAATAATGGACATCCTGTAAAAAGATAGAATTGCCAAGAAATTATGATCAGTGATTATAAAATTATTGGATGCAAATAGCTTCCAAAAGCACAGAACATTCTTTTAATACATAACAGTCTTGCTAAGAATTTTAAAGTCAGTTTAATTGAATTTCTACTGGATAGTTTAAATACGTCCAAACCGCCTTCGGCACAATCACGTTGACACACCGATTCTTACCAGATCATCGAAGTTAAGCAACGATGAGCCTGGCCAGTACCAGATGGGTGACCATTTCGGAAGGCTAGGTGCTGTATATACCTTCTGTTTCATTCGTCGACATATACGCATACATTACCATCTATGGCAACACTTCAAAGGCCAGTAATGACCAATATCTCTCTGAGTCTCTCTCCTCCTTTGCAACGGGGCAAAAGGTGGCTGGTTAATTTTAACACATCCAAAAACAAGCTCCTATCTTTTCACCACCAACGCTCTTACCCACACTTGATCCCAATTGACATGAATTTCTCTCGTGTGGAAGAAACTCCCTGCTTCGAAAAGCTTATGGGTCTGATCTTCTAATCTGACTTAAAATCTGTAGTAGAGGTTGCTGAAAAAATAGGTGCGTTCTTCGACTGCCCCCCCCGAAGATATCTTACTCCCGACGCAATCATCTACCTGCAAAAGAGCAAGATGGATCCTGAAATGGAGTACTGTTGCAACATCTGGGGAGGGGCTGCTCAGAGCGTTCTATACTTCTTCGATAGTAACGGACGCTCTTTTATTCTTTATAATCTCTTTCCCACAGAAGAGAGGTTGCGAGATTGGCTCTGTTCTATCGTTACTTTCATGGCAGGTGCTCGGCGGAGTTTCAATCTATGGTCACTTCTGTATTTTGGTCTTTATTTTATTTACTAGCTTGAATGCCCGGCGTTGCCCGGGTGTTTGGAGGTGTGTATTGAGCAACAACAACAAAAAAAACGTGAAAAAACATACAAACAAACAAACCGTAATCTTTGCCATTGCGCCCATCTCCAAACCGGAAGTGGCGAAGGTTTAAATTAAGGCTAGTTAATCGAAAAGAGGTGAGAATATCGGCGAAAAAAGCAACCTGTCGTGGTAGAAAAGTGCGCAGTTGAGGGTAAAGGAATTAATGTTCTTGACGAATATTTGGATATTTGTCATCCGAAGAGTCGGGCTTCAAAATAATACCAATCATGTGAAAATCCGTCACCTCACCAAAAATTTTTGCAAGACATACAAACATATATACATTCATAGATAGATACATACATACATACATGATGATTTACACGTCTTGTCAGACGAGTGCCACTCCCTCAGACATTTAAAATCCATGAGCCCAAATGGCTGAGGGAGTATCTATACAAAGATGATGTTACAGTGTCTTAGCTTTGTACGACAGCTAAGTCTCTCTCTCGGTTCAAAATGTTGAGATTCAGCAACAAGCAAGAGCAAGATAGCCAGCAACAAATTAAACTGCATACCAGCTTAATGCGGGTACTGGTCTCCCGCTTTATGGTTTTTTAAATCAGAGATTTGCTTCTCCTAGAAAGGTTACCTTCACCACGGCTTACGGGAGCCCTCTCCACCCCAATACACATATATACACACACAAATATACATACATACATACATACATACATTCATTCATACATACATTTAAACAGATAAGTAAGATTAATATAATAGAGTAGCCTGGGTGCCCTGCGTTGCCCAGGAGTTTATAGGTGTGTGTTATGCAAAAAAAAAAAAACCCAAAAATTGTAGTAGGAAGGCAGGCTCAAACCCGTAACGGGAATGGGGAACAGAAAGTGAAGGTGTGTGTAAGGGTGTTGGTTGAGCAAAAAAAAAAAAAAAAAAAAAAGTGAAAAAGAAAATTGCGAGCGTAAAAAAAATGGTAGTAAGCAGACAGACTCGAACCCCTACGGCGAAGGAGGAGAAGAAAATGAAAAAAAAAGAAAAGGTGACGCGGGAGCTGTTGCGCCCATCTCCAAACCGGAAGTGGCGAAGGTTTAAATTAAGGCTAGACAATTGAAAAGATGCCATGACTTTCGAAAATATCGGCGAAAAAAGCGACCCCTCCCTGTAGATCAGTACCCAGTTTAGGGTTAAGGAATTAATGTTTTTAGCTTATTTTTCGATATTTGTCGTCCGGAGGATCTAGCTTAAAACTATACCGATATTGTGAAAATCCATCGCCTCTGTTAAAAGTTTTATACATACATACATACATACATACATACATACATACATTTAAACATACAGGTGAGATTTATATCATAGATTTTTATTATTTTAGTTTTAAAAGGAAAACATTGATAATGTAAAAAGCTTGAAAAATAAAAACTGAAAAAAGGCGGGTGGGAAATTAATAAAAAATATATAATAAAAAGCCGAAAAAAATATATATGAAAAATATATATATATATAATAAAAAGAAAAAATATTTATATGAAATATATATATATATGAAAAAGAAAAATATATATATATGAAAAAAAAATATATATATATGAAAAAGAAAAAAAATATATATATATACATGAAAAAGAAATATATATATATAAATATATATATATATAAAAGAAAAATATATATATATAAAAAAATATATATATATGAAAAAGAAAATATATATATATATAAAAGTAATATATATATATGAAAAAAAACAAATATATATATATATATGAAAAAGAAAAATATATATATATGAAAAATAAAAATATATATATGAAAAAAATATATATATATATGAAAAAAATATATATATATATATGAAAAAGAAAAATATATATGTATTAAAAAGAATAATATATATATATAAGAACAAGAGAAAATATATATATGAAAAAGAAAAAATATATATATATATTAAAAAGAAATATATATATATATATATGAAAAAGAAAAAGAAAAATATATGAAAAAGAAACAAAAATATATATATATATGAAAAATAAAAAAAATATATATGAAAAAGAAAATATATATATATATGAAAAAGAAAAATATATACATGGAAAAGAGAAAATATATATGTATGAAAAAGAAAAAAAAAATATATATATATGGAAAAGAAAAATATATATGTATATGAAAAAGAAAAATATATAGATATATATGAAAAAGAAATACATATATATATACATGAAAAAGAAAATATATAAATATGAAAAAGATATATATATATATATGAAACAGAAAAATATATATATATGAAAAGAAAAAAATATATATATGAAAAAGAAATATATATGTATATGAAAAAGAAATATATAAAAATATGAACAAGAAAGAGAAAAATATATGAAAATGAAAAATATATATATATGAATAAGAAAAATATATATATATGAAAAGGAAATATGTATATATGAAAAAGAAAAAAATATATATATCAAAAAGAAAAAGAAATATATATATATATATGAAAAAGAAATATATATATATGTATGTGAAAAAGAAAAATATATATATGTGAAAAAGAAAAATATATGAAAAAGAAAATATATATATGTAAAAGAAAAATATATAGGAAAAAGAAAAAATATATATGTATATATGACAAATAAAAAAATATATATATATGAAAAAGAAAAATATATAGGAAAAAGAAAAAATATATATGTATATATGACAAATAAAAAAAATATATATATGAAAAAGAAAAATATATATATGGAAAAGAATAAATGTATATATGAAAAATAAAAATATATATATCTATGAAAAATAAAAATAAATATATATATATATGAAAAAGAAAAACATATATATATGAAAAAGAAAAAATATACATGAAAAAGAAAAAATATATATATATGAAACAGTAAAAAATATATATGAAAAAGAAATATATATATATATGAAAAAGAGAAATATATGAAAAATGAAAAAATATATATATATATGAAAAAGAAAAAAATATATATATATGAAAAAGAAATATGTATATATATATATATGAAAAAGCAAAATGTATATATGAAAAAGAAAAAAATATATATGAAAAAGAAAAAATATATATGAAAAAGAAATATATATATATGAAAAATAAATATATATATATATGAAAAAGAAAAAATATATATATATGAAAAAGCAAAATATATATATGAAAAAGAAAATATATATATATGAAAAAGAATATATATATATATGTATGAAAAAGAAAATATATATATATATATGAAAAAGAAATATATATATATATGAAAAAGAAATGTATACATATGAAAAAGAAAAATATATATATGGAAAAGCAAAATATATATATATTGAAAAGAAAAAAATATATATATGGAAAAGAAAAAATATATATATTGAAAAGAAAAAAATATATATATGGAAAAGAAATATATATATATATGGAAAAGAAAAAAATATATATATGGAAAAGAAAAAAATATATATATATGAAAAAGAAAAATATATATATGGAAAAGCAAAATATATATATATGGAAAAGAAAAAATATATATATTGAAAAGAAAAAATATATATATGGAAAAGAAAAATATATATATATTGAAAAGAAAAAAATATATATATGGAAAAGAAAAAAATATATATATATGAAAAAGAAAAATATATATATGAAAAATAAAAAGAAAAATATATAAAAAAGAAAAATAGACGCAAATAAATCATAAATGGCTGAAAAAAGTAAATGATAAAACAATAGTAATAAAAAAAATAAATAAACGGAAATAATAAAAGGCTGAAAATTTTGTTATTGAAATTTTTCGAGAAGATTAAAATTATAACAGAATAACAGAACATTGGAATAAGGGATCACACCAAGGAGGGAGTGACAGAGTTTATTATTTCCCAGTTAATATAAAATATAATTAATTTGAATAATCAAAATATAGATAATAAAAGTCTTAAAAATATATAAGTAAAGAAAAATAAACGCCCGATGGAGTAAAATGCTGAAACAATAATTAAGTGATCAAATAAAAGGCTGAGAGAATAAAAAACTAAAAAAATAAATGGCTGAAAAAAAAGTGAAAAATTGTTTGAAGCGAAAAAAACAAAAAAACAAAAAAACGAAATGCCTGAAAAAATGTTCAAAGCGAAAAAATAAAAATCTGGTTAAAAATAAAAGGTTGAAAAATCCGGTGTTTTGATTGGCTGAATAATTATTACGTGGTCAGGGGATATTAACTATTTATTAGGTACGGGCAAAATGAATGCCGATGCTCAAAATGTATAAACATTTTGACACCTCTCTATTCACACAAAAAAAAAAAAACAGGAAATCAACCAATTTTAATGAAATTTTCAATATTTATAAAATAATGATCAGAAAATATAATGAATCCATTATTTTTATCTTAGTGGAAATTTATTATTTTGTTTAAACAAAAAATACCTTTATTAAAGTTATGGTTTAAAGTAAAAAAATGCAAGAATTTATTTTCGCTTTTTTTATGAAAATAAATCATCGTAAAATATAACAATTTTAAAAAAAGTATTTAATTTTTACAGGAACTTTACGAAAAAAAGCCCCTAATGTTCGTATTAATGAATTCGATATAACTCGAAGAAACATGAATTTCTCCAACTACCAATATTATCAGTGAATTAAGCATTGTTTATTTAATATTTTCACACGCACAAAAATTATAATAGCAAAAATATTTCCACTTTTTTTTTAAATTACAGATTTCGCATAATTTTTATATGCAAGATTTTTATAATTTCCTTGCTCGCAAGAATTTGAAACTTTTGGCGTAACATAATTGTTATATAATCTCGAACAATAATTAAAAAATTAATTTAAAAACAGGAACATAAATATAATTAAATTAAAAAAATGATAAAAATTGATACAAACGTTCAGAATAGGAATGTACAGATGCACGTCTGGGGAAAGAAATAACTCTGACACCCCTACCTCCTTTTATTATCATTTCATTTTGAAACAGCGCTTTGATTGGCTGAAATTTTGGGTTTCAGTATAATCGTATTTACAAACCTTTATCGCTTGTGTTTTGGCGAACGGCATAATTACTTGCTTTTTGATGGCTAATTAAGCTAGATTTTGTATAAACAAGTTTTTTTTATTTAATTCAATATCGTAGGACTTTACTTTAAATTTTCATTGAAATAGACCCAGATAATGATATTTATCTTTTGAAGGATTTTTACAATGGATTTATTTAACTTCAAAATTTAGCTGAATTGGTTAGCTCGCCGTGAAAAACATTTTTCATAAATTCTTTTTTTTTACGTGTACAAATATTTTTTTCCTTTATGAAATTAAATTTAGTCTCTAATCTTTCAAATACAATCAAAAAGTAGTTAGAAACCTACAAAACAATTATGATAAATCGGCTTTCAAAACAAGGTCCCCCCCTATCTTTATCCGCCAATTTTTGCCCGTACCTACTATTTATTGATTAGTAATATTCGTCTAACGCTTTGTAAAATCTAGCAATTGTTTAGAAAATCATAACAATAAAGGAATAACAGAATAATGGAATAATGGAATAACAGAATAAAGGAATAATAGAATAATGGAATAATGGACTGGGGGCGTAATGGAATAACAGAGACAATCTCTTTTCCGATAAACATAAAATAAAAATAATTAAAAAGAAACAAATACAGGCAGCAGCCAAGGAAATAAAGCTTTATTATTACAAGCGTACACCAACCAAATAATGAGGAAATATCCGGTGTGTTGATTGGCTGAATAATTACCACGTGTTCATGGGGCATTAGCTTAACTGATTGACTGTAACCTTTGAGAAACAGAACGGAAAATTAGACAGTTGGTTAGAGTTTCTGAACACAGTTGTGCGGGGCACTGTAAAGAGCGTTACTGTGTGCAAGTATCGTTGACAGAAAGTGGTTGAGTTTTCAGATGAAAGAATGAACTATTCGATATTTAAATTGCAGAAAGGAAGGTAAGGAAGACTAAGTGATTAACAACACGAACTAAAACCTCGGGGTTTCTGGGTTCGAATACTGTTAAGTCTACGGAAGCACTTTCATCACACTTGTAATGTATCTTGTGTCTTACTTGGGGAGGTTGTAAATACTTTTTATTGCAGAAAGAAAAAAGGGATTCCGATAGCTTTGAATGAAATAAAAACAGAAGAAAACTTAATGAAGAAAAATATTTGTTCGAACACCTGCTTCCAACGACTAAATTAACTATAATTTCCACCATCTATTCTCTCTCTCAGCTTTCGGCAAACAAACTGCTCGTCGTGCTTCTAACACGTCTTTTTCATAACAGTTTCTGTCCTTCCATGCAAATTAATGTCATATGTATATTACTGAGTCTTTTCTTTATCTTCCCTTCCCTCATTCCGTCACCAAACAGAAAAGAGAGAGGCGCACCCGTTTGTGTAAGTCACTTTTTCCATTACTTTCACAACGTAATCAATTTCCCAGATGTTTTTATTTAATTCCGCTATAAGTTTAAACAATAGCAAGTTTGTTGTTAAGAATGGAAATATATATGGGTCCGCCATAAGTAGCAATATAATTTTATTTCAACTCTAAATTGAAGGGTGAATATGGTAAAACAAGCTGTACATATCCGGCGTTGCCAGGTAAAAAACATATTGCCGGACGGGCACATACTATTTAAGATAAACGAACTATCCTAAGATGTTACGATTTTCCTAAAATTGACCATACATTGGATTTTGGAAGCATAAAACATAGCCATCTTCATCTATAACATTCAAACAGGAAAAATAAAATCTCATAGCTTCAAGGGAAATAACTCCTAGATTTTTAAACGCAGCTGATCTTGGTTATAATAATTAAAAATAAATTAAATTTAAATTAAATTAAAAATAAATTAAATAAATCAACCTCATATAACATTTCTGAATAGAATACTGTAAACAATCCTCCTGCTAATTTCCATTATTAAAACACATTTTCATTAATGTAATGCGCAAACGATTCCCTTTGAATAAATAGAGTATATAGAAATCATGCAGCAATAAAAGTCTATGAGTGGGGTTTCAGTATTAAAATCTATTTGTAAAACCGTACCTTTTGTATATAATAATTATGAACAAATAAATAAACATGAAGAAATACGGTTTTATTGTGACAATAAAAATAATATAAGTGAAATGTTTAACTGCAAGGATGGAATACTGTTGCCACATCTGGGCAGGAGCTGCTAGAAAGGACGTGCCCTGCTTGATAGAGTTCAAAATAGACTTCGTAGCCTCTTAGGAGATGTCCTTTTCTCTTCCTTGCAACCTCTATCTCACAGAAGAGATGTTGCGAGTCTGTCTCTGATGTATCGTTATTTTCATGGAAAGTGTTCGACTGAGCTTCAATCTATGGTCCCCCCTCGCAAAACTTTCACAAGAAACACTCGTCTAGCTGTAAACACTATCAATAATCCCCCCCACTCTTTATCTGTGCCTAAACCTAAACGTAGATTCCATGAACAAAGCTTTTTTATTAGAACTGCACGCCTGTGGAATTGTCTTCCGTTTTTCTGCTTTCCGGCTGACTACAATATGGTTGTCTTCAAGTCTAAAGTAAATAAGTTCTTTATGAGCCGTTCCATATAATTATAAAATTTAACAAAGTTTCATTACTAATGATTACTATATTGTCCAATTTCTACTGTACACTCTTTAACCCTTATCCTTGAGTGGCTTCTTGGCCTTGATAATGTGTTGATGCCTATGAAAAAAAAAAGAAAAAGTCCAATGTGAACAAGTTCTAATTGAATCGTCCCCCTAAGTAATCCAAGTTACAAAATTCCCACTATTAACCCTTATCCTCGAGTGGCCTCTGGGCCTTGATAAGTGCTGACACCCATGTAAAAAACAAAAAACAAAAAACCAAAAAAAAACTGCAATATAAAATTAACAACAATACACCCGGGCTTTAACAGGGGATTATTCGATCTATAGTCCAATGTTCTAACACTGAGCTGTATTTCCAGATTATAATAGATCAGTTTTGGTTTTTAGAGGAAGTCATTTGCTCCCTTTACCAGTGTAACCTAAAATATTCCCCTGTAAAAATTATTCTGTTTTATTCTACGAGAGACAAAAGCTATTTTAAAGATCTGGTTCTTCGATTTTCGATACGTATCGGAAACATTTCTGTACAGAACATATCTAAGAACACTGCCAGACATATAAATTAGCTTTGTGTAGAATTTGCAAAAGATAAAACAAATAATAAGCTTCATAGTGCTTTAAGTATCAATATATATATATAGTAAACAATTTTTATACGTAACAAGCAGGGCTACCCGTCGTTGCCTGGGTCTTTATTTGTACCTATTTACTATGCCTCCCCACGGGACAGAGTTAGACACCAGGGTCGTTTTTTAACGTGGAGAAAAGGTACAAAAATAAAAATTGTCTCAATCGTGAAGGATTTCTCCTCCACCGAAAGAGAACGAGAAATGGAAGTGCAGCATCTGAAGAACAGATGGTATTTATTTGCTCCCCCACCGAGCAAATTAGGCACAAGGCCGATTTTTAATGTGAGGAGTGAAGGGAGGGGGAAGGGAAAAAGGGGACCAACTCCCGATAGGTGAGAAATGGGAGCTGGTTAAAGGTCAGGCATGTGGGGTTGCCCCCACATCTGGTCTTTGCTAGTCATAGCTAGTCCTAGCTAGTCATAGCTTGCAGTATCTGCCGGAACAGATGGTATTTATTTGCTCCCCCACCGAGCAAATTAGGCACAAGGCCGATTTTTAATGTGAGGAGTGAAGGGAGGGGGAAGGGGAAAAGGGGACCAGCTCCCGAGAGGTGGGAAATGGGAGCTGGTTAAAGGTCAGGCATGTGGGGTTGCCCCCACATCTGGTCTTTGCTAGTCATAGCTAGTCATAGCTAGTCATAGCTTGCAGTATCTGCCGGACAGATACTACACTTTGATCTTGACCAAATATGTAGCTAGAAGAATGAAAGTCTGCCAGGTTCCCACTTCCGGTATGACCCTAAATTTGGTAGGTCGCTGTTTCCAGACTCTTCAGCTAAGGTTAAAAAATGTTTCCAACTTTTGAACCTAATTTGTATAAGGAGAAAAAAAAGTAAATCATTTTAATAGTGAAAAACATGGTCTGGGAAATGAAGTACACTGATGTGTGCCGAGCGAGTACCTTGCCTAAGAATGTCCTAGGCAGGGTTAATGTTGCGTCCGGGTACATCTTCTTCTTAGTTCTTTAATTCGCCCGACAAATAATCAATAATCACGCGTTCAACGAGGCGTATATAACTGCCCTTCTAAGTAGAGTGCTATAATCGCCTTGTCGGTCAGTTACAAAAGAAAACACACGCACACACAAATAAATAAAAGCGAACAACGTTGACTGTTCACTAAAAAACTACCTGCTAACTAGACAGGATGTTTAACGAGGGGGGGATTTATACACTGTATTAAATGCCCACTGCCGATCTGCCGACGTAATCCCACCTCGTTAGCAGATGACTCAGCAGAGTTGATCGAATTGACCCTTTAAAAATGTGTTAGTGATCCTTTTTTTTTTCTTATTTATATATTTCTGAAAAAGTGTGGCAGTCCTCAAATTAAGGCCAGTTGCCCCTCGAGGATAATAGTTAATGAGATGAAATGATTGTCAGAATTAAGTCAGCATATTTGTGAGGACGGTTCCCGATTGAAATCAGTTAACATTTGATAGCGAAAACGACAAGCTGTAATCTGCAAGTAAGCAGTCCCGTGGCAATGTGTTGCTCAAAGCTTTGCTCCTGTTACGATTGCTTAACACAAGCAACACTGTTTAATAGGGTTTTATAAAAAGTTGCCATCGTATTTTACCTTAGTTATAGGGCTTATAGGATACAAAACATAGGAAGTTCATAGTGCTTTAGAGTTACCTTTAATTGGAAACACACAAAAACGTGTGTAAACCATACATATTGCTAGGACGGTAGGACCACGATTAAGAGGAGTTTACTCTTTTTCTGTTTTAGATATTGATCCCTCCCTTCTCCATTTGTTATGTGAGTTCTCGTTTGAAAACGCGAGAACAGGACGAGGTATACGTTGGCAGGCGCGAACAGAGGAATGACTTCGAATCTGGTTAAACGAAGATGGATATATGCTACTTCTGTCCTATTACATAAAAGGACCTTTATGTGTGTGTCTGTGTGAGTTCGTTCCCTTTAAACTCCGAAACGGCTGGGCAGATTTTTTTATGAAATTTCACGCACATGTACTTTATGTATCTGGGAGTGTTCCCGGATAAGTTTTGTATCGGAAAGTATAATAAGCATTTCCCATTGGAAGGTACTTTCCCTATTCACATATATAAATATGAACACATGACACTCAATAATACGTCATCTTTGTGGTACTGTATAGACCCTGCTTTATAGGCGTAGTTCCGTTACCCTATTCTCTTAGTTTTGCTTAACAATTATAATAGTTATTTTGATTATTATTATTAGTTTTATTATTATAACTATCATTATTACCATTTTTTTTATTATACTTTAATTTTATATGTATAAAGTTTTTTTTCCAGTTAAGTATTATTAATTAATATTATGATATTTTTCAGTAAAGTATTATCATTAGTATTATTTTTCGATTATCGAGACTTATCTGTCTCGATAATCGAAAAATTCGATGACGAAAGTACAGGTGCTTTTGACCAAAGGTAACAGCGTGTACTGTTTAACATCGCAAGTGCATGTGAGACGTTTTATTATCACACAAGCAGAAAGGTCCGGAATATAAATCAACAATAGGTTACTTGATATGACAGGGGCGCGTTCGAAATACATGTCTCTGTTCAAAGCACAAGTGAACCATTGTACTTGACCATTTCATTTTAAACTCCCATTCCAAACCATTATAACGGAACAAGCAGAAAGGCCAGGCATGTGGAATCAACAACAGGTTCTTTGATATGACAAGGGCGCGTTCGAAATGAATATTTCTGTTTAAAGCACAATTGTACCATGATACTTGACTTTCGCATTGTAAACTTTAATTCAAGCCATTATACATAAAAATACTTTTATAAAAACAACTGCAGGTTCTCTACAGTGCAATGTAGACAACAATGTATTGTGAACCAAGTCATTGTGTTGGAGCATGTGAAGCGTCCTCCCCGTGAACCGCGTTGGGTATCGAACTAGAGCAGGCAATAAATCGATTTAAACGTCGGGTCTACCTGTTAGTATATATATATATATATATATATATATATATATATATATATATATATATATATATATATATCGAAACTTCCAGCTCTAATGATTCTTCTAAAATGAATAAAACACTAGTGTGGTGTTGGTATTAAGAATAATTATAGTACTAATTATGTCAGCCCTTTAAGAACTTGGTCAGCAGTCTAAATTGAAATTAAAGTTGCTCACTTAAGCTCACATGTGCAGACCATGATGTTAAGATCACTATTGCCATCTAGACATTTACGCTTTATATAAATCTTAACTTCAACTCTCGCGGTTAACATTGGCGGTGTGGTTTGTTCCTTGCTAATCTGATCAGAGATGGCGTTTTGGCCAGGTTCGAATCTTCCGATCGGCTGTAAGCGTAACTCCTTTCACTGATGATTCCTGAAAGGAAGACACACTAGTGCCTGTAGATAACAAAAAATAATTATATATATATATACTAACAGGGAGACCCGACGTTTAAATCGAATTATTGCCTGCTCTGTATATATTGAGTCGGAGTGAGATACTTTCTAGAGCGTTAGAAAGATCTTACCATCTTCCCAGTGATTTTGCCAACAGATCTGATGAAGGTCTTCCAGTTCAGGTCAGGAATAAAACTCAGCCCAAGAAGTTTGTCGAAGTCGGGTGCCTCACCGAGGCAAAGCAAGCATCCGAGCGTTGGTGGTTAAAAAGGTAGAAGTTTGTTTTTTTGATGTATTAAAGATAACTAGACATTTTATTTTACTCAATTGTATCACACGCTCCAGGTTGATGGAGAGAGATCTGCAAGATGCTGATCTTTATCGGATTTTGAATATTGCCATAGATGATAGCATTGTCAGCATAGATGTCGATGAATGAATAAAGAATATGATTTGAGAGGTCGTTGATGAAGATCAGGAAGAGAATTGAGTCCAACACTGATCCCAGAGTAACGCCAGTGTGAATACTGTGAGCTTCAGATTTCTACTCATGAAATACCACTTGGATATGGATTTAATGGTTGAGTGGACATATTATTTCACTCACTATGAGTTCTCACACAGGTTATTATCAGAGATTGCTCACTGATAAAAACCGGTGGTGTTCCCGGAGTCTGGGTAACAACAAATTTCCCCAGATTTCCAGTAATCTTCACATCTTTCGACAACCCTAGCAAATAAATTTGCGTTATCGCAACAGTCGCTTGCAATTGATTCCTCACTGACAATGACCACTGAAATTTGGGTGGCTGTAAGTCTCCCTAACACCCCAGTCCACTCCGCACTAATCCAGTGGATGTCTGATAGGTACTTTCACTCCTCGGTCTTTCCATCCTCCTTGACTATTATTATTATTATTATTATTATTATTATTAGCAGTAGTAGTAGTAGTATCATCGTCATCGTCATCATCATCATCATCATCATCATCATCATCATCATCATCATCAGAGATGAAGAAATATGTACTCTGCTGCGATGTGATCGTAACTTTCCCACTAAACTCATAACAGGGCAACCATTCCACGTTAGTCATAATTCGCACCATCCTCATTATCTCTGTGTCATTTCATTACGATTCATATGACAAAACGCCGATGTTGATCACAGTTTCGATGTTCGACGAAGTAGGGGGTCGTTTTATCCCCCGTCGCGGCCCTGAACTGTCCAAAAAGGGGCCGGCGGTCGCACGTTTACGTCCAGCCTCGTTCCCGTATCTATCTCAGCAGGCCCTCATCGCCGTCGATGTCTGTTCGTGGCTTGAACGCCGGTCACGGGTTCCGACAGTCGATTTGTCAGCGTTTGGCTAAAGAAGCAACAAAAGGTTAAAAGAAGACAAACGACACAAAGGAATAGAGAAGCGAAACGAAGCAAGGAAATGTTTACACACAACGAATGACGAACAAGAGACGAAATTAAGATGGCGACGATGAGGAAGAGAAATGAAGATTTTAATAGGAAGGTGGAGAAAGATTAATCGCAAATATGGCGTCGGACAGCGTTAATATTTTATTTTTTGCGTCTCAGTTTTCTTCCTTTTTTTTCTGTTTGTCTCCCATTTCTATTTTACAATTATTCATTTGAATTTTTCTTCTTCTTCTTCTTCTTCTTCTTCTTCATCTTCTTCTTCTGCTGCTGCTGCTGCTGTCTTTATTCTTTATTTTTCACTTCGCCATCCTCTTTTGTTTCTTCTGCTTCCTTTATTTTTCTCCATCACCTTTTCTGTCTCTTTAATTATCCGTTCTTTCCTTCCCCTCTTCCTTTCTCCTTTTCCTTTCTTCTTTACTCCGTCCTTTTCTCATTCTACTTTTCTTTCAATCTTCGATTCCTTAGATGTTATAATTACAATCAATGCATTTTCTAATTAAAAATCTTCCATTATATTTCTTGCGGCCATCTTGTTTGTGTATTCACTCCTTGTGTAAAATACCGAAGAAGTTTAATAAGGATAAGAACATGAAAGAAAGTAAAGATGAAAAGAAGAAGAAAGAGAAATATGGAGGGAATGAAATGAATGAAAGAAGAAAAGAATGAAGTAGGAAAAGAAAGGAATAAGAAGGTAGAGCGAAAAACAAAAGAGGTGAATAAGTAAAGAACAAAATAACGAAGGGAATAATACCCGTTGTTAGAGATCAATGATAAACGACTGAATGATAATGAAAGTAAGCCTGGGTCTGGTGTTGCCACATATACTAGAATATGACTAATGCTACATAATAATGATCAAAGGCGTAGGGCTTAGAAGAGAATTTTGAGGGTCTTAATCGGCGGTCGCTTACTCGTTGACCGACATGAGGGATCTGATTGACATCTTAGAAATGTTGATTTCTCTAATTTAAGGAATGAGAAGGTCACAGACCAAAACCAGGTAAGCAATCGCTCTAATTCAAGGTACAACACTAAGCCAGACCAATCACAATAAAGAATGCGTGTGCGGAACAACAAACACAAAACGCCATAGAAAAGCGGGGACGGAAGAGATGGAAAGATGATCAGAAGAATTAGATGAGAAGAAGAAACGACGAAGGAAGGAAGGAAGGAAGGAAGAAAGAAAAAGAAGAAAAGAAGAAGAAGAAGAAGAAGGAGGATGAGGAGAGAGAGAGAAATAGAGTAAAGAATATGAAAAAAATGAAGGAAAGAAAGAAGAAGAAGAAGAAGAAGAAGAAGGAGGAGGATGAGGCGAGAGAGAGAGTAAAGAATATGAAAAAAAATGAAGAAAAAACGAAGAAGAAGAAGAAGAAGAAGAAGGAGGAGGAGGAGGAGGAGGAGGAGGAGAGAGAGAGAGAGAGTAAAGAATATGAAAAAAAATGAAGAAAAAAGAAAAAGAAGAAGAAGAAGAAGAAGAAAGAGGAAGATGAGGAGAGAGAGAGAGAGAGAGAGAGAGAGAGAGAGAGAGAGAGTAAAGAATATGAAAAAAAATGAAGGAAAGAAAGAAAAAGAAGAACCTAAGAATAAAGCGGAATCGCGTAATTAGGAAATAAGGATAAAAAGTTGAAGAAGAAAAAAAAACAAAAAAAAAACAAAAACAAAAAAAAAAGGCAAGCTTTTCTCTTAAATTTAAAACGAAACGCAAATATATAAAGAAAGTCCCTTTTTTGAGAATATGCCGTCTAAATCATATTCCGCAATTGACATTATTTCTCTTACTCCGTGGTGGGAGAAAAGTAATATTGAAATTTATGATAAAGCAACAGTTACCCAATCACTATCCGTGTTAATGCATTTATGTAATTATTTGGAAAACCTGGCGAGTTCTGTTCTAGAACTGGTAACATTTAACTTAAAATGATAATGGCGATAGTCATGCGGAAAGACACAATAATGTGGAATTTTATAGTGAATCAAGCGTTGCCGAAATCATTAAGCTTCTCAATATATTTTATGTATTAATTTGTAAAACTTGCTGAGTAATTTTCCGAAAATGACATCCTTTTTCAAAAAATTTTGGTGTCGGTAGTGATAAAACGGCATTGTTGTTTCCTGACTGACTACAATATGGTCGTTTTCAAGCCAAATGTTAACAAATTTTTTGTCGAGACGTCCTCTGCCAATTTCACCGATCGATTTCCTCTCCTCTCACGATGTTGTCTCGTCGTCCAACTGAAAAACTAATCAACTTGTATCCTCGATAGTATTTTAGGCCTTGATATAAAGTTATGAAAAAAAAACCAAAAAACCAAAAAAAAAAAACAATAAACCAAAATAAAACAGGGCTTCAAAACAACGTCTAATGTAATAGCTCCTTCTTTCTATATTCAAGATCCAGTATCTTTCCCATTCCTGTACGTGTTTTACAAGTACTTCAATGCGTTTCGACAAAAATAAACTTGATCAACCTGTTATAACGTTGAATTGACAACAATAATCAGATGTTAGATATATAATCGATTTATTTCGTTAGGTACAGTAATAGAAATGCATATCGGATGGCAACAACTGCTGAGTGAGTTGACAAGCAAACCGCCAAGTGTTCGCCTTCCAACTCTTAGCGTCAACTGACTTCAGCCAGCTTCGCTCTCGTAAAATATACGCAAATCACAGGCCCTTGTTCCAGCCACGTAACGCCATCCACCCAATCAAATAAATCCTATTCATTCAGTGAGGAATCAAGATCCCAATGGATATTGTATTTTCTCGCGCTTCCAGACTTAGGAATACTCTTCGTACTCCCTACTTCCCTGACTGTATAGACACGCAGAAATATAAATGTAATGAAAACAAACTATTGCATATTGGGACCCTGCGATGGAAGAAGGTCGAGTACGTAACTAGTAGCCATGCAAGTTGCATAAATGGGCTCGTTAGATACAAATATGAATCTTGTAACAATAGCATAATCTATATATTAATACGATAGCATGTGTGTTATTTTGTGTGTCACGCTTGCCTCCTTTTTCTTCCAAGTGACTGTCGTTTAATTGTTACTAGCTAGGGTTCCCGGTGTTACCCATTTGTTTGGAGGTGTGTTTTGAGCAAAAAAAAAAAAAAAAAAAAAGTTAGAGTAGGCAAGCAGGCTCGAAACCGTACCGCGAAGGAGGAAAAGAACGTGAAAAAAAAAACGTAACGTCTTTGCTGTTGCTGGAAGTGGCGAAGGTTTAAATTAAGAGTAGTTAATCGAAAAGAGGAAATGACTTTGGAAAATATCGGCAAAAAAGCGACCCCTCCCTGTAGAAATGTGCAAAGCTAAGGGTGAAAGAGTTAATGATTTTAGCCGATTTTTCGGTATTTGTCACCCGAGGGTTGAGCTTCTAAATGATACCAATCTCGTGAAAATCCGTCGCCTCTGTCGAAAGTTTTAGGCATACATACATACATACATACATACATACATACATACATTTAAACAAACAATTGAGATTTATATTATAGACTAGGCTCGGTGCTCGGCGTTGCCCGGGTGTTTGAAGGTGTGTGTGTTCAGCAAAAAAAAAAGTGGTAGTATGTATACCCAAACCCGTACTGCGAAGGAGGAAAAAAACGTAAAAAACCCGTGACGTCTTTGCTGTTGTGTCCATCGTTAAAATTTAAATTAAGGCATGACAATCAGAAAGAGGGGGTGACTTTAAAAAATTTTAGCGGAAAAAGCAACCCCCTCCCTGTAGAAATGTGCCCAGTTGAGGGTGAAGAAATTAATGTTGTATCCAATTCTTCGATGTTTGTCGTCCGAAGGGTCGAACTTCAAAATGATACCTACATTGTAAAAATCTGTCGCCGCTGTCGAAAGTTTTAGGCATACATACATACATACATAAATACATACACAAATTTAAACAGACAAGTGAAATTTATATTATAGACTAGCCCGGGTGTGTGTGTTGAGCATAAAAAAAACAAAAAAATGTGATAGTAGGCGGGCAGGCTCGAACCCGTACATCGGAAGAGGAAAAGAACGCAAAAAAGAAAACATGACGTCTGTGCTGTTGCACGCATCGCCAAACCCGAAGTAACGAGTCTTTAATTAAGGCTTGTCAATCGAAAAGAGGGGATGACTTTGGGAAATATTGGCGAAAAATGCGACCACTCACTGACGAAAAGTGGTTGGTGGATGGTGAAGCAATTAATGTTTTTAGCCAATTTTTCGATATTTGTTATCCGAATGTTCGAGCTTTAAAACGATACAGATCTCATGAAAATCCGTGACCTCTGTCAAAAGTTTTAAGCAGACATATATAAATACATACATACATACATACATACATACATTTAAACAGACAGGTGAGCTTTATTTCTTGTAATAAATAATTTTACCAAGAATTTTTCATAAGTTTTGGTTTCAGATTCGATTATAGCTGATGGCACTCAAGGTATCTTTTTTTTACAAATACTTTTACCAGGAATTCTTTGAAAGTTTTGGTTTCGGTTTCGATTATAGTTGAAGGGACTCAAGTTATATGCATCTACTAGCTCTACTAGCAGAACTCATTAACCGACGTTGCCCGGTGGAAACCTTTCCCTCCATCGCAAAAAAGTAAACTACGGTTGCTGTTGGTGGCTCCCTGAACAATTGCGAACACTAGTGGCCAAAATGAAATAATCTGGCTTTCATTTGCGGCGATAACATGCGATAACATGCGTTACTGTTGTAATAATAAAAAACAATTTCGGGAATGTGTTAATCAGTATAAATTAATGCAATTACGAAAAATTGTTCATTATAATTAATAATGGAAAGTAAAAACAGAAATTTTAGAAGTGGAGGGTTCTTACTGTATATAGACTGTTTAGAATGATCGAAATCAATGGTAGCAGTCTTAGCTGTTTCCGTTGTTCAAGTCTTGCTCTTCTTTTCAACTCTTCCACCAAATAGTATTAAATTAAATTCCAGTTTTATGTCGTATTTTTTAACGTGTAAAACAAAAACACGATTTCTTTCACTTCACCTTTTAGAGTATTGTCATGTTAAGAACGGCGTTTGCAATAGACATCCTAAACTCACCTTGCTAAGAACGGCTTTTGGAATAGACACCATCCACCTCTCTATCTTAAGAACGGCGTTCGGAATAGCCACCCCCAACATCACCATGTTAAGAACGGCGTTTGGAATAGACATCCTAAACTCACTTTGTTAAGAACGGTTTTTGGAATAGACACCATCCACCTCTCTATCTTAAGAACGGCGTTCGGAATAGCCACCCCCAACATCACCATGTTAAGAACGGCGTTTGCAATAGACATCCTAAACTCACCTTGCTAAGAACGGCTTTTGGAATAGACACCATCCACCTCTCTATCTTAAGAACGGCGTTCGGAATAGCCACCCCCAATATCACCATGTTAAGAACGGCTTTTGGAATAGACATCCTAAACTCACCTTGCTAAGAACGGCTTTTGGAATAGACACCATCCACCTCTCTATCTTAAGAACGGCGTTCGGAATAGCCACCCCCAATATCACCATGTTAAGAACGGCTTTTGGAATAGACATCCTAAACTCACCTTGCTAAGAACGGCTTTTGGAATAGACACCATCCACCTCTCTATCTTAAGAACGGCGTTCGGAATAGCCACCCCCAACATCACCATGTTAAGAACGGCGTTTGGAATAGACATCCTAAACTCACTTTGTTAAGAACGGCTTTTGGAATAGACACCATCAACCTTTCTATCTTAAGAACGGCGTTCGGAATAGCCACCCCCCAACATCACCATGTTAAGAACGGCGTTTGGAATAGACATCCTAAACTCAGCTTGTTAAGAACGGCGTTTGGAATAGACATCCTAAACTCACCATGTTAAGAACGGCGTTTGGAATAGACATCCTAAACTCACCTTGTTAAGAACGGCGTTTGGAATAGCCACCCCCAACATCACCATGTAAAGAACGGCTTTCACATTACACAAGCCCCATTTTTTAAGGGTGAAAAAATAATTCCTCCAACCGTGATAATCGTTGTCAACATACCATCCCGCAAATGCTAAAAAAAAAAGAAGAAACAGTGGATGGCAATATCAATAGAAGACAAGTTTATTTGTTTGTCGCAAATGTAATTATACACTGTAATTAACTGGCAGCCAGTTAATTACAGTGTATAATACAGGTCTTTAAGTACTTGTCTCCGCAAAATTTGAATGAAATTTTCTTAATCAGCGTAGTCGAAAAATAAAAAAAAGTAGTCATTATAAAGAAAATTGTGGAGGTGGACCTAATGTAAAAATTTAAGCCCCCCCCCCAAAAAAAAACGTTAATGTGTGCGCACTCCTGATAATCAGTCTGGATCAGAAAATGAAAGAAAATACTCTACACAATTTAAAATTGGCGAACACATAAGTATATAACAAATAATTGTTTCCCCATGTAAAGAAATTCACATTAAAACTACTGTAATTGTGCATAAAACCAGACCTTAACTTTACCCAGTTTTTATACCCCCCCTCTCTCTCTTCCTGTATATATTATTCCGATCTATCTCGATCTCTCGATATCCCTCTTTCGTTCACTCACTCTATCTCTCTCATAGTCGAAAACATATGCGGACAAGATAAGTAACGACTCAAATTAATGCCGGTGTCCCTCAGGGATCCATCCTGGGGACAACTCTTTTCCTGATCTACATTAATGATCTTCCAAATCATCTCCTTACATCATTTGTAGACATTTATGCTGACGACACTACCATTTATGGTACCACATCTAAGACAGTAAACGACCAAGTTCTCTCCAATTCTCTCTCCTCTGATCTTGAGCACGTAGTACAATGAGGAAAGGAGTGGCTGGTTACTTTTAATGCATCTAAAACCAAGCTTCTCTCTTTACATCATCAACATTCTAATCCACATTTGTCATCAATTGAAATGAATGGCTCTCGTCTTCAGGAGGCCTCTAGTTTTGACAAGCTTCTGGGCTTGACCATTACTCCTGATCTTAAATGGAACACGTATATCAAATCTGTTGCCAAGGCCGCTGGAAAAATGGTGGGATCTTTCTATCGATCCGGTAGATATCTCACTGCTGATGCTATTCTCTATCTATATAAGAGCCAGGTACGTCCAAGGATGGAATACTGTTGCCACATCTGGGCAGGAGCTGCTAGAAAGGACTTGCCCTGCCTTGATAGAGTTCAAAATAGACTTCGTAGCCTCGTAGGAGATGTCCTTTTCTCCTCCTTGCAACCTCTATCTCACAGAAGAGATGTTGCGAGTTTGTCTCTGATGTATCGTTATTTTCATGGAAAGTGTTCAACTGAGCTTCAATCTATGGTCCCCCCTCGCCAAACTTTCACAAGAAACACTCGTCTAGCTGTAAACACTATCAATAATTTCCCCCTCTCTTTATCTGTGCCTAAACCTAAACGTAGATTCCATGAACAAAGCTTCTTTCTTAGAACTGCACGCCTGTGGAATTGTCTTCCGTTTTCCTGCTTTCCGGCTGACTACAATATGGTTGTGTTCAAGTCTAAAGTAAATAAGTTCTTGATGAGCCGTTTCATATAAGTTATCAAATTTACCAAATTTTCATTACTAATGATTACTATATTGACCAATTTCTACTGTACACTCTTTAACCCTTATCCTTGAGTGGCCTCTTGGCCTTGATAATGTGGTGATGCCTTTGTAAAAAAAAAAAATCTAGCTAATCGTAGGAAAATATGTAACTAATTAAAATCGCCCACATTAAAAGTAAATGTAAAAAGTATAAAAAATTAAGTAAAAGAAAACAAAAAAATAGCATAGTGTAAGGTTTCCAAAGCCGCTATTAAATTGAAAAAATAAACAATCTTTTGCAGGGTTTTATTTTGAGGAAGGATAATGGCGTGTTGTTAATGTGTTCCTAGGTAAATGTAAGGTTATTAGTATTTAATTTTCTGTTTATGAACGGTTATTATGTTTGTATTTGGGTTATTTTTAAAAAGGATTGCCTCTTATAGGGAGTGCCGCCATATTTGAAAAGTTCTGGAGCGTTCGTTTATATGGTAGAGATAGATTTTCTCGGAATAATCGAATTATCAGCTCTCAGCCAATGAGAATAAGCGGAATTTGAGAATAGAGAAGCTATTATTTTTGATCAGGAAATGGAAAGATTATGTTATGTCTAAGATCAAGTTACGAAAGGTTCAAGTACAATATCTGCAGAATGTGTATATTTCTACCCCGTCTTGACCGGGAAGTATAAGGACTTAATATTAAGGGGAAAATAGGAACTAATTCCCCTAAAGATGCTGCGATTGTGATGGTATTGATCCTAGGATAAAGTGTAAGATTTTATTTATAACAACTACATGTGTCTAAAATATCGTCCTAAAGTTACATAAGAGAGTGGATATTAGAGTAGACATAATACATTTGTATTAGGAATCCGTTGTTGCAAAGCTAGAGTACTTTGGTTGAGAGGGATATTTCTGCAATCGAAATATTATATATTTTTTCTTTTTTTTTCTTCATAAGTTTTGGTTTCGGTTTTGATTCTAGCTGATGCACCTAACACGATAGAGCGAAAAACGCGCCCCAAAATGCTATATTACATGCCCATATATATATATATATATATATATATATATATATATATATATATATATATATATATATATATCAATGAATTAATTCGGAAATCATATATCAAAGTAACATATGTGTAAAACCGATATTTTTTTGCATCAACCTAATAAAAACGGATTAAATTTAAGGAATTAGATAAATACTTTTAATCGTTTTGAAAGGTTAAATAATTAAACTTATAAAAATCTCTTTATAACAATGATTAAGTTTAACCGAATAGATAAACTTTAATGGAGTGGATTAATGTCTATGATTGTTTTTAAATAATAAATAATCGGATTTTAAAAATCCTCTTATTTTAAAGGATTAAATTTAATGGCGTGGATTAACGTTTATGATTGTTTTGGAATAATAAAAAATTGGATTTTAAAAATCCTCTTTTGTTAAAGGAGTAAATTTAATTGAGTAGATTAAAGTTTATGATTGTTTTTAAATAATAGATGATCGGATTTTGAAAAACACTTTTTCTTAAAGGATTAAATTTAATTGAGTAAATTAAAGTTTATAGTTTTTAAATAATAAACAATTAGATTTTTAAGGATTAAATTTAATGGAGTAGATAAAATTTTCTGATTATTTTTAAATAATAAATAATTGGATTTAAAAAATCCTTTTTTAAAAAGGATTAAATTTAATTGAGTAGATTAATGTTTATGATTGTTTTTAAATAATAAATAACTGGATTTAAAAAAATCCTCTTTTCTTAAAGGATTATATTTAATGTATTGGATTAAAGTTTATAATTATTTTTAAATAATAAATAATTGGATTTTAAAAAAAATCCTCTGTTTTCTTAAAGTGGTTATATTTAACGGAGTAGTTAAAAGTTCATGATTGTTTTGAAATAATAAATAATAGGATTAATTAATTCTTTAAAAAATGCATTATTTTGTGGCTAGCTGGCAAAATTATAACAGTATGTTATCCATCTAATAGCTCACAAGTTTCGATCCATTTTATTTATTTTTGTCCAGTCAATCATTGAGTACAATTTTTTTAGTGTATTTTCTCTTTTATTTGTAAGATCTTCACATGAGATTTGTATGAAAGGGGGATTAAAAAAAACACGAAGCAAATAAAAGTAAAGAGAGATATCACAGAAAAAATTTAAATAAATAAAAGAATTGAAAAACAAAACACATAAAAGAATAAAAAGCGGAGGGAGAATGTAACGGAAAAAGAATGAGAAAAATGAAAGAATAAAAGTACAAAAGAATGATGGAATAAAAGAACAAAAGAATGATGGAATAAAAGTACAAAAGAATGATGGAATAAAAGAACAAAATAAAGAAATGAAAAGACATGAAATAATGAATAAAAGACGCAAGAATGAAAGAATAAAAGAATGAACGTATGAAGGAATAAAATAATGGAAGAATGGAATAAAAGAACGAGAGTGTGAATGGAATAATAATGATGATGATGATGATGATGATGATGATGATGATGATGATGATGATGATGATGATGACGACGACAACAACAACAACAATAATAATAATAACAACAATAATAATAATAATAACATTAATAATAACAATAATAATAACATTAATAATAATAACAACATTAATAATAATAGCATTAATAATAATAATAATAATAATAATGATGATGATGATGATGATAACAACAACAACAGTAATAAATATAATAATAATAATAACAACAATAACAACAACAATAAATCTAATAATAATAGAGAGTCGCAAACCTGATAGGCCCTGAACTGGCATCTAAGCTTCAGCCTCTGTCCCATCGACGAAATGTTGCATCCCTCTGCCTTTTCTACAAGTATTTTAGTGGTGAATGCTCTGACAGACTGCAATCACTTGTGCTCCCACGACGCGAGCACCATCGACAAACCCAACAGGCTACTAGATCCCACGCCCACACTGTAGAGGTCCCTAGATGTAAAAGATCTTTTTACTCCAATAGTTTCTTCCCCAGAACCGCAAGACTCTGGAATTCCATTCCAGGTCCCTGCTTCTCCAACAGTACTGACGTGCAGAAGTTCAAGTGTAACGTGAACCGACACCTTGCTGCCCAAATCCCTACATAGTACCCCAGTAGTTGTTGCCCCTGATAGTAGCCCCCTACACCAAAGTGGCAATTTGCCTTGTTTGGGGTGAAAATGTAATAAAATAAAAAAAATAAAAAAATAATAATGATAACTACTAAGAACACACACTCACATAACAAAATGAAGAAATAAAAAGACGAAATAATGAATAAAAGACGCAAGAATGAAAGAATAAAAGAATGAAAGAATAAAAGAATAAACGTATGAAGGAATAAAATAATGGAAGAATGGAATAAAAGTACGAGAGTGTGAATGGAATAATAATGATGATGATGACGACAACAACAGCAACAATAATAATAATAATAATAACAACAATAATAATAATAATAATAATAATAATAACATTAAATAATTAATAACATAAAAGAACGAGAGTGTGAATGGAAGAGTAAAGAAACTTATAAACAATGAAGTAAGGCAAAAAAAGAAAAATGGAAATAAAAAGAAATCCGAATTGAAAAGAAAGAACTAAATAAAAAAATAAAAAAATAAAAATGTGGCATATGGAAGTGAAGACGACAAAGTAAAACACCGTAGAAAAAAATAAAAGAAACAAAACTCGACAAAAATCGAAATTTTTTAAAATGAATTGTATTTAATACATGCGTTGATTTGTTCGTTTAATTATTCGTGTATTTCTTTTTACTTCCATAGAAATAATACAAATGATGTGTATAAATAAACGTATCCTAACATTATAATTTTTCGAAAATGCTTAATTATTCCATGAGAAAAATAAAATAATAAAAAAAATATAAACTAACGGGACCTGTGGAAACTCCACAGACGACTGATTTATATGTAATGTATTGATGTTGGCATTCTGCAGATATTCAGTTCTGATATTAATGTAGTTATTTTGTTAAACTTGCAAAATCCAAGCTAGCTGGGAGGCTGGACGCAGCCAGGTCGTAAAATACGCTTGAATATATTTTAATTCTTGCAGATTTCGTATATATTATTATGAAAAAGAAATAAGGAATGGCAAGTTAAAAATAGAAAGCGATAAAAAAAAACAACAAAGAATAATAAAAAAGAGACAAAATAAAAGATTAAAGAAAGAAACACTAACAGAAAAAGGAACAAAAATAGGAGGAACATCGAAAGGGCGGAAGAAAAGAAAAAAATGAAAGGAACACTTGAAGACACAAAGTGATAAAGAAAGAATAAGTATTTGAAAATTTTGGATGGAAATGAAATGAAATATAGAGAAAAAAAAGAAAGAGACATCAAAGGAAACATTGAAAGAAAATGGAAGAAAAATCGGCTAAACTTGCGGAGAACGCCCTGTTTCACGGTTGTTATGAAAATGAAACGGATATCAAAATTTCCTCCCGTTTTTAAAACAACCGTAAAACAGAGCGTTCTCCACAAGTTTTACCTACTCTTTATATATATATATATATATATATATATATATATATATATATATATATATATATATATATATATATATATATATATTTATATATATATTTATATATAAAATTAGTAATATAAAAACGAAACAGTTTAATTAAGTATATTTTAGTAATTTTTTTTTGCATAAGTCCAACTCACCTTTACGGGTATACTTACACCCCCAACCTTTCCATGTTAAGAACAGCTTTCGGAATAGACACCCCCAACTTACCAATGTTAAGGGCGGCTTTTGGCAATACTCCATGTTCAATGAGAAACCTGCCACTTAAATCTTGTCCAAAATTTTACTATTGAATAAAAATTCTTATATTTGCAACTTGTGTACATATCGATGGTCGAGCTATCTATTTTTTTTAAAAACTTAATCTTTGTTATTTTGTGAATTACTTTCGATTTTTTTTTGGGGGGGGGGAGCGCATGCGCAAAAGAATGGAATAAAATAAAATAAATAAATAAAAGGAGTAAACTGGAACGAAATTTAAATTTCAGTTTAATTTTTAAAACAACCGTAAAACAGAACGTTCTCCATAAGTCTTACCAAAAATCGAACACAAATCGAAAAAAAATAAGACGAAAGAAGTAATATTTTAGAGACAAAGACCTGAAAAATAAAAATTAAAGAGATGAAATAAAAATTAAAAAAAAAAGGGGGAAAACCTCATCTCATCGTTTCGGAAGATCGGCGCATTACTATTCACCATATAGCCGATGTCAAGATTAGTACAGGGTCCGTGGAAACTATCATTCATGACCATTTGCATATGCATAAGGTGTTTGCCAGATGGATTCCCAGGTTGCTCACATCAATCCAGAAGCGGGAACGCGTCGACTGCTCGATGATGAATTTGGAGATGTGCCAAGAAGATGAGTCAAAGTTTTTCAAAAGACTGATTACACAGGATAAAACCTGGGTCTTTCACTATGATCAAGAGACCATGAGGCGGGGCAAGATCAGCAAAGGTACCCTCCTTCTGCAGGACAACGCTTCGGTCCACAACTCGCATGTCGCCAGATCAGAAGCATGGGCGTGTGTTTATGAAATCCTTCCCAATCCTCCCTACTCTCCTGACCTTGCACCATCTAAAAGTCACCTCTTCCCAGCCATGAAGTTGTTTTTGAAAGGAAAGTGATTCCCATGATGGAGCCTTGATTTCTGAAGTCATGTCGTGGTTGGAGGACCAACCTGGGGTGTTCTACAAAAACGATCTCCAGAGCTGCATCAAACGATGGGAGAAATGCATAACTCTGGGTGGTTCCTACGTAGAGAAAGACTAATAACTGTGCCAAGTTTCGTTGCCCTACTTCTATGGGAAGTGGGTCAGGGGCATTACTTATTGCACTTTCCTCGTATATATATATATATATATATATATATAACACAGACACAGACACACACACACACACACACACACACATATATATATATATATATATATATATATATATATATATATATATATATAGCCAGTAGAGTTTAGTTTCCTAGAAGTACATCCAATGAAACAACATGTGTATACCAAAATAGTGCTCAATGAGTGAACAGAGCAGGTATATTAATTTTATTTATACAAACATTAATGGCTACATATGTGCATACATGTTTCTGTAATCACCCACGTTGGGGGATTACGTCTTCAGGCCAAGAATTACCGTCGACGTAATTCTTGGCCTGAAGACGTAATCCTCCAACGTGGGTGATTACAGAAACATGTATGCACATATGCAGCCATTAATGTTTGTATAAATAAAATTAATATATATATATATATATATATATATATATATATATAGAGAGAGAGAGAGAGAGAGAGAACAAAAAGGGTGGCTACTTAATTAAAGTATTAATATATATATATTAAAGTATTAATATATATATATATATATATATATATATATATATATATATATATATATATATATTTGTCGGGAGCGCTAACAGCTGGGAAGAAATTGAGTACAAATTTTTTGTTTGTCCATTTCGCTTTTATTTGCGAGATCTTCACGTGTGACTTGTATGTTGGTAAAATTAATAGGCCTATATACCCGGGTTACCCCCGATGACACCTGTAAGGATCCTGGCTCTGTCACTTAATTCGTGTGAACACGGGTACGGGTCGATGAGCGAGGTCGTCTGTGGAGTCATTATTTTCTGGCTTGCTTAAAGAGATCGAGTAAAACGTTAGTATATGATGTGTTCAATGGCCGTTTTTTTTTCTTCTTACGTCGGGTACATGAGCGCCTTTATGAGTAGGTGTGTCACAGTGTGATAAAAGATGTGTATGCATGTGCGTGTGTGTATATTGGAAATTTCTTTCGTATTTATTCGGAATAATAAAAAAAATCCGGTAAGAAAAAAGTGACACCTGTCAGCAGCAATCGGAAGATTAACTTAGGGTATATATATATATATATATATATATATATATATATATATATATATATATATATATATATATATATATATATATATATATATATATATATATAATTCTTATATGGTTAGTCTGGAGTTTATCAATAATAATAATAATAATAATAATAATAACTACTAAGAACACACACACACACACACACACACACACACACACACATATATATATATAACTCTCTCTTTCTCTTTTATGGATAACTAACTTTTATGTACGTAATAATATTTAAATAAATATTTAAATAACGAATAAATAATAGCAAATCATATGTTCTAAAATATGGGGTCACTAAAATGCAAACAAAGGGCAGATAACTTCTCTCTTAAGAGCGCTCAAGGACCGAAAAGAGAGAAAAATACCACAGAATCGCTAATAAAAAAGAATAAATAAATCAATATATATATATATATATATATATATATATATATATATATATATATATATATATATATATATGCACACACTCCTAAATTTAAGACCACTTGAAAATCTTTGAAAAGAAACTTCTTTAAACATAGATCTTAAACTCCTCCCACTAAAGGCTACCAATACTACAACGTAAGAGGTTAAGGAAAAACATTTAATTCAGAAAATTACATTTTTATAAAATGAGGTATTTTACACTTGATTTAAATGGTAAGACCAGTGGTATAAATTGGTTTTTATTTCAGTTACAGATTAGCAATCACTGCGTAAAGGTGTCACCATGCCTAAAGCAAGAAAACTTACCGAAGTTGAGCGTGCTCGAATTCTAGATTTCCATGAGCAAGATTTGTTACAGCAGGCAATCGCAGCGAAGGTAAATCGTAGTAAAACTGTGACTTGTAATTTTCTAAAGAAAAGCAAGATCCACTGACAGGCCCATAAAAATTCCCCTGCATTGAGTAGGAGAATAAGAGGGTTTTTGTGGAAGGCAGGGGACTTCCTTCTAGTCAAATTAAGGCAGTCACATGTGCTGATTGCAGTTCAGTAACCACCAGAAAACACTTACGAAAAAAAAGGAACGATAAATAAAAAGCGTAAACAGTTATGACTTGATCGTGAATACCAAATACGGGGGGCGTGCAATAAGTAATGCCGCTGACCCACTTCCCATAACAGTAGAGAAACGAAACTTGTCACAGTTATTACTCTTTCTCTACATAGGAACCACCCAGAGTTATGCATTTCTCCCATCGTTTGATGCAGCTCTGTAGACCGTTTTTGTAGAACACTCCAGTTTGGTCCTCCAACGACGACGTGACTTCAGAAATCAAGGCTGCATCATCTGGGAAACACTTTCCTTTCAAAAACAACGTCATGGCTGGGAAGAGGTGTAAGTCAGAGGGTGCAACGTCAGGAGAGTAGGGAGGATGGGATTATATTTCATAACCACACGCCCATGCTTCTGATTTGGCGACATGCGAGTTGTGGACCGGAGTGTTGTCCTGGAAAAGGAAGATACCTTTGTTGATCTTGCCCCGCCTCTTGGTTTTGATAGCTTCTCATAATTTCCTAAAAAGTGAAGCATAATGAGCTCCTGTAATTGTGGTACACTTTGCCAGGAAGGCTGTCATCACTACTCCATCCAGGTCCCAGAAGACTGTTAGCATGACCTTGCCAGCGGAGGGCTGCATCCTTGCCTTCTTTGGAGGTGGTGAGTCCAAGTGCTTCCACTGCGTTGACTGGGCTTTGGGCTTTGGTCATAGTGATGGACCAAGGTTTCATTCTGTGTAATCAGTCTTTTTAAAAATTTCACTCATCTTCTTGGAATATTTTCATATTCATCCACGAGCACTCGACGCGTTCTCACTTCTGGAATGGTGTGAGCAACCTCGGAATCCATCTGGCAGACACCTTATGCATATGCAAATGCTCATGAATGATAGTTTTCACAGACCCTGTACTAATCTTTACATCTTGGACTACTTAGCGAATAGTAATGCGCCGATCTTCCAAAATGGCAGCATCAACTTGACGGACAGATGCCTCATCAATGGCAGAAGGGGGGGGCGACCAGGTCTTGGAGCAGTTTCCACACACTTCCGGCCATGTTTGAATTCACAATGCCAGCGTTTTAAAAGAGCATATGATGGGGCATTATCAACATAAGTTTCTTTCATTTCATGAAAAGTCTCCTGTGGTGTGCATCCTTTAAAATACCAAAACCGGATCACTGCTCGACATTCAACAGGCTCCATTTCACACCTGACTCAGTTCAAGCACCTGTAAAACAGAAACCACAATTAGATCAGAGCTGTAATTTTCCACATAACCCGTAAAGATATAAATCATTGCACATGCAAAATTTCAGCTAGATCAGACAACTGGAAGTGGGTCAGAGGTATTACTTATTGCACGCCCCTCGTATATATATGTATATATATATATATATATATATATATATATATATATATATATATGCGCGTTTACATGCGTCCAAAGAAGTAATTGATAAATATCATCTTTTCTCAATTTTCTATTAGTACCTTCTCTGTAAAAACGCAGTACAATTCTTTTTACAAAACCTGATCGTTATTATACACTTCTTAACTTACGAAAGGTTTAAAAAGTTGTAAATTAGCCCAACCATCTTGTAAGAAAATACACCCTAGCCGTGGGTTTCACAATCAGTTTTACGATTAAATATATAGGCCTTATATTACCTTAAGATAAGTTCCTCTTTATCATTAAATGAGTCATGCATTCTCTTAACCATAACATTTCAATTTAACCTATTAAGCTAACTCAATATATAAGCTTTAAGACATTAAGATACATAAATCATAAAACGGATATTAATTCGTACATCAACCTGAAAGAAACTTAAACTAAAAATAATAATATGAATGGGACAATAAAGAAATAAAGGCATTTTAATTATTGTTTATTATTATTTATTGTGTATTTCTTCCTATAATATATTAAATATGTGTCCATAATATAAAACTAAACTCCAATAAAAAATATCTTAACAACTTTTATAAATTAGATAAAACTGTAGTTTTGCTTTATTTTATTATTATTTCTGTTTGAAGTTTTCATTTTTATGTTCACTGAGGACTAGTATAAAATGTTTACATAGATTAACCATTATCTTCTAAATATAAGCCTCACCTGTCTGTTTAAATATATATTTATGTATGTATGTATGTATGTATGTATGTATGTCTAAAACTTTCGACGGAGGCGACGAATTTTCACGAGATCGCTATCGTTTTGAAGCACGACCCTTCGGATGATAAATATAAAAAATAGCTAAAAACATTAATTCCTTCACCTTCAACTAGGCACTTTTCTACAAGGAGGGGTCGCCCTTTTCGCCGATATTTTCGAAAGTCATCCTCTCTTTTCGATTGACTAGTGTTTATTTAAACCTTCGCCACTTCCGGTTTGGCGATGGATTTAACGGCAAAGATGTTACCTTTTTTTCGCGTTTTTCTGCCTCCTTCACGGTACGGGTTCGATCCTGCCTGCCTACTATCTCCAGGCTAGATATTATATAAAACTTAAAATATTAGTCTTCTTATAATCTAATATATAAAAAGTCATATGTCTGTCTGTCTGTCCCAATATTTTCAAACTCTATTTCCTCACAAAATTAAAAGTCGCAGAGCGGCGCTATAGGCCGCAAATGATTGAATTATTTACGAGCCATTCTTTTATGAGTCTTTAGTCGGTGAAGATAGTTTTTAAGGGGTGAAAATTGGGCGAAAATTGAAAAAAAAAATCGTTAAACATTCTTTACATTCACCTTAATTTATTTTACTTTTTTAATCTTTAATCACTTTATGTGCGTGTCACGTTGGTACAGTGGCAAGGTCCCCAGCTTTGCATGCTACAGTTTCGATTCTAACTGATGGCACCTAAATACTTTCTTTTACTTTTGAAATCACAACTCCATAATAATGTATATATATGGACAAATTAAAATATCATATTTAAGCGTATTTTACGCCCGGGCAAAGTCGGGCGTCCCCTCCTGCTAGTAAACTTTAATAGGATTTTAAAATTAAATCTTATATTTAGTTCAAGCTAAGTTTTTATCAACAAATTAAATCACGATTATCTTGAACGAATTCTAGCAAATAACATTCAAGGATATCTGTACGCCTTAGCTCAGATACGGATAAGTAGGCACCTACAGAATGAATAGCCAATTTATAAAGTGCTTAAACTGACCTCGCCCTACTCCTCATCAAAATTCAGGAAAGCAACTTATTTTAATGAAAATTTCAATATTATTGAATAAGGTGAAAAGATATCGCAAACATCTATATGAGTATTTTAACCATAGTTCCTGATTTCAAAAGGCGAAAAATTAAAAGATACATCTGCCTTACTTTTAATGCTAGGTTTATTTATGGTGTCTTTTAAATTTAATAAAAAACCCTTCACAATTTGCTGACGAGGAGACCTTGTTTATTAAAAAACTATATGTAATAATTATTGTCCGTAACTTGATGTCTACCACAATAAAAACACTGTTTTCCGAAACGATCGTACAGATAATTGATTTTGTTGTTGTTCCTTCTTATGAAACGGATTTTTAATTTAATTATAATTTGATTTTTAAATTTTAAATTATCAATCACATTACTTAATATTGAATTAGCTCTAGGATATTTACCCATCGAGCTTATTATATATCTAAATTACAACGAGCACTTTTTCTTTCCTGTATTTTAATTTTTTTTTTTTTTTTTTTTTTACAAAGGCATCACCACATTATCAAGGCCCAGAGGCCACTCAAGGATAAGGGTTAAAGAGTGTACAGTAGAAATTGGTCAATATAGTAATCATTAGTAATGAAAATTTGGTAAATTTAATAACTTATATGGAACGGCTCATCAAGAACTTATTTACTTTGTAATTAAACTAGTAATTTCACTGTTACATTAAAATACACTCAGCTCTTTAGACTATTGTTCTAATCTCCTTTAAATTATATATATATATATATACATATATATATATATATATATATATATATATATATATATATATATATATATGTGTGTGTGTGTGTGTGTGTGTGTGTGTGTGACCTTTTCGGTGTGTGCGTTGAAAATCAATATGTTATTTATTTCGGCCTGTAACACACTTTCGATTTGGATTTTAACCAGCAACATTTTTGGTAAGGAGTCAAATTGAAAACAAAACAGCTGCATTTGGTCGAGTAGGTTAGATGAAATAGTACTCCACATTTGTACATGCGCAAAATTAAAAATTTATAGCTCAAAATCACTTAATTTTTAACCTTTCGTATACATTGTGCATCCAAGGATGGAGTACTGTTGCCACATCATGGCAGGAGCTGCTAGAAGCAATTATTCTGCTTTGACAAAGTTTAAAATAGACTCTGTAGCCTAGTGAGGGACGCTATTTTCTTTTCCCTGGAACCTCTTTTCCACAGAAGAGACGTCGCGAGCCTGTCCCTGCTTTATCGTTATTTTCATGGCAAGTGCTCGACTGAGGTCCAATCTATGGTCCTCCCCCTGGCCTGACTTTCACGAAAAACACTCGTCTAACTGAGATCACTACCAATATTTTTCCCCACTCTTTATCTGTGCCTAAACATAAACGTACATTCCATGAACAAAGTTTCTTTCTTAGAACTGCACATCTGTGGAACTCTGTTCCGTTTACCTGCTTTCCAGCTTACTACAACCTGGTTGTCATCAAGTGAACAATTTCTTGATGAGTTATCCCCTTAAGTAATCAAATTTACCAAATTCCACTACTAACTAACGATGACTGGCATGTTCTCCTTGACCATTATGCACCCATTAACTCTTATCCTCGAGTGGTCTCCGGTCCTTAATAAGTGGTGACTCCTTTTAAAGGAAAAAAAACACAAGAAAATCATTTGTGGGTTACTTAGACTGTAACGACGCTGTAGAGAACTCTATTTTATATGCGGAGATTAATGCTTCATGCGAATTAGAAACCGTTATATATTTAAACTATAGAGCTCAATACACGACTAGAGTGCAATATATATGTGTATGTGCAACTGAATCTGTACATCTGTATATGTGTAACCGAAGTGTACATCGTTGTATGCTTGTGAGTGTGTTTCTGCTCTAAAACCACCTGATAGATATTGATACCCATGCCTTTTTTTTTTTTTATCTGTTTCGTTTTTCCCGGTAAGTTGGTTACTTTTTAATATACTGCGAGGCTATTTACGTTAGACTTCACATGTAAATAAAACAAGTACTTAAACAAAGAAAAGGATAAGGAATAGATTTATTTACCTGCATTCAGGTGCCCAATTCGTGTCTCAGACGCCCCCAACCGCTACTCGTCCCCACCCAGTCAACCGACCTAGCATTAAACTCGATTGTTGACGTCACATTGTACGGTTGTAGACGCTATTCACACCTGCAGTCAAACGTTAGTCCAACCAGGTCTTTTAGCAATAGCACAAAAGAAGCACTTCCTCGTTATTGTAGCGAAATTTGAAAATTGAAACACTGAATTTCAAGTGAAACGAGAGCATCTAATGAATTGTTATGTCGCAGTAATGAAAGTATCCAAAAATTGCGAAAAACGGTAGTGTAGAAAATTAATTATCAAAGAAAATAGTTGTAGAAGAAATTAGCAATTTTAGCTTACATAATAGGTTCTTCATTTCTCTTGTGTTTACGCCGCATGTCAAGTGACAAAACAAACATGGCCGAAATCATTTATTCGTTGAAGCATGGGAATATGTGTTTTATGGAATGTTCCAGAAATACTTAACTAATTGAGATATGAAATTTTGGTAGATAACATTGCTTTTTGTTGAAATTGACAAAAAATGTAGATCAATTTTTCGGCCGTCGGATTTCGCTACATTAACGAGGATGAATTAAGACAGCACAAAACAAAATTTATATGTATACTAGCAAAAGTACCCGTTATTGACTGGGTTCAAAAACAGCCTACAGAAAATGGACTCTGATTTATGAATGTATGACAGGTTATGAAAAGGAAGGGTTGTAAATTTGGGCTGAATTTGGGGGTATCTATTTTATCTAGTTTATCTATTTTATTTTTACTTTCATCATATTTTGCTTTGGTTTTGATACCCCCAAATTCAACCCAAATTTACAACCCTTCCTTTTTTAGTAACCTATCATACTTTCATAAATCAGAGTCCATTTTCTGTAGGCTGTTTTTGAACCCAGTCAACGACATGTACTTTTGCTAGTATATATATAAGATAATTTTATACATAACATTTTTTTTAGGATATTTTGAGGATCATTCATTTTAATTGGAGTATATCATCATTGAATTGTTAACGTTTTACTTTGACACTTTAATTTCTTTTAATTGGTATTATCACACAAGCCGAAGGACCCGGCGTATAAGATACACAGCAGGTTCTTTGTTAAAACAAAGGGGATGTTCAAAATAAATGTTTCTGCTTAGAGCACAGTTGAATCATCATACTTGACTTTTGCATTTCAATTTAAAAATCAAGTTAAAACTAAAAAAATACTTTCCTTAAATCCACGGTAGTTTCTCTAAAGCTCAATGCGCGATACAATGAATTATGGATTAACTTATTAAAGAGAGACAAGAGAAACGTATTCCCGGTCCACTGCGATGGATCTCCGACTTGAACACACAATAAATTAATAGTTTATCTCACACTTTATCATGTAACCATCGAGTCGCCTATCGTTTATTCACCAGCAATTTTATGTCTAATCTATCTATATATCTATAAAAGTGAACGTGTCTGTGTATCTGTCTGTGTGTCTGTGTGCGTACATTTCCCTACGCAATAACTCTGTCAATTTTTAGTCTACATACTCGAAATTTGATATACAGGGTACTGTGATTTGGGAAAATATTTGTGATCGATTTTCGGCCAGAAATTTTGCTGTTAAGGGGTCAAAGTTCAAGGATTTGACCTTTGAGAACTCTACCAAACTCATCCGACAATTTAGAGTCTAAACACTTGAAATTTTAGATATAGGTTCCTTGGACATGGATCTAACTTAATAACTTGACTTAAGCCTAAAACAATAAATTTTAAGGGATCATGATAGAGGTCAAAGTTAAACAAAATTGACCGTTCTTTTTGATTTTGTTCAGCATACATCTCCAAGCACTCGAGCAACGCCGGGCACCCATGCTTGTATATCTATATAAGTGAACGTATCTGTGTGTCTGTGTGTGTCTGTGTGTGTACATTTCCTTACGCAATAATTCTGTCAATTTTCAGTCTACAGACTCTAAATTTGATATACAGGGTACTTTGATTTAGGAAAATCTTTGTGATCGGTTTTCGGCCAGGAATTTGGCTGTTAAGTTGTCAAAGTTCAACGATTTCACATTTGAGAACTCTACCAAACTCCTCCGACAATTTTGGGTCTAAACACTTGAAATTGTAGATATAGGTTCCTTGGACATGGATCTAACTTAATAACTTGATTTGAACCCCAAACACTAAATGGTAGTGGGTCATAATAGGGGTCAAAGTTAAAAAATTGATCGCTTTTCTTTTTTTTTTGCTCAACAAACACCACCAAACACCCAGGCAACGATAGTCTGAAATGCTAGTATATCTATAAAAGTTAAATTGTCTCTGTGTGTACATGTGTGTGCATGTGTGTGCGTGTTTGTCCGTGTGTGTACATTTCCATACCAAAGAACTCTGGTTATTTCTCAGTCTACAGACTCGAGATTTGACATGAGGGATATTAAGATTTGGGAAAATCTTTTTAATCGGTTTTCGGTCAGAAATTTGTCAAGGGATCAAAGTTCAACGATTTGACCTATGAAAACACTACCAAACTTCTCTGCCAATTTTTGGCCTTAACACTTGACATTTTAGATGTAGCTTACTTGGACATGGATCAAACTTTTTAATTCATTTTTAGCCCAAAGCAATGGATCCTGAGGGGTCAAAATTGGGGTCAAAGTTTAAAATATTTGACTTCTGCAGTCTCTACCAAATTATTCAACTAATTTTTGATGTAAACATTTGAAATTTTACATGAAGTGTATTCAGATACAGGTGAAGTTTTTTAATTCGTTTCTCGCCGAAAATTTGGCTGCCAAGAGGTCAAAGCTAAAGAGAATCGACCTCTACAGTCACTAGCAAACTCTTCAACCAATTTCGGATCTAAACATTAGAAAATTTTCATAAAGGGTATTCAGACATGCAGCAAGCTTTTTAATTTGTTGTGGGGAGAAAATGTGGCTGCTAAGAGGTTAAAGTTTAAAGAGTTGACCTTTGCGGATTCCAACAAACTTTTCCGCCATATTTGGGTGTAAACACTTGAAATTTTAGATGTAGGTTACCTGAACATGAGTCAAAATTTGAAATATATATATACATACGTACATAAACGTATAAACAGTACATAGGGCCCGAGCAAAGTTGGGCTGAGCTGCTAGTATATATTAGACTTTAGATCTTACCCCAAACAAAAATTATAAATATTCACGCGAACCTCGTGGCCAAATGTTTGCGTACTATTATATTGGAGTTAATTGAAGATAAGTTAATGAATGGTTTTATGCAAACAGCAGAAATCGAATATTTTTTTATCTATAAGTTCTCGCTCCTTGTTGTAAGAGATCGCGCACTCTGTTTGCGATCAAGATAAGTATAGATTGGGACGAAGGGCCAATAAAAAGTGTCGGATGACAAGTTATTTGTTCTGGTGATGGCCCAGCAGTGTTAGACATCTTGACAGCTGTGGTCATGAGCACTGATTATCATGGAACAATAAAAGAAAAAGATATAGTACATGAGTCAAATAAGGGGAATAAGAACACGACTTGAAATACGGATATCGAAAATGTTTAAGGAATAGCATAAGAAGCACGAGAAGAAAAGAAAGGAAGGAAATTAAGAAGAAAGAAAAAAAGTGCGGAATCAATAAATGCAAACATTAATGAAGAAAATGAGGGCGAATGCAAGGAATGTTGGAACAAGGAGAAAATGATGAAGAAACAAACAAGGAATGGGAACGTACCAAAAGAAAGAAAGTGGAGAAGGAATAAGAAAGAAAGAAAAGTGGGAATATGAAAATAAAGCAACAAGGTTGTTGTTTCTTTTATTTTCACGGCATATCAAACCTTTTTCGTGTTATTTACTACCAAACCTGTTTATATTATGTTAATTAGAATTCATTATTGAGATGAGTATTAATTATACTGTTATTCTCATACTATGCAGTTGTTGTTTCACGACGTTTCGGCTAACTATTCCTCTGCCCTTCGTCAGGTGGTAACCGCGACGGATAGGAACTTCGAATCTCCGAACTGCATTCTCAGCAATCACTGCCATCCGTGGTTGTTCTAGTGAGACAACAACTACTACGGATGGCAATAATTGCTGAGAATGCAGTTAGGAGATTCGAAGTTCCTATCCGTCGCGGTTACCACCTGACGAAGGGCAGAAGAATAGTTGGCCGAAACGTCGTGAAACAACAACCAATAAAGATGAGAATAATAGTCCGCAATAAAATAAATGAACATAAACCTGTTTATTCTTCAAGTTCTTCATAAATTCAAATATTCTTTCATTATTCAATTTTTACCCCAAACAAGGCACAGTGCCAAATTGAGGTAGGTTAGGGTTAGGGTTAGGGGCCTACTATCGGGGACATACGCTGCAGTGATATAATGAAGAGAGATGAGCAGCAAGATGTATGTTCACATTACACTTGAACTTCTGCATATCAGTGCAGTTAGGAAAGCAGACTACCGAAAGGGAATTCCAAAGTCTACAAGTTCTGAAGAAAAAACTATTAAAGTAGAAGGCTTTCTAACACCTAGGAATCTCTGCTGTGAAATAGTGGGATTTAGCTGCTTGTCGGGTTTGTCGGGGGGTATTTACGTCGGGTGGGGGGGTACAAGTGTTTGTAGTTCGTTAAATCATTCACCATTAAAATACTTGTAGAGCAGGCTGAGGGATGCAAGATTTTGTCGATGGGACAGAGGCTGAAGCTTAGATGACCTATCAGATTGGCGACTCTCTTTTGGACCCTGTTCAGGAGGGAGAGACAAGTAGCGGATGCACCAGCCCAAATGTGACAATAATACTTGATACATGGGCGAATATAAAGTTACTGTATACTTTCAGGCGTGAGTAACTTTCTAGCACAGTAAAGAGAGAGAGAGAGAGAGAGAGAGAGAGAGAGAGAGAGAGAGAGAAAGAGAGAGAGTTCATCTTCTTCGCAGCGGCCTTGGCAATTCATAAAGCGCCTGCTGTTTGATTTTTACGGCATATCAACACTTTTATTCGTTGTATTTTGAGCTGGTTTAGTCATTTAGGTTTTACAACCCTTTTAGAGTTATTTAATGCCAAAATCCGGTTATCGTGATAAAAGTTTTACGCCTCAAGTTTTTCATGTGTTCAAATATTTATTCATGTTTTTTTGGGTTGGGGTGTTTTGTTTTACGGCATATCTACCCTTCTCGATATATTTCAAGCGACTCCAGTAATGTTGGTAAAAAAATTTATGCTTCGCTTCGAAGTTGGCCTTTGGGACAAGATCAAAGTATAGTATCTGTTTCGGCAGATACTGCAAGCAAAGACCATATGTGGGGTTTACCCCACATATAAGACCTTGGTCAATGTAGGGGCAAGCCTTCATACCAATTGTCGCTATCCAGCTCCCCTACTCCCCGGGGAGTTGGTCCCCATTTCCCCTTCACTCCTCACTTTTAAAATCGGCCTTGTGTCTAATTTGCTCAGTGGGGGAGCAAATAAATACCTCAAAGTGTAGTATGATTAGAGTAAATTAATGACTTGAGTGCCATCAGCTAGAATTGAAACCAAAACCTATAGTGTTTCAGTCTCATCTTTTAGCGTATCCCGTAAATCTATACATATACAAAAGCTGCAAAAATAACACTGCTTAACATATAGCTTTTAATTAGCGCATGCGCAGAAAGAAAGAGAAACGGGTGTAGTCGACTTACGTCAGGCCAAGGTCAATGTTTTATTTTTTCAATTTTGACCCTTTTAGCAGCAGTTTTACCAGATAAAAACAAAACCAGAGATCTGTCATTTATATACGCATTTAACGAATTAAAACTGTAAATTATTATATTAGTTTGTTTTAAAAATAAATACAAGTGGGAATATGATTTATACGACTGAAGTAAAACGTACTAACCAATTTAATTAGTTTGAAAATAATTATTAAAACTTGATTGAAAAATGTTTGTACATTGCAGGTTGAAAATAATAACTTCTCAGTATAAGACTTTTAAAATGATTAAATTAAAATAAATAAATAAATAAATAAAATAAACAAATAAATAAATAATAAAAATAGTAGTAATCTATATACCTATAAAAATGATCTAAATACCCAACGAAGTTTTAGCTTACGGACTTGAAATTTGGTATATAGGATATTCACACATGTGAAAAATATTTTAGTCGTTTTCCACCCGGAAAAAAGGACAGCAAAATAGAAAAAATTAAAAATTGATTGGTGCAGCTGATCGGAATTGTATCTATTTCCAACTGTTTCACAACTGCGCATGCGCGGTCGTGAATCATGACAGTTTCCTTATGTTTCGTGTAAGTTTGTTTGAAAACACTTTTGAAGGATAATATCAAGCTGGCGTAATGGTTATCGTACTTGACTTACTGTCTTTTGATTTCGATATGAGCTCGAGTATTTTTTTTTTACTTACAAGAGGGTAATTGTTTAGAAAAAAAAACATAATACTCGCATGCACATGTCTAAGTTTCTTTCCGTGTTTTTGCATGTTTTTTTGTTTTTTTTTTAAGGAGGAATTTAACGTTATGTTTAATAACTATGGTATTTCTGTTTATAACAAATATTTAACATAAATTATAATATAATATTTATGCCTATTTCATCACCGGGCAATGGCGGGCGGCTTGCTGGTAAATAAAATATTTGGCAAATAAGCCTATAAATATATAATAGCTCAAGTTAAAATAAAAATGTTAAAAAAATCCTTTTTTTCAATAATAATGGCAATAAATTAACAAAAGGAATAAAATTAAATAAAATTGAACAAAATATACAAATTAATTAAAACGTTAAATTGTCTGTCTGTGTGTGTGCATTTACCTATCAAACTACTCTGTCAATTTTAAGTCTACAAACTCAAGATTTTACATAAGGAGTATTGAGATTTGGGAAAATCTTTTTAATCGATTTTTGGCCAGAAATCTTGCTGTCAAGGGGTACAAGGTTCAACGATTTGATCTTTGAAAACTCTACCAAACTCCTCCGCCAATTTTGGTTCTAAACACTTGAAATTTTAAATGTAGGTTACTTGGACATAGATCAAATTTTTAGTTTGATTAAGCCCCCAAAAATAAATGTTAAGAGGTAAAAATTTGACCTCTCAGCCAATTTTTGGTTTAAACATTTGAAAATTTCCATAAAGTGTATTCAGACATAATGCAAGCTTTTTAATCAGTTTTAGGCCTAAAATTTGGCTGCCAAGGAGCCAAACTTCAAAAGAATTGACCTTTGCGGTCTCTAGCAAACTCTTCAGCCAATTTTGAGTCTAAACATTTGAAATTTTACATAAAAGGTATTCAGACATGCAACAAGCTTTTTAATCAGTTTTGGGGCGAAAATTTTGCTGCCAAGAGGTCAGAGTTAAAAGAGTTTATGTTTGCAAACTCTACCAAACTCCTCCACCAATTTTGGGTGTAGACACTTGGACATTTTTATGTAGCTTTCCTGGACATGACTCAAACCTTTTAATATATATATATATATATATATATATATATATATGCACATAAAGTTATGACCAGTACATAGGGCCCGAGAAAAGCCGGGCTGAACTGCTAGTGTATATATAAAGGATAAAAGCGAAATTCAATTGTAATTCTTTTTGAGATGAGTAATTTGTAATATCTATCTATTTATTTATTTGTGGATTATTATATTAAATTAATTAATTAAATAATATACCATTCGGTACGGATCCGACAATGGAAGATCAGATAACAAATAAAATCGTTGATTTATAAGACAGAAGAATCCAACATTGGCGAAGTGGATAGAGATGATGGATAGAAACGTTGAATCTCTACGGTCCCAAGTGAGTATTTCCTGAAGATAGCGGTTTAGTCATACTCAAACCCGACCAGAGGATTAGTTGGCCAAAACGTGGTGAGACGACAATAACTATGGAAGGCAGTAATCGCTGAGGATAGAATTATTAAGATTAAGCATTCCTATCCTGTCGAAGGCCAAAGGAATGAATGGCCGAAACGCCGTGAAATAACAATTAGAAGATGAAGATAATAGTTCACAAACACATAAATAGAGAAATAAACTCAATAATAATCAAAACTTAATAATCTTAAACAAAAGTATAGCTTAAAGAATATTGAATACTTTATTATTATTTGAGATGAGCATTATATGTTATGGATGGCAGTGATGGCTGGGAATGCAATTAGGAGATTCGAAGTTCCTATCCGTCGCGGTTACCACCTGACGAAGGCCAGAGGAAGTTGGCCGAAACGTTGTGAACCAATAAAAAGATCCAAAAACAACAACTTATAAAGATGAGACTAATAGTCCAAAATAAAAATAAAAATTAACTTTATTATTATTGTTGTATTTATGAAAAAGACTTTATTATTATTGATATATTTATGAAAAATTTTACAATGAATAAAGTATAGGATCTAATTTTAGCATTTTAAGAATACAATAAAAGTAATTAAAGAAATGGAATATACTTGAATTCAATAAATTAGACAGCAAAAATATAATTACGGAAGAAAACAAATAGACATACCAGGTAATCGTTGATTTGAATATTATATTCTACTCAGAATATAAATAGATAAAAACTTATATGATTTATATAGATTAATTCATATTAAAATGTTTTAAAATATTAACATTTAAATAAACAATAAAATCGATAAAAATACCAACTGAATTAATAAAGAAATAATATAAAATATAAAAATTGGAAATTATATAATTTTATTAATGTGAAATAAATCAACCAATCGAAAAAATCTCTAAAAAGGGAAAATAACTCACTTGAAAATAGATCATTTACATCTTTAACAGATAATAAACAAATGACGCACAAAATATGAAAAAGGAAACTCCTATATAAATGTTAAGTATGATTAATTAAAAATAATTAAATGGTAATAAAAGAATTACAATTAATGTAGAAATAGATTTAATGAAAATATTGATAAAATAATATCTTATAGAATAATATTTATATATTTAGGTCTAATCAACAAATGTTATTACCGGAAGCAATACATTAAGTAATTAGTTTCGCATAAAAATTATACATACATACATACATATATATATATATATATATATATATATATATATATATATATATATATATATATATATGTTATAGTTTTAAAGTTATCTATATAAACTAATGAAAATGAGAAATGAATAAAATATTAAATAAAATACCTTTTATTAATGAATATAAAAATGAACACACTTTATTAATACGGAAATTTAAAATTTAATGACGTTACTTATAAAGTCAAACATGGCGTAATAAAATAAAAACAAATAATTACAACTTCTCTCCCAATTTTCTGATTTGGTAATCATGCCGATATGCATTTATTTTCTTTTAATGAATTGGTAGGTGATTTTCTTCTGATGAGTTAAAGACAGAAAAATTCATCAAGAGATATAATAAATAAATGAATGATTTTGCGCTACGAAATTGGTAATGTCAGGGATTGTGAATGTCAGCGTACTTAAAGGAATAAATTGTAAGATGGTCAACATCTTGATAGTTGAAATACAAACGTTTGTCATTTATTTGTTATATGCTCTGTAATTACATTGAGATTCATAAATTAAAAATTAAGGATTGGTATGAATCACGAGAATGAAACGCGGAATATTCTGTGTATCTTAAGTGCCATATATATTTTCATAACTTGCTACATTGTGTATATATTTGTATACTTGAAAATAATGATTTAATGGTACTGTTACACTTACATAATTTTGTCTATGTATCTATATATATATATATATATATATATATATATATACATACAGATATATATGCATATATATATATACGTCTAACTATCTATCTATCTATCTATCTATATATATATATATATATATATATATATATATATATATATAAAATAATAATAAAATAATGTTAAAAAATACACATTGTTGGTGACCACCCACTTATTAAAATATACATACATACGTATATATGAGAGAAAAAAAACTTTTTTTGTATGTGTGTTATTTCATTCTCTATGGTCCTATTGACTCGGAAACCGCTTGTAAATTCATACGAAGGTAGTTCGTGTGTCTGAGATTGTTCGGACGTAGGTTTTGTATTCGTATGCGTCTGATAAGTATCTAAAATCGGTAATCGAAAAAGAAAATTAATTAAAGGAGAAAGTCCAATTTTGAATAAAGTTAACACTTTTATACAACTTAACATCACAAATACATTTAAGAAATTTTATCACCGCACAAGCAGAAATGCCCGGCCTCTAAAATCAACTGTAGATTTTTTATAAGAGAGGGGCGTGTTCAGAAACGAATGTTTCACAATTGAATCATGATATTTACAATTTTTTTACGTTTAACTTTAATTCAAGTGATTATGCAAAATAATTTCATCAGTTAGTTCTTTGCTAAGACAGGGGCGCGTTCGAATTGAATGTTTCTGTTTAGAGAACAACTGAACTATGATATTTGACTTTTGCATTACAACTTTAATTCAAGCCATTATAAAAATAATTTTATAAAATAACCAGAAGATTCTTTACAGTCCAATGTAGACAGCAATATATTGTTAAGTAAATAACTGCGGGGAGGAATGTGAAGCTTCACCCTGGTACACTGCGACGTCACCGATTTTGATTACAATAAAATTATGATGCATTGGTTTATCATTATTCGATTCCGGACAAAATTGGTTATTGTTGCTAGTATATATATAAAAATATATGTATGTGTATACTATATATAGCTATAAATGGTAATACGTAGCTATTAAAATTAATATATATATATATATATATATACTATAAAAATATATGTATGTGTATACTATATATAGCTATTAATGGTAATATGTAGCTATTAAAATGTATATATATATACTATAAAAATATATGTATGTGTATAATATATATAGCTATTAATGGTAATATGTAGCTATTAAAATGAATATATATATATATATATATATATATATATACTATAAAAATATATGTATGTGTATACTTTATATAGCTATTAATGGTAATATGTAGCTATTAAAATGAATATATATATATACTATAAAAATATATGTATGTGTATACTATATATAGCTATTAATGGTAATATGTAGCTATTAAAATGAATATATATACTATAAAAATATATGTATGTGTATAATATATATAGCTATTAATGGTAATATGTAGCTATTAAAATGAATATATATATATATATATATACTATAAAAATATATGTATGTGTATACTTTATATAGCTATTAATGGTAATATGTAGCTATTAAAATGAATATATATATACTATAAAAATATATGTATGTGTATACTATATATAGCTATTAATGGTAATATGTAGCTATTAAAATGAATATATATATACTATAAAAATATATGTATGTGTATACTATATATAGCTATTAATGGTAATATGTAGCTATTAAAATGAATATATATATATATATATATATACTATAAAAATATATGTATGTGTATACTATATATAGCTATTAATGGCAATATGTAGCTATTAAAATTAATATATATATATATATACTATAAAAATATATGCATGTGTATACTATATATAGCTATTAATGGTAATATGTAGCTATTAAAATGAATATATATATACTATAAAAATATATGTATGTGTATACTATATATAGCTATTAATGGTAATATGTAGCTATTAAAATGAATATATATATATATATATATACTATAAAATATATGTATGCGTATACTCTATATAGCTATTAATGGTAATATGTAGCTATTAAAATGAATATATATATATATATACTATAAAATATATATGTATGTGTATACTATATATAGCTATTAATGGTAATATGTAGCTATTAAAATGAATATATATATACTATAAAAATATATGTATGTGTATACTATATATAGCTATTAATGGTAATATGTAGCTATTAAAATGAATATATATATATATATATACTATAAAATATATGTATGCGTATACTCTATATAGCTATTAATGGTAATATGTAGCTATTAAAATGAATATATATATATATATACTATAAAAATATATGTATGTGTATACTATATATAGCTATTAATGGTAATATGTAGCTATTAAAATAAATATATATAGATATATATATACTATAAAAATATATGTATGTGTATACTATATATAGCTATTAATGGTAATATGTAGCTATTAAAATGAATATATATATATATATACTATAAGAATATATGTATGTGTGCTATATATAGCTATTAATGGTAATATGTAGCTATTAAAATGAATATATATATATATATATATATATATATACTATAAAAATATATGTATGTGTATACTATATATAGCTATTAATGGTAATATGTAGCTATTAAAATGAAAATATAAATAAATAAAATATATATACTAGCAGTTCAGCCCGACTTTGCCCGGCCCTTATGTACTCCTCATAACTTTGTATGCATATATATATATATATATATATATATATATATATATATATATATATATATATATATATTAAGAAGTTTGTACTCATGTAGGTAACCTATATTTAAAATTTCTAGTGTTTAGACCAAAAATTGTCGGAGCAGTTTGGTAAAGTTTTCAAAGCTCAAATCGTTGAACATTGACCCCTTAACAACAAAATTTCTGGCCAAAATCCGATTAAAAAGATTTTCCCAAATCTCAATAACCCTTTTGTTAAATCTCGAGTCTGTAGACTGAAAATTGACAGAATAGTACGCTAGAGAAATGTGCTCACACAGACAATCTATATATCTATAAAAGTAAAAGTGTGTGTGTGTGTGTGTGTGTCGATCTGTGTACATTTCTCTACACAATATCTCTCTCTATTTTCAGTCTGCAGACTCGAAATTTCATATAAAGAGTACTGAGATTTGAGAAAATCTTAATCCGTTTTCGGCCAGTAATTTGGCTGTTAAGGGGTCAAAGTTCAACGATTTGACCTTTGAGATCTCTACCAAACTCCTCCGACAATTTTGGGTCTAAACACTTTAAATTTTAGATATAGGTTCCTTGGACATGGATCTAACTTATTAATCTGATCTGAGCCCAAAACACTAAATATTAAGGGATCATAATAGGGGTCAAATTTTAAAAATTGACCTTTTTTTATGCTCAACATACACCTCAAAACACCCGAGCAACGCCAGGCACCCATGCTAGTAGGTATATATTTTTGTTTAATCTATCTATCTATCTATCTATCTATCTATCTATAACTCTGTCAATTTTAAGTCTACAGACTCGAAATTTGATATACGGGGTACTGGGATTTGGGAAAATCGATGTGATAGAGTGTCGCCCAGAAATTTGGCGATTAATAGGTCAAAGTTCAACGATTTGACCTTTGAGAACTCTACCAAACGCCTCCGACAAGTTTGGGTCTAAACACTTGAAATTTTAGATATAGGTTCCTTGGACATGGATTTAACTTAATAACTTGCGTTGAGCCCAAAAAACAATACATTTTATGGGGCATAATAGGAGTCAAAGTTAAAAAATTGTCCCCTTTTATTTAGTTATTTTTTTTTTGCTCAACATACAACTCCAAATACCCGGGCAACGCCGGGCACCCATGCTAGTTTATTCTAAAATATAAAATATATCATTTAAACACGGTAGTGTTTGAATATAAGTGTCAGTTTTAGTCATTCAGAACTGCTTTAAAGCTTAACCACTCACTCATTTTTCGACGAAATTTCAAACAATTTTTACTGTTTATAGACTACTTTCTCAACTATATTGTGAAAAAAAAAAAAATCAATTTTCGTTCAGTGAAATAAAAGGGTAATCTCCAAAAATACCGTTAGGGCTTACAACATGGCCGCCAGAAGAGTCAACAAAAAACTGCGAATAAAATATATAAAACTCGTAATTTCTGTTTTTAAAGTGGGTTGTCAATTTTCTTTATGAAATATACTTCCAAAATAAACTATTACAGTCGTTTAAAACATAATAGAAGTATTATTTTTTATTTTTTAAAAACAATGTTTACAAAATGTCTACTGTTATTCGCAGTTTTTTGTTGACTCTTCTGGCGGCCATGTTGTAAGCCCTAACGGTATTTTTGGAGATTACCAACAAAAGTTATGATGAATTTATTGGTGTTCAAAATAGTACAGAAACTTAAGGAGGTGAGCGAGGGTTTTATGACTGGTTTCCATAGCAACCACGTCGATTCAGCAACTGCTTTTTCTACCAATTCACTGCTGTGGCGAAAAGAGAAGTAAAAGAGAAGTGAAACAGAGAGAATGAAAGAATGAAAGGGAGATAATTGGGGAGATTTTATTGAAAGCGACGAGTGCAGTACATTTTATTACATATGTGTTTGTTGTGTTTATGGGAACAAAAATATATTAGACGAAATAAAAGAAGAACAAGTGAATTTACTTGATAAATGTACGATGCTTTCAAACAGTAAAAGTACTTATAAGATTGCTCTAAATATTTTTCTATAAAGTTTTTTTAACTTTTAAATTTCTGATTACCATAAAAGAAAACTATGCGCATATATTTTCTCAAACGTAACAAATACATTTGCGGATGTTGTTGATCTATACATTTATGTCGAAATCGACAAATATTTTTCACTTTTTCATGAGTGCAAACAAGGACGAATAAGCTTTAAACAAAAAGAAAAAAAAAGAAAAAAAAGAAACACAATCAAAATTATCAGCTTTAATGCCGGAAAATAGGCACAGCATTTTGCTCTTTAGATATCGATTCCTAAACTTAAATAAGTTCCGATTTTTTTCAATACTCGATTTTGATTAATAGCCCAAACGCTCGTGTTTTCCGGTTTTTAAACGCATCGGAAGGACACGGTGTTATTTTATTATATGATTTACGAGCACTATCAAGTAGATAGTTGTAGGTTCATTTGCTGGCTTGAAAGTTGTGCTCGCACGCAAAATAGCTGTAATACAGCTAAACAGCTTGTTTAGAAATGATTATATATATATATATATAGTAATTTATAAATATATATAGCGATTAAGCTACACTGAATATTCCGCGTTTCATCCACACTAAGACTCTTCAGGCTTATGCGCGAATTCTGTGGTTGTTTATCGTTTTTATATGCTCCTCTTCTATTGAGATTTTAGTTAGCCAATCAGCTTTCTAGTATCCACTGCGCACTTCCTATCAGCATGCAATAGAAGAGGGGCATATAAAAACGATAAACAACCACAGAATTCGCGCATAAGCCTGAAGAGTCCTAGAGTGGATGAAACGCGGAATATTCAGTGTAGCTTAATCGCCATATATATTTTATAACGTACTAACTAGCTCTACCTACGTATTGAGCACTTTTGAAATAAATACTTAAAATTTACGCATAAATCTATACTTTCGTATATTAATTTTATGCGAGTAAATTAGTAGTTATATATATATATATATATATATATATATATATATATATATATATATATATATATATATATATATATATATAATACTTTAAAGGAGATTAGAACAATAGTCTAAAGAGCTGAGTGTATTTCAATTTAATTTACAAAAATTACAACGAGCACTTTTTCTTTCCTGTATTTTAATGAAACTAGTGATTTCACTGTTACATTGAAATACACTCAGCTCTTTAGACTATTGTTCTAATCTCCTTTAAATTTTATATATATATATATATATATATATATATATATATATATATATATATATATATATATGTAATTAGTTTTTTTGGAAAAAGAAATCCATCAGAGTGCTCAATTAAAAGGAAAATCCGAAATATAAGAGCGTATTTATATTTATATTTTGTATTTGGTGTACAGAAAGTTTTTTAGATGAGACAAGTCATTGGTACCGCCGGTTTCAAGCAAGATAATTAGGACAGTTTAAGATATCTATATCAAGCTATCTGAAGCCAATACACATTTATTTTATAATCGGAAGTGGAAAATATATATACCTCACGAGTTCACGTTTAACTCTCGTTTTGTTAAATATATATTTATATTTAATAAAAATATAGTTGTCTTTCAAACGTATTTCACACATATTTCAGTTTTATATTAAAATTCAATCAACGCTTCTAAACACGGAAAACACTACCCTGATTTTCAAACTGCGTTGCCAAACGCATTCTTCCGCCACTAAACAAACAAACCACTAATAACAGCACGCGGACTCTTCATTTTGTTTTCTTCAACTTAACATCATAGCGAGGAAAAAAGCTAAAAATATCAAATTCCGACGAAGGAGTATTACTCCGAAATATCAGGTGTCCAAAAAAGTTTTTTGCCGATTTTTGTTGACTTAAATTAGGCTCCTCTTTTTTTTATTACTAAGAAGCATAGTTATGCAGAAACCAACTTGTATTGACAATTTTTGAATGGTGTCAGTATTCATAATTTTTCATGACTAATACTACTTTATTTCTTATTTCAGACCTTTAATATGACTGATAAAAATTGATAATTCGTGCTTTGTATTAGTTTGAACTTGGCACAAGTGCTTCATCTGCCTCTCGCGAGCTATGTACAGCGTTTGGTGAAGGTGCATTAAGTGAAAGAACTTCACGAAACTGATTTCATAAGTTTCATTCTGGCAATGAGGTCCTGGATATGACCTTAAACTATATCCGATGGTGAGGCCCGAGCTTGCGGGCTTTAGGGAGTGTGGAGCCACCCTTTAATTACCATTGCTCCCAGGTCCACTCTGACCCGGAGTGGTAGTACCTGTTAGGGTCCCAACTATGGATTAAATAGAAACCGATTTGGAAAAAATATATATTCTATTTAAATAATTTTCTTCAAAATCTTTGGGTTCGGTATTAAATAACCTGAAAAGGGTTGATATGCCGTAAAACAAACACAACCAACCAACCAAAAAAAAAAAAAATCTGGCAATGAAACCGTTGAAGATGAGCCTCCAGCTGGACGACCGATATATCTAAACAATGACGATGTAAAGGCAGCTATAGAGTCAGACTCATGTCTAACTAGGTTCGAGGTTTCATGTAAGTGATGAAACCATAATACTTTATTTGCACCAGCTGGAGAAGAGATGGAAGATAAGAAAATGGGTACAATACGAATTAACGCCAGCAAACAAACTGCAAACCCTTAACCCTAACCCTAACCCTAACCATATGCTCTTCTCATTTCAGTAGACAGAAAAAGAACCGATTTTTTTTTTATCGAATTATGACATGTGATAAAAAGTGGATAATATATACAAACTTTAAGAGAAAACATCATTGGTTATCGCCGGGGGGATCCTTTGCCACAAACTTACAAAGGGACCACTATTTTAAAAAAATAACTTTTTCTCTGTGTTTGGTGGACATGCCAAGGAATAATTCACTATGAGTTCTCAAAAAACGGGAGAAACCATTAATACTAACAAATATTGTGATCAACTTCTAAGAGTTCAAGAAAATTTGCTGAAAAAAAAAAGCCTGCATTAGTAAACAAAAGACAAGTTTTGTTTTTCTCAAGATAATGCCCGGCCACACGTTGCAAAAATTACCCTCGCCAAGATAGCAGAAGCAAACTGGGAGATTATGGTCCATCCATCGCATTCACCAGACTTCTCCCCAACAGATTTCCACTTGTTTTTGAGCTTAGATTATCATATGAAGAACAGGGCATTCAATATTGAAGATGAGTTGAAAATGAAGGTGCATAACTTTTTCCAGAGTAGAACAAAATACTTTTTCAAAAATGGAACTCCTAAGCTGCTGTACCGTTGGGAGAAAGTCATAGAATGCGATGGTTCATATTTTGATGAATAAATACACCTAATGCTTAAACTGTGAATGTTTAATTTCCCTGATAAAAATTTTTTTGTACACCTGATATATTAATTTTAGACGAGTAGAGACTTTTTTTTTTTTTTTTATATTGCGTTGAATTTGTCTTTCAAACATATTTGGCATGCATTTCAATTTAATACTCAAATTCCATCAACGCTTCTATCACGGGAAACACTATTATAACCCTGAATATATTACAAGGTGGTCACCACGTATCAAGGCACGGAAGCCACTCAGGGATAAGGGTTATTGTAAGTACAGTGTCTACTTAAGGGGGCGGTTCATCAGGAATTTGTTTACGTTGGACTTGAAGACATCCAAGTTGTAGTCAGGAGGGAAGCAGGCAGACGGAACAGAATTCCACAGGCGTGCAGTTCTAAGAAAGAAGCTTTGTTCATGGAATCTACGTTTTGATTTAGGCATAGATAAAGAGTGGGGAAAGTTTTTGACAGTGGATTCAGCTAGACGGGTATTTTTTGTTAAAGATTGGCGAGGGGGGATTGGAGATTGGAGTTCAGACGAGCACCTGCCATGGAAATAATATACATATATATATATATATATATATATATATATATATATATATATATATATACGAACATGTTAGAAAATAATAGACACAGGAATTTATTCTCATGCAACCATACGTGCACTAATCGCATCACATCACATATTAACATCTAAGTAAGATTTATTAAATAAGCGCCTGGATCTAGTACAGGGCTGTCAGCATAAGAATAAATTCCTGTTTTCCCGCAGTAGACCAGACTACATAAAAGAATAATAAAAATAGAAGATATATGAACGAATAAGTAAATAAATATACATACGGGAGAAAAAAAAATGGAGATTAGAGTATAACTTGTTTAACATAAAAAATATAAATCAAATGTATTTTCACACGATACTTTGTTTGGCTATTAAGCGAAGCTCACTGTCCGTTTGTTTGTAAACAAACTAGCAGTTTGAGCACTGTGAAGGCATGGGCAAGTGCTTCTTTAAGAGACACTTGATGAGGGACATTTGCGGATTCGTAGCTTTGTGAGTAGAGCTGCCACAGTCAACTCGATGGTTGTAGGTTCGATCCACGCTTGAGGAAAGGTATTGTCTAGCGACACTGATCGGTTGAAATACGCATTGAGTTAAAATATATTTACAAAGTGCTTAATATATATATATATATATATATATATATATATACATATATATATATATATATATATAAGCAGGCTCCTTCAGTCTTGGACAGAGTATGGATACCCATGAAGGGTTACTTGCGCGTGAAATTTTTGTGGCAGGAGTTGCGCAATCTCCAACCACACCTCTCCTAAGACGACATTGTAAATACCAGTGGTAAGTGAAGTACAGGACGACTGGAAACAAATGCCGAGATAAGCGGAGAGCATATACAGCGCCTAGAATGCCCAAATGGTCACCCATCTGATACTATCCAGGCTCAACGTTGCTTAACTTCAGTGATCTGAACGAGAACCGGTGTATCAACGCGATTATGCTATATATATATATATATATATATATATATATATATATATATATATATATATATATATATATATATATATATATATATATATATATATATATATATATATATATATATATATATATATATATATATATATATATATATATATATATATATATATATATATATATATATATATATATATATATATATATATATATATATATATATATATATATATATATATATATATATATATATATATATATATATATATATATATATATATATATATATATATATATATATATATATATATATATATATATATATAAACTCACTACTCGTTCAAGCAGCCGCCAATAGCGTAATGGTTAGAAGCCTTGACTGCCGTATAAACGGTCGGGTTTCAATCCTGGCTTGAGGTAGTTGCCTGTCTAGCCGCACTGATGAGCTGTGAAACAGCGAAACAGTACTGTATGTGGATGACTATAGTGCTCCTCACCTTGAGTTGAGCATATTGAGAAGTGAAAAACGAATTACCATTAGCATATAAGCGACGCTCTTTGTGTAAACAAATCGAGCGGAGGTATTTCGGACGATATCAAAACATCGTTAAACTCACTACTCGTTCAAGCAGCCGCCAATAGCGTAATGGTTAGAAGCCTTGACTGCCGTATAAACGGTCGGGTTTCAATCCTGGCTTGAGGTAGTTGCCTGTCTAGCCGCACTGATGAGCTGTGAAACAGCGAAACAGTACTGTATGTGGATGACTATAGTGCTCCTCACCTTGAGTTGAGCATATTGAGAAGTGAAAAACGAATTACCATTAGCATATAAGCGACGCTCTTTGTGTAAACAAATCGAGCGGAGGTATTTCGGACGATATCAAAACATCGTTAAACTCACTACTCGTTCAAGCAGCCGCCAATAGCGTAATGGTTAGAAGCCTTGACTGCCGTATAAACGGTCGGGTTTCAATCCTGGCTTGAGGTAGTTGCCTGTCTAGCCGCACTGATGAGCTGTGAAACAGCGAAACAGTACTGTATGTGGATGACTATATATATATATATATATATATATATATATATATATATATATAAGATCGAGCTTAAATTATCAACCTTAGATATATGAGGTAGTTTTCCTATCGAACAAATTGGCCAAATGATTAAGATTTATATTTGAACTTTTCATGAGCAGTTCTCAATGGCCGACGCTTTGGCGCTTCAATGACGGAAAATCTCGCTCTTAAATTAATTATTATGAGGACTAATTATCGCTCGGCAGGTTGACAGGAAAAATTAGCGAATTTTGGTTATAAATTAGAATAAACTTTTATTGTCCGTCACATCAATAACACGTTCAGTGAAGAGACACAAACATTAACATAACAGAGACACGTACACGCACAGCCACACGGACGGATACACAAAAACAAAACAAAAAACAAAAAAACACGCACAAACACACGCATATATATGTATGTATATATGTCTGTATGTATGTATGTATGTATGTATCTATCTATCTATCTATCTATATCTATAATAGTGAGAATGTGTGCGTGCGTGAGGACATTTTTCAACCTATATACTCGACGAATATTTAATCCCCAAAATCTAAATTCGGTATATATATATATATATATATATATATATATATATATATATATACACACCCACACACACACACACACATATATATATACACACACACATATATATATAGTAAGTTATAAAATGTATATGGCGATTAAGCTACACTGAATATTCCGCGTTTCATCCACTCTAGGATTCTTCAGGCTTATGCGCATAAGCTTGAAGAATCCTAGACTGGATGAAACGCGGAATATTCAGTGTAGTTTAATCACCATATACATTTTATAACTTACTAACTAGCATACCTACGTATTGAGCACTTTTGAAGTAAATACTTCAAGTTTACACATAAATACTTAAAGTTTACTTTCGTATATTAATTTTATGTGAGAAAATTAAGTATATATATATATATGTATATATATATATATATATATATATGTATATATATACATATATATAAGATATTTTCATCGGTTTTTAACCGAAACTTTGGCTGCCAATGGGTCAAACTTCAAAAGATTTGACCTTTGCGGTCTCTAGCGCACTATTAATCCAATTTTGTGTCCAAATATTTGAAATTTTACAAAGAGTGTATTCAGACATGCATCAAGCTTTTTAATCAGTCTTTGGGCGAGAATTTGGCTGTCAAGAGTTGTAAGAGTTGACCGTTGCAGACTATACCAAACTCGTTCGCCAATTTTGGGTCTTAACACTTGAAATTTTAGATGTAGGTTACTTTGATATGAGTCAAATATTTAATATATATATATATACATATGCACATAAAGTTATGAACAGTACATTTTTTTTTCTTCAAAAGGGGCGGAAAATGGTGTTAAGCAAAGGCATGAAATAGACATAGAAACAAGAAAAACAAACAAGAAACGAAAAATAAATAAAAAAGAAACAAAAAAAGGAGACAAAAAAGAAACATACTTTATTAACGGGTGGGGGGGTCAGGAGAAAAATGGGCGAAGAAGAAGAAGAAGAAGAAGAAGAAGAAGAACTATCTATATAAAAGCCAATTACGTCCAGGGATGGAGCACTGTGTCCACATTTGTCAGGAGCTGCTAGAAGCAGCTTATCCTGCTTTGACAAAGTACAAAATAGACTTCGTAATTAGTGGGGGGATGCCCTTTTCTCTTGCTTGCAACCTTTTTTCGACAGAAGAGACGTTGCGAGCCTCTCTTTGTTTTATCGTTATTTCCACGGGAGAGGTTTTTTTTTCAGGAAAACAAGCACTTTTTATTTTAAAGAAATTTGGCAGTAAACGTTTCTTTTTGAAAACGGAATTTTTATTATATAAAAAAAAAATGAATGCTTTATATGAGCACTGTAAATAATTAGGTGAACGTAGGGAAAATTTTGATTTTTTTTTCAAGAGAATGTACAAATTATTTTTTTGTCAACAGATATTAAAAAATAAACAGAAAAAGTACTCCCATCATTAATTAATTAATCAATTATGCAAAAAAAAAATAAATAAATAAAATGTTGATTTAGTGTTTCAACATTTGAACAACGCTCGGTTGAATCCGGTGATTGCCGATCGAACCCTAACCATAATTGGAATCAGGGGGTGGCGAGTCAGATTCTGCATGAGTACCATTCTTTTTAATTTCGTCTTGTGTTCAAGTTTTTGAGTGGGCTATCAGCGATTGCACGCTAACAAATTTAACCAAAATGAAAAAAAATTCAGCAATTAAATAAATTTAATAAGTGTACAGCTTCTAATACAAATCCTAGTAAATCAATTCCCCTTATTGGTACGGTTGTTATAAAAATGGAACGGAAACTTAAATTACATTCCGTTTTAATCTTTATTTTTAATTGTGCCCCCCCCCAAACGAATATAATCAAAAGAATAACATTCAACAATTGTACTTTATATATACACTAGCCGGGGTACCCGGCGCTGCCCGGGTGTTTGTAGGTGTGTGTGGTGTTAAATAAAAAAGAACCCGGGAGGGGGGGGGGAGTTGGTAGGGTCGAACCCGAAGCCCTGAGGCGAAGTTTGAAAATAAAATCGGCCAGCCAGAATGAGTTACTGAAAGATGTTTGAATTTATTTAAGTAAGAACCAAATTGACAGGTGCGCGCCCGGAAGTCGTCGAGCGTTACGACGACGACGACGACGACGACGACGACTACGACGACGTCAATGACCAGGTTTGTTTGTTTTAAGCGAAGTAAAAAAAGAAAACCGGGGTTGCCCGGCGTTGCCCGGCGTTGCCCGGCGTTGCCCGGCGTTGCCCGGGTGTTTGTAGTTGTGTGTGGGGTTAAATCAAAAAGAAAATGTAGAAACTGCAGATCCTGTGAAAACCAATTGAGAAAACTTTAATAAATCTATATTATAAAAATATAAAGAATTGTTTTATGGTTTTCACAAAGAAGAACAGTTGTCTCAATTATATGGTGCTGATCGCTTCATGGTTGTCACGGAGTAGGGGGAAGATACAGAAGAACTCTCAAGAAAAAAGTTATGAAGCATATATTATTATTCTTATATATGAACTGTAAAAATATCCCGTGTGATAAGTCTGATACAACATGACTCAATTGACACGTCAATATCATGTCCCCTAACAACATACATACGATTTATACGTTTATTATCTGTCTGTTAAAAGAATAATATCTTACATCCACTAGACAACACATGACACGTTTTAATATATCATCTCCTCCAATATAAACCAATATACAACAGAGTGTAGGATCGAACCCGAAGCTCTGAGGCGAAGTTTGAAAATAAAATCGGCCAGCCAGAATGAGTTACTGAAGATGTTTGAATTTATTTAAGTAAGAACCGAATTGACAGGTGCGCGCCCGGAAGTTGTCGAGCGTTACGACGACGTAAAAAAAAGAAAACAACGTTAAAACTTAAGCGGGGTGAGGGGTAATCAAAACATCGAAAAAAACACAAAAAAATTAACTTAAGGCAAACGAACGATGAAAACAGAAACGAACACGGGAAAAATGACTTAAATAAGCCTGTTTCGATATTAAAAGTTTAAAAAATCGGTGGGTACCCGGATGTTTTTAGGTGTGTGATCGGGGGTGGATAAGCGAAGTAAAAACAAACAAACAAACAAACAAACAAACAAAAACAGAAAAACGAACGTTACGTGAAAATAGCTTAAATAACACTGGTTCAATATTTAAATTTAAAAAATCGAAAAAAAAAGACATCTCACACCACGATTCGAACCCAAAACGTTTAGATAATGATCCAACGCGCTAATCAACTGACCTAACACCACGTACATGAAATTTGTTTAGTTTTTCAACTATTAAAAGTAAATCAGGTCATGACGTCATCTGCCAGTATTATAGCCTTATAACTACCCACCCCGACCCACCCCTTTCGCCTTAAATCACCACCATAATATCCCTCCCAAAAGTATACACTAATTCATAGTGATGGCATCTCGCTTGCATATATAAAAAAATGCCCCTCCATAGATAATAGACACCTTACACGCCGTTAAATTAGAACCACCAGACATCTAGTTAAGTTCCAGCTTTAACCCCAAAACATATACTAAATACACTTAAGACTATGATAAAAACTCTATACACCTTTCTGCACTACACTATATATAATGCGCTCCTCCTTTATTTAGAATTCGACCCCCCCACATCATCTATAATTTTAATTTGTTTTGATCTATTTCGTTCCTAATGAATCCAACGCTAGACGCCGCATCCCCACTAAGTTACCTAGCATCTTCTCTACTCTTCTGATGAGAAGCATTAGGCTTCGAAATGCCTTGGCACAATGAGTCCCTTCTATCTTCCAACTAATCGAGTGTATTCCCTTATTGAATAAATGAACCAATCTATACCCACTAATACATAGGCTCCATTGATACTTGTTGAGCTTCATAATGTCTAGATAAGTCTCCTCTCATAGAATTGAGCTTGCTCTTTTCCTCTAACGCTCTAAGCTTTATATATATATTATAAAACATGTAATTACAGGAGATTTAAATATAGTAAATAATCCTAAATTAAGAAAACTACTTAGTAAGGGTTCAAATTATAGAGAACCTAAATGCCTAAATTACACTAAATGCGTTAAAGAAGTAACTAAAGCACTTTTCCGCCAAGCTAAGTATGACCCAGCAAAAGTACAGCGTTTTTTGGTCGAGAACTGCTCGCCATGTACTTAGCATGTTTGAAGGGAGACAATTCACGATATTCACCGACCACAAACCACTGGTTGCTGCTCTTACGTCATCCATTTCTGGGAAACATGCACCCGTTAATTACGACAGATGGACTACGTCACACAATATTCTGCTGATATATAGTATTTACCTTGTAGAACGAATATTGTGGCAGATATACTCTCGTGTTTTTGTGATCTCAGCAGTCTCGAGGAGCCCCTCGACTACATCGCAACCGAGAAAGAACGTGATACGTCACTCACAGACTTTGTGTCGACTTCGACAATTCCACTAGAAAAGGTACCAATCCCATTATCAGTCAAGCTCATAGATCTGTTGCACATCCACGACCTTACCTGCCGCCATCATGTCGGAAGCGCATTTTCGACATTTCCACAACCCAACACACCCCGGTAAGTGCGCAACAGTCAAGCTCATTGCAGCTCGCTTTTTCTGGCCCAGTATGAACGTCGACATACGCAAATGGACTCAGGCATGTATTTCTTGCCGGACTACAAAAGTACGTCGCCATACCAAATCCACTCCAGGCAACTTCTCTGTACCTGACGCTCGTTTGTTATACGCCCACCTGGATATTGTAGATCCACTGCCGCCTACCCCTGGTCATTGCTATATGCTCACTATGGTAGACCATTTTACACGTTGGCCAGCAGCAATTTCTTTGCACGACATTTCAACAGAAGTCGTAGCCCGTGCATTTGTAGAGAACTGGATCTCTAACTTTGGTGTGCCCACCACTGTTAACACCGACAGAGGTTCTCAGTTTACGTCATACACCTTCCAACATTCCAACTACCGCTTATCATACTTCAGCTAACGGGTAGAACGTTTTTATCGTCGACTAAACGCTGCCATATCAGCTCAGCTTAGATCATATCCCTGGAGCAAACATTTACCGCTCGTTCTTTTAGGACTCCGGTCCATTATTAAATAAGACTTGAACGCTACACCAGAGTGTTTTTGGAACCACTCCTAGTCTTCCCGGAGAATTTTTCACAGTCGACAGGTCCATATCCGCCACTACTTCGTATTATGCTTACCGTTTGAAACTCACAATGTCTCGAGTGATGTATACTCCATCCTGTTCTGTCACTTCCAAACCATACTATCCACCTGATCTCCATTCATGCAAGTATGTCTTCGTCCGCATTGACTCGATACGAAGACCTCTCCAACCACTCTACGATGGACCATATCTCATTTTAGAACGTTCTGAGAAGTATTTCATCATCGATCGCAATGGTAAGCGTGACACAATCGCTATAGATCGCGTTAAACCCGCCTTCTTGGAAAGCTCGCATGATTCTAATTTTCCTTCTGCCAGTTTTTCAGATTCAGAACCAGTAATTATACCCATCTCTGACCCGATCATTACACCAGATTCAGACGTCGTCATCACTCCTGCTGCTTCCACACCACATAATGAACCAAACATACACTCCCCAGATTCTAAACCTGCACCTACACCTGCAACGTGTACGACTCGAAGTGGTCGTCACATATTATTTCCACGCAAATACGCAGACTTCGACACCTCTTAATTTTTTTTCTCTTTCCTTTTCGTTCGGATACTCATGGTCCACATACATCTGCATGCTCTTTTCTATTTTTCTTTTCTTTTTAGCTTCCAGCTATCTGGGGGGAGTATTATAGTGAACCTTTTACCCCTACCAAATTCGCTTTGTCAAGATCAAACACACAGACACAGAACAAGCTGTGTGCAGTAGCACACACACGCATGGATCAGAGCACGCGCAAACATGACATGACTAATTGTTACGCGTGCATTTCCAGTGACCTCTGACATAGCCTTCCACTTGCTTCTCTTCTTTATCTTTCTCACTTGAGAGCAGCAAACAGATCGGTTGATAATTGTATAGAAGATGAGATTGGTGATAAGACAATGGATAAGAAGTTGCTCACTAAGGAACATAAAATGAAGCAAATATGAGATTGTTGGTCAAGGTGATGCGATAATCGGGACAAAACAATCAATATATTTTAGCGTTACTTTCAAAGGTTCACAACAGTTTGTAGATAGTCTTAGGTTTGCGACGATTAAAGACAGTTAAGGTTGATAGCAGTTACAGGTTTGACAGTCGACGGCACTTTAACTTCTACATACCATACAGTCAGGAAAGCAGGTAACAGGAAGGGAATTCCAAAGTCTAGCTGTTCAAGAGTAGAAGTTATTAGAGTAGAAAGCTTTCTGGCATTAACGGACCTCAACAGTAAAGGGGTGTAATTTTGTTGCTAAGCGAGTTTGTCAGGGATATATATGCTGAGGGGGTCACAAGTGCAATGAGTTCATCAGAACACATCCCATTAAAATACTTGTAAAACAGGCAAAGGGATGTACCATTGTGGCGATGCGACAACGGTTAGAGCCTAGTTGACAAATTGCGACCTATTAAATTGGAGAAAAAGCTTTAAAAAACAAATTCACAGCATATTACGTTTTGTGGTCGGCGATATCGTTGAGAAAGGGACCATGGGATATTACATAGTACTATAGAAATGAAGGACAATTGAAGTGGTGCAAGCTAGATGAGCACTTGTTGTGAAGGTTTTACAGAGAACACCAAAGACTGCTGTAAAGTCGAGCACCTACTTCGAAAATCACCATAGAATAGCAAAAGACTAGCAAATGCTAGACAGAGAGGGAGGGGCGGGAAGAGACTATCCATCACTAGAATAGGAATCGGTTTGCATAATGTCAAAGTAAGAAAGGATATCCAGTGAGTTACTAAATTTGAGTCAAATTTCGAGAGCCCGACAAAACTTTCTTTATATATTAGATAAATAACCGAATTAATAAAACGCGCTAAAAAAGCTAAAGAAGTATATTCAATAGCAACTCACGTGTTTAATCTTTAAAGGGAATATATTTAAATTATGTGGATTCCGTTTATTTTTATTATTAGACTTGTAAATCATCTTTACTCAGTTATATATATATATCTTTACACAGTTATATATATAGTTTTTGACAGACTATAGATACCCACGAAGTGGGGCCTGCGCGTTAAGTTTTAGGTAGGAGGTGCGCAGTCTCCAACCACACCTGTCCTGAGTTGACATTGTTAAATACCAGTGGCAAGTGAAGTGTCCAAGACGACTAGAAACAAATGCCGAGATAAACGGAGAGCACATGACGCGCATAGAATTCCAAAATGGTCACCCATCTGGTACTAACCAGGCTCACCATTGCTTAACTTCGGTGATCCGACGAGAACCGGTGTGTCAACGCAATTATTCCGTGTGTGTGTGTGTGTGTGTGTGTGTGTGTGTGTGTATATATATATATATATATATTCATAAAATATATATTTATATATATATTCATAAAAAATATATATGTATATATATATATACATATTCATAATATATATATATACATATACGTCTACGCGATAAATTATATATACATCAACACGATTATTCCGTATATATATATATATATATATATATATATATATATATATATATATATATATACGGAGTAATCGTGTTGATATATATATATATATATATATAATTTATCGCGTAGACGTATAGGTATATATATATATATATATATATATATATACGAATATATATATATATATATTCATATATATTTTTTATGAATATATATATATATATATATGTACATATATATATATGTGTGTGTGTGTACATATATAAATATATGTACATATATCTATACATAAAAAACAGGCTCGTTTACCCTCAGACAGACTATGGATACCCACGAAGGGATGCCTGCGCGTTAAATTTTTGCAGCAGGAGGTGCGCAATCTCCAACCACACCTCTACTGAGTCTACATTGTTAAATACCAGTGGCAAGTGAATGTATGTACAAGACGACTCGAAACAAATGTCGAGATATGCGGAGAGCACATACAGCGCATAGAATTCCCAAAATGGTCACCCATGTGGTACTAATCAGGCTCAACGTTGCTTAACTTTGGTGATCTGACGAGAACCGGTGTGTCAACGTGATTATGCCGTATATCAAAATTTATCGTCTGAAAATAAGTAAAATAGTAAAAAATAAGTAGAATGTAAATGTATATATATATGTGTGTGTGTGTGTATCTGTGTGTGTGTGTGTGTTTTGTGCGTATGCATGTATTAAACATTATTCATTCCACGGAAATACATTGTTTTCATAGACAATATAGGTATTATTAGATTATATATACAATATAGATATTATCAGATAATTCAAGATAAATTATATGAACATATAATCGATATTTATTTTACACAGATATTATTTTAAAATATATATAAATTCTAAAATTTAGTCCATGTAGTTATGTTCACATACTCTCATAAACATAAACACTATTGTATATAGATACATATATACATATATATATATATGTATATATATATATCAACAGATATATATATATATATATACGCAATTGTATGTACACATATATATATGACTACATATATATCAATATACATATACACATATATACGCCTATATATACATATACATATAAATATAAGAAACGCACGCATATATATATATATATATATATATATATATATATATATATAAACACACACACACACCCACACCCACACACACACACATTATATATATATATATATATATATATATATATATATATATATATATATATATAATGTATAAATGCCGACTGTGAGAAAGTTATTTGTCTTGTTTTACGCTTAAAGTAAGAAAAATGAAAATATGAAAATATTTATTTAAAAATCTCTTTTCAGCTAATTGACGGTTTTTCTATATTAAGAAAACTCTCATGAATTTTAATATATGTTCAAAATATATCTCCTACCGATTTCCTATATATATTTTCATAACACACTATATGTCTTAATATATTATAAAAATGACCTTATTTATCTGCCTGTCTGCGGAACGGTTTTTCCGAAATTTCTCCCTCCATTTTTTTGCTTACAGACTTGGAACTTGATATATAGGTCATTCAGACCCGTGAGAAAAAAGCGATTTTGTTTTTCAGTCGGAAAAACGAGCTGCTAAGTAGAAGTTTGTGTGTTTGGTAAGCGTAAATCGACGCAATGTGCACGCTAGGCTTCATATTAAATGAATCCAGAAACAGACCTCATGAATTAGCAAATATAACTGATGTAGATTACGCAGACGATATTGCTTTATTCGCGAATAACACTGCTGATGCGCAAACACTGTTACGCAAACTACAAAAAGTCCGCAAATGACATTGGCCTCCACAATAATTCGGATAAGACAAAGTTTATGACTTTCAATGTGAAAGGAGAGATCAGGAATCTGGTTGGATCAACACTGAAAGAAGTCGCTGAGTAGCCGTATCTGGGCAGCAACATAGTCTCCACATAGAGAGATATCGAAATTCGCATCTCAAAAGCATGGACCGCACTGGATGGGCTGCGTTCAGTATGAACTCCAAGGCTAACTGACAAACTGAAAAGGCATTTCTTCAAGGCAGTGATAGAGTCTGTCCTTGTTTACCGTGCTACACTCTGGACAATTACCAAAAGATTGGAAAGAAAACTAGACGGCACATACACACGTATGCTACGAACAGTATTAAATATATCTTGGCAAAATCATCCCACGAAGCAGCAACTTTATGGCAACCTACCTGTCATATCTAATACCATCAGAGAAAGACGCCTACGATCTGCCGGTCACTGTCTGAAGAGCAAGCATGAATTGGTGAGTGATGCATTGCTATGGACTCCACGACACGGACGCGCAAGCAAAGGGCGGCCTAGGTCCACGTACATCCAGCAAATAGCATACGACACCAACTGTGACCCTGAAGATGTGGGGCAGTTGATGGAAGACGGGAAACTCTGGAGAGAAAGAGTCACATTGATCCGGGCAAGAATCCCGTTCTGATGATGACTAGGCATGCACAAATGTACATGTATAAATGTTACTGCATTAATTGGTCAAGTCTTGATATGCACGTGTCGTTAGATCAAGTTGTGACCCTTTGGGATGGGATCATATCGTAGTACCTGTGTTAACTCTGGCAAGCAGGGCTAAGAGTCAAAACATTATTATCATTATTATTATTATTATTATTATTATTATTATTATTAATTGATTCGAGCGACGACGGGTCTCTAGATCAATTATTATGATCAGAAAAATAAACAATTAAATTGGGGGAAAAATAATTGACATATAATAATATGACAAAAGGAATGTGAAAATAGAAAATAGATGTAAACATTATTTTTGGGTTGCATAAACAAATAACTAGATTGAAGTTACGTCAGCTGTTGGTCTGAGACACGTGATGAAATGTAGATTTGAGGAGATTCTAGAAAGTCGTGATCTGGATATCAGAGAGAACGGACGACTCAAAAAGGGAAGTTGGTCTCCCCATAGCGTAGGGGGCGGCGTTATCTCAGGCAGCCAAGATGTAAAAACGTGCAATCTCTGAAGATGCGGGCCGGATCATGAAAATAAATGTTCGTAAATAATTCAGATATGTGTTAAAATAAACTGTTTGTCTACAACTGTTTCGATACGTCCACGTCAATCGTTTCTTGTTAGAACTGTTGCATAAATGTTAAAATATACAAATAGACGATCAACTAAATGATACGACGTATATACATACACACATTTACACGTACATGAATATACAGATAAAATATAAAACCCAACTATTAAACATGTACATCGTTATATTCATCAACATACGCATAATATGACAGAATCAAATACCGTAAGAGAGATAAATATTTTGGTTACACCCATTTGGTTTCCAGAACTTTTGAAATCACTACTATATGTTTGGTAGCATATAATGATCAATAGCGAATTGGCTGTTTAATAATAACCATGAAAGCTGCATTAAATTAAAATATCACATGACAGCGTATTTTAAGACCGGGTGGCCTGCTAGTATATATATATATATACATATATATATATATACATATATATATATATATATATATATATATATATATATATATATATATATCTATAATATAAAGCCGAACGTCTGTATGTGTGTGTGGTCACGAATAGGCTCCTATATGGTTGACTATTATAGAAAACTGATCACATATAATGATAGAAGATATATCGAGACACAGCAATTGGTATTTTTGATCTGGCATAATGATGATTCATTAAAATTGTGGGGTTTGCGTACGCGCCTGGTCCACAAAGTATGGAAATAAAAAAAATTAAAAATAAAAAAAAAAACGTTTACAAGTGTTTTGGATATAGATGTACATAAGAATACTTTGATAAGTATGTTTTAACTTAAATAGGGATGGTATAATAAAATTGTGGGGTCTGCATTCGCGCCTGGTCTCCATAGAATAGAAATAGGAGCAAACTTTAATAAAGACTTTTTATATCTATCTGCGTAAGTATACTTTGATAATTATGTTTCAGTTTGAAGAAATATGGTATAATAAAATTATGGGGTGTTCGTTCGCACCTGGCCCCATAGAATGGAAATATGCCCCAAAGTTTAACAAGTTTTTTTTAATATAAATCCACAGAATGTTGTGATAAGTGTTTCAGTGTGAGCAGGTGTGGTATAATAAATTATGGGGTTTATCTATTTTATTTTTACTTTTCATATTTTGCTTTGGTTTTAACACCCCCAAATTCGAAGCTATCTCTTTCCAACCCTTTCTTTTCATAACCTAGCATACTTTAATAAATCAGAGTCCATTTTATGTAGGCTGCTTTTGAACCCAGTCAACGACGGGTACTTTTGCTAGTATATATATCTATATATGTATTTACCTTTTAATTTTTCGCCTTTTGAAAACCGTAATTATCGTCAAAGCATTCATTTGGGTGTTGAATGTAGCTTAAAAATGCACGAAATGGTGAATTTTCAAAATGAACGCCAATAGAATACTTTTAGCGGTTAGAATATGTTAGTAACGCCTAATTTAAAATTAAGTAAAGATTTTAAAAATAAGGGGAGATAATCTTATTTGTCTAGTAAAATGATCAACGGGAGATCATTAGCGTTTATTCTTTTTATATTATATAATATAAAAGAATCTTATTGAAAGTTAATAATATTTTAATTATTTATTAATTTATTTATTTATTGAAATTAATAAATATAGTATAGGTTAGACTTCAATTGATATTTTAATAAGATATACAATAATGGTAAATATATCAGATAAACTAATATTAATAATATTAATGATGATACAAATTTTATTATTAAAGATATTAAGTTATAAATTAAAAATACCAAGATGGAGTATTAATAAGTAACATGTTTAATGACTTATTGTCGCTTATATTTATTAAATTTAAACCAACGTTTATGACTGCATGAAGATAAAAGCTCATCCCTTGAATTTAAGAGGGTGGTTTTATTTTTGATATCGTCCTATTTTAAAATCTTAAGGGCCTCATACCTACAAAGTGCTCAGAATCTGTACCCCGGCGTATATTCTTTATATGATCCTATTATTTTCCCATTTCAAATTTAAGGAAATATTCTTATCATTGAGTCGCCAAATATGTTTAAATAGAGTGGTTTGATTCACCAGGGAGGGATTTTTAAAAGAGTGCTTGTGGGTTGAAATCCTATGTTTAATAAGTCCAGATGTAACTATTTAACTAGATATAAGTAACTATTTTCCTTTGTAGTTTTATATTTTACAGATAAAAAAAACTTAAAAATGCTGGGTTTATTTATTGTGTCTTTTATATATAAAAAACACCCAATATTTTTGCTGATGAGGAGATTTTGTTTAAAAAAAAAAACTATGTCAAAATTATTGTCCATGACTTAATGTCGATCGCAATAAAAACATCGTCTCCGAAAAGTTCGTACAAATTATTGGCTTTGTTGTATTCCTTCTTATGAAACAGATTTTTAATTTTAATTTTAAATTATCAACCACCTTACTACACACACACACACACACACACACACACACACACACACACACACACACACACACACACACACATATATATATATATATATATATATATATACTAGCAGGTTGCTTGCCATTTCCTGGTCGCTTAATACGCTTAAATATATTTGAATTAATGCAGATTTCGTATTTATTATTATATTATATTCGACCCAATATATAGTAATGCGTGTAAAAGATTAATAATAAAAGTGACTTGTGCGCCAACCGAGAATCGAAACCAAAACGTTTAGCTTACGATTTACTTTTTCCTTTGACGTTAATGCTTCAGCTATGAAGACATATTTGCTGCAAGGCTAAAAAATAAAACAAGTACCTACTACTTTACATGAATAATCGTAACGCCATCCTTGGACCTTCACCTGGCAAATTCCATTTTTTTTTTAAGTTTCACACTTTTTCATCGATTTTCACTGGCTAAAACCTAAATACAAAGTTTCGTATGGGTTCAAATACCCTATATATAATGTTTCCTGTCCGTAGACAAAAAAAAAACTGACAGAGGAATTTGTTTTGCACAAATTTTTAAACAAATATATATACGCATACAAAAATAAATATATAGAAAGAGGTTTGTGTTTACTATAACCTTTTATGCAAATATTACGCAAGTATAAATCATGTAGAATATCTGCAGGAATATAATTACACGAATGAGATTCAATCTATGGTCCCCCCTCGCCAAACTTTCACAAGAAACACCCGTCTAGCTGTAAACACTATCAATAATTCCCCCCACTCTTTATCTGTGCCTAAACCTAAACGTAGATTCCATGAACAAGGCTTCTTTCTTAGAACTGCACGCCTGTGGAATTGTCTTCCGTTTTCCTGCTTTCCGGCTGACTACAATATGGTTGTCTTCAAGTCTAACGTAAATAAGTTATTGATGAGCCGTTCCATATAAGTTATCAAATTTAGCAAATTTTCATTACTAATGATTACTATATTGTCCAATTTCTACTGTACACTCTTTAACCCTTATCCTTGAGTGGCCTCTTGGCCTTGATAATGCGGTGATGTCTTGGTAAAAAAATATAGTTAATTAATGATGATCATCCCATAAGAAAACCGAAAACACTAATAGGGAAATAAACCGAAAAAAAAACTAATAGGGAATTAATTCAAATGAATGTTTTAAAAGAATATATGCAAATTAGCTAGATCTTTTGCAAATGAATGCAATTCCATGACTATAATATACAAAGTTGTATTTTCTTTATAAATAAATATAAAAAAGTGTTTAATTATGAATTTGAATACAGAAAAAATCCAAATTCATACGAGTAGAGATATATGGAAATTCTGAGATAAATCATGTATAATTATAACAAAATTTACAACAAAAATCCCTTATATAGTCATCCACATACATTACTGTTCCGTCGCGGCTAGGCAAGCAATTACTTCGAGCCAGGATCGAAACCTGACAGCCCCAATGACATTCGGAGCTTTTAACCGTTGCGCTATTCGTATTGTGATTTAAGATTTTGACATTGTCCAAATACCTAAGCGCAATTTTTTTTACACAAAGATCGTCGCTTAATACGTAATAGTAGTTCCTATATCACATCCCAATATGTTCATCCAATATAGGGAGCATTATAGTCATCCCCATACAGTACTGTTTTGCAGCTCATCAGTGTGGCTAGACAAGCAACTGCCTCAAGCCAGGATCGAAACCCGACCGCCCAAACGACAGTCGAAGCTTCTAACCGTTGTGCTATTCGAATTGTGAATTAACAATGTTTTGACATTATCAAAATACTTAATTAACACGTTAATGGTAATTGGTATATCACTTCGGAATATGCTCAATCAATTGATAATTATTGTCATCCACATACGATACTGTTTTGCAGTTTCACAATGCGGCTAGACAAGCAATTACCTCAATCCAGCATCGAAACCCGATCGCTTCGGAGCTTCTAATCGTTGCGCTATTCGGTTGCTGCTATGCGGGAAGTGAATCAACAATGTTTTGACATTGTCCAAATGCCTAAGCTCAATTTGTTTATACAGGAAACATTTCTGTATGTGTTTCTGTTGTGACATACTAAGTTAACAGCTGATCAAAGATAAAACGCCATCGGGAATTTAACAACTTTAGGTCGGATGTTCTTATCTATCCCAGAAATTATTGTACCTGTTTTATGCTGATTCATTATTCCAAATGAAAACAGATGTAAAAATAAAATTTAAAGCAAATTTGTGCGTTCTCTTGCTTAATATTTCCTATTTTATCGGATCCGACAACATGAAAAAATCCAAAACTTATTCTCTCAAATGAAAAATAAACAAGTATAAAATTAAGCAAAAAAATAAAAATAAATAAATAAATTGTTTCTGAATTTTTGAGATGAGAAGTGATAGGTATTATGCCGACTGCTGGTCTCATCTTCAGCATTTTTTTTTTTTAGAATGTTTTGGCCGATGTAACATCCCACTTTCTTCAGGTTTATCTTGCCGAACTCGGGAATCTTTCTTTTCGAACTCGGAGACCTGCACGGAATATCAAAAGGAAATTTGTGGCGTAACGGGCAAAGTTTTATGCGGCAATTTTCTGGAGGCTAAAGGTCCAGACTTCAGTGCGTGCTATTCTCAGAATATTGCCGAATTACTTAAAACTACTACGCTGTCATGGCTGAAGAAACGTAACTATACTACCATCGTGGATTAAATAAATGGTCCCGTTCAAATGCAAAATTGTCTCTATATATGTATGTATGCAAAAAACAAAAATGTTTGTATATATATATATATATATATATATATATATATATATATATATATATATATATATATATGTAATAAAAGTTACAATTTAATTTACCAAAATGATCCAAGATGGTAAAATTAAAGTATATTATAAATATTAAAGAATTAATATTTATAAAATTATCTCAGCCAGATGTAAAAGCTCGATAAAACCAAATAGGAAATAGAGCTATCTAACCAGACTATCCATTCATGTGTAATCACCTTTTTCTTCACCATATTCTCTCTGCTTCACTTTTTTTGTTTTCAACTAAGATCTTTGACTTACTTGTTATTTCATCAAATACTTCTGCATGCAAAATCCGATCCCGCATTTTGCTAATTCCTACCCTTTGATGAGAAGGAAAGTATTTCTTCGAAACTCCGCGGATTAAGGACTATCCACTTATGTTGTGCTTCCTTTTTAAAATTAAATATGTTTTTACCTCATTTCAAAGTGTTTTTTAACATATTTTATCAACTGTTTGCTCATATATATATATATATATGTATATATATATATATATATATATATATATATATATATATATATATTATATTATATTATATTTATTGTACAATAACCTTGGCACATCACTGAAGTTAAGCCAGGCGAGTACCAGATGGATTCCCATTTGGGAAGACTAGGCGCTGCATGTTCTTTCCACTTATCTCGGCATTGTTTCCAGTCACGCGCAGGCACCCTGACAGTGGGTATCCATAGTCTGTCAAGACTGAAGGAAGCCATTATGTATGTATGTATGTTGGTTGGTTGGTTGTTTTTGTTTTACGGCATATCAACCCTTTTCGGGTTATTTAATGCCGAATCCAAAGATTTTGAAGAAAATTTTTTTTTCTTAATTGAATATATTTGTTGTTTTCACGTCGGTTTCTATTTAACCCATAGTTGGGACCCTAACAGGTACTACCACTCCGGGTCAGAGTGGACCTGGGAGCAATGGTAATTAAAGGGTGGCTCCACACTCCCCAAAGCCCATAAGCTGGGGCCTCACCACTAGATATAGTTTAAGGTCATATCCAGGACCCCCATTGAGGGACATTTACCCTCTGCAGGGGGGGGGCAGTCGGCGTATTCTAATGCCCCACCGACAGGGCTGTATGTATGTATGTATGTATTTAAAAAAAGGGATTAACACAACACAATTTAAACTTGTGACACGCATTCTGGCACCAGGGAATTAAAATTGTTAATGTTATTTCAAGAACAGATTTAAAACGATCCCACCACGTCTAATGAAAATGCAAATATATTAAGGAGAACCCTGAACACAAAGACTAATCAACAGGAGATGTTATCGCTTACTAGCCATATAGAAACTGCAACAGAAATAAAACAAAAAAGATAGAAGAAAAAAAAAAACACATGGAAAACTGAAACCGTATAGTTGTAAGTTATCCCCCCCCCCGTAAAAATATAATGTCGGCATCAAGCGGCACCCACTGGCTTACCAAGGATGAAATACCCAAAAATATTTTAGTCCACCCCGGACGGCACGTGCCAAGAGGCGACATTTTGAGTGGGTAAAAATAGATAATAGGAATAAATAAATAAATAAATAAACAAATAAATAAATAAATAAACAAATAAATAAATAAATAAATAAATAAATAAACAAATAAATAAATAAATAAATAAATAAATAAACAAATAAACAAATAAATAAATAAATAAATAAATAAATAAATAAAAGCTAAAAAAGATCTGAAATATACCAAAATGAGTCTCCAAGGTTGTAAAAGAATCGGAACTTTTGGAGGTATCGGAATCGGAAAAAATATTTCTTTATTTTCCGATTCCAAAACCGATTATTTTAGATTTTAACTTAATTTTTTCACTATTGTTTCTAATAATAAATATTTATTTTTTTTTTAAATTATCACTAAAACTAAAATGATAATAAAATCAAAATACGAAGTAAATTCATTTTACTTGTAAAAAGAAAAAAAAAAAATTAAAAAGCATAAATTCTCTATGTAACTTTTAATGTTCCGAAAAATGTTGAAAAAATAAAATATTTTTGTGAAGGAAAATGCTTTCAAACATCACTGATAATTAAAGGATGCAACAATAAATTGGACACTGAAAAATTAGCAAATAAAAATTACGTAATTTTTGAATTGTAGAAGCATTAAGCAACTACGGAATAAAAATTGAATGAAAACAGATTTTATGATCGTCCTATCGGGGATATAATTTTAAATATGAACTAAGCGCTTCACCCTTAATACTTTTTAAGTGGCTTTCTAGTCGATAGATTAAATACTGCTGAATTTCTGACAAGTTTCGAACAGTCACGGAATAATTGATTTTTGTCGAACTATTAACAAAATTTTATAATCGGTAACGTATTTATGAATAAACAGAAGTGTATTACGATAAATTAAATCGTGTTATAGGATTTTAATTTTTTACTTTTTTATTAATATAATAATTGTAATATAAAAAAGTGTCCTAACTTGGAAAATTAACTTATTTGTTTTCAAACAAAAGTAATATATAAAAATATGCATATTTCTGCGAGAGGAACTTGAATCCTATTTAAAACTATGTCCTCTTCAGGAATGGTCTTAAAATCTATTTTCAATTGACATTTCTTCCATAGATGCTTAATTTTCATACCTTGCCAAAAATAATTCTTCGGTGTCTAATTTTCCTAAATTTAATTGAATTAAAATAAAAATATAATACGTGATTTTTAATGTTTTTGATTCATTTGTGATTTTATTTGTTTTTTTTTTTTTTTAGATAGTAGATATTGTCCGGTGTCAGTTTGTCCGGTGTGCTTTTGTCCGGCTTCCTAGCTAGTAATGTCAAAGTTTATAAGGAGTTACCAAAACGTGTGCTTACAAAAACAAACTTTTGACAATTTCAAAGTTTTAGCCTCAGATGAATTGGACAGTAATAAAATTAATTATTTCAAACCTTTCGCATCTATATGCGATAACATGTGTTGGCTCATTTCTTCTTTCATTTCGGTTTATATGTCTGCATTTGTTCAGATGCATTTGGCATTAACAGGATTAGTAGATTAAAAACTTTTCACACCTATACGCCACAACACGTGTTGGCTCATTTCTTCTTTGATTTCAGTTCATGTGTCTACGTAAATGAAATTTCTGAATAAGAGAAAACGTGTTTGGATGGCAATATAAAACAATAAAATCTCAGGTTTCTGACAGAAATTATTTTTGGTAAATAATATTTTTGATTCCGTTCTGCAATTTAGTTTTCAAGTTTCCTATTCGCTAAGATGATGCACAAAAGATATTGAAAACTTACCAATATAAAATGTAACTGTACCTTTTTAAAACCTATTTTAAAGGCATTCAAAATATAGTTCATAAATTGAAATTTAATTACGGAGACATTTTTTTTTTATTTTTGTTTCATGTTTAAACTTTAATTTTAATGCAATGCGAAAGTTCGAATTGTTTCCTTTGTAAAAGTTAAATAAATCCTGTTACTTGGTGGAGGAGTCATTTATCTTGTCTTTGGTAACGTTTATTTATTTTTTTAATTTATTTTTTCTCCCCCTTTTCTGCTTTCTTAGCTAGTCTGTAAAATCATCCACCAGGCAAGAAGAAAGAAACAAAAAAGTAAATTTAAGAATTTAGAGTGGGAGTCATTTCCACGTGTAAATTTAATGTAAAATAAACCTTTGAGTGTTTAAGCAAAACGTGATTTTCTTGAAATATTTTTGTTGATTTTTCTATTTTTTTTATCTTTATTTTTTTTTATTTTTTATCTTATTTTTTTATTTTATTTTATTTTATTTTTTTATTTATTTATGTTTTTTTTAATTTTATTTTATTTTTCAATTTATTTTTTATTTTATTTTTTTATTTTATTTATTTATTTTTTATTTTATTTATTTTTATTTTTTTTTCAGGAAGTTGAATTTTTACACCACCCCCCACCGCTACCGTAAATTAAAATTATTTTCAAATTTGAAGACTTCAGTGACCACAAAATAAATTGTACTGGATTTGGAGAAAATACAATAAATAAGTTTTACCATTCCATTTTTTATTCTACATGAACCTAAACTTTTGTGAGGGGTGGGGGAGCTTGTTGTTAAAAAGGCTTAAGAGTTTTTTAGAAAAAAAAAATCTTAAGCCATCCATTCCTTGAATAATTTTGACTAAAGTCGTACGCAAGATTGCGACCGCGAACGGTTGAACGGAACGCAAATTTTAGTAAAACAAAATTAAGGAGTCGACTTTACAGTCTAGCAAGAAAAAAAAGAACAAAAACTCGACTGCTGATAACAACGACTAATAATAATAATAATAATAATAATAATAATAATAATAATAATAATGTTTTAATTGTTAACTACTCTGTACTTGCTATGAATATATTAATAATGAAAGGAAATAACTAAAAAAAATGTTTTTGTTTCAACTAGACTGTAGTTTCACATAGCATTTTAATAAACAAAAGATACTGCAGAAATTAATTTCAGCGTCTTTTGTCAACCCAATTACTAGAACAAAACAATAAAATGAAAAAAACAACAACTAAGAAACTGTTTCCGTTTTTTTTCTTCAACATGGAAGAAACAATACATAAGCAAAAACCAAGCTAAGTAATTTTTTTTTCAACCTAACTAGATAAGTTTTTCTTTTAATTTATTTATTTAAATCTTTTCACACTTTTATTCTTAACTAAACAAAGACATTAAAATCACTTAGTTTACTATTCTGGAAAATTACATTATTTTTTTAGTTATTTCATTTCATTGTTTTTGTTGTATTTTTCATTTCACTGTTTTGTTTTGATAATTATTTAGAGAAAATTAAATTTTCACGGCATCTTTTGTTTATTAAAATGTTATGTGAAACTACAATCTAGTTGAAACAAAAACAGTTTTTAGTTATTTCATTTCATTATTAACATATTCATAACAATTACAGAGTAGTTAACGATTAAAACACGCTTATTATTAATTGCTTTTATTATTAATTGTTATTATTATTAATTGTTGTTGTTTGCGATCGAATTGTGGCTGTTTTTTTTTTTTCTTTTTTTTTTGCTAGGCTGTACAGGCGACTCGCTAACTTCGTTTCGCTAAAATTTGCGTTCCATGACATTTTTTACATCCATTCGCGGCCGGCAACTTGCGTACGACTTTAGTCAAGATTGCCCCTTCCTTGTATTTTCTATAATATTTTGTTAAATAAGGAGATACTTCGAAAAGCAGCAATGACGCGTTGGCACTACCCAAATTATTTAGCAGTCACTGATGAATACGATACAATAACGGTGACTGATGAAATTACGAGAGGTTTACACGTCAGACCTGTGACTGCTAAATAATTATTTTCGGGGGTCTATTTTCAATACGCAGAGATTCGCAAAAAGTTGTAAAAAATAACCCATGCAACAAATAAATGTTATCATTGGCTATAAAAGTTTCTTTGCAAACTATCTGGATCACTTATTGGTGTTTTAAAATATTTTTAAACGCTCTTTTTTTTTTATTCATCTTTTTATGAGTCGTACGGATTCAAGATGACGAAAAATGCCCCTGTTGCTTCGTGAAGAGGAGCGTTTTCAGATTTCGAAGACTGACCCTAACCCTAACCCTAACCCTAACCCGACTGAGTAGCTCAAACATAGAAAATAATATACTCAACAGAATGAAAAAGTGATCAAAAACAAATTCATAACATTTAAAATAGAAAATAATATAAAAGACTCGTTCACCGTAAGTTTCCTTTGGGTGGGGCGAGGCCTAGTGACGGATCTTTCTCCCTGTCTCTGTCTGTATGTCAGTCTCTTTCTCTCTCTCTCTCTCTCTCTCTATATATATATATATATATATATATATATATATATATATATATTGTGGAGATGGTAAATAATAAAAACTGAAGAAAGTGCTCAATACTGTTGTAGGGCAAATATGCGTTTTATTCTTTATTACCGTATCTTTCTGTTAAGTTACATTATTGTTTCGGCTACTCGGACGTTTTTTTTTGCCGTCTGTAGCGTCATCAGACTTTTACAGAAATGGTCGCTATTTTGGGATGAAAGTGTGAAAGAGGTCAGGGGGGGGGGTGCGAGGAGGGCGGAAGAAAGAGGAAGGGAACAAGGGGGAAGGTGGGGGCGCTTGATATGTCGATAATGTTTTAGTTTTGGGGTTTAAGGAAATTGTGGAGGAGGGTCTGGGAAGTTCATTTCTGGTGTGGCTGAGGGCATAGGGATACATGAGGGGAAGGGGAATATGTGGGGGTAGGAGGAGGGGGGTTACTTTAAAATTCGAGTCTTAGTGTTAAAGTTTTTAGCGTCTCATTGGTGAGATGATTTCTTGGTAAGTACGTCTTGACCTGTTGGGTGTTCGCTTATGTTTGGAGGCGGGGGGGGGCTATGATTCGGTTTATTTATTTTTAGTTTTTATTTTGTTGTTAATTGTTTGGAGAGGGTTGGTCAGGGGTGCACACATGCGCACGTATCCACATATATACTTAAAAGAAACGGTCGGAGGTACACATACATCCCCGCCCTGGCGTGCATATATATCGGCTAAATAAATAATTTGGGTCTGTATTTAGCCGTTAAAAAATTCTGTGCCCCCACCCCCGGAAAATTTTCATATATATGTATATAGGGATCAGAAAACTTACTTTTGGGGGGAGATATCTCACATAGATATCTCACATTTTGTTATACTAGTATGGAAATACACAAGAAGGTCCTTATGCAGAGAAATGCCGTGCTATTTTTAAAAGAGTATTTTTTTGCTTTCAGCATATTTGCGTGAATTTTCAAAGAAGATACCGTAATGAGAAGAATGGAGTAGAGCTCTGCAGCATTCCGCAAAAAACGAAAAACAAAAAAGGAAGCAAAGAAGAAGAAAAGCGCACTTGAAATTCATCGAAAAGACTTCTACGTCCGAAATGGCGAAAACGAAAGGCGAAAATCATGCCTAGACCGAAGATGAAACTGATATTGCTAACCTTTATACTCTTACTTCGGAAGTCGACATTGACAGCGTTGATACATCAAAAACTGTTAATTATAATGATGCGCGTGAAGTTGAAGAATTGGGAAGGTAATCACTAGTTGGCGCGAAAACATGCTCTGCGACCGATTTTACAGATGCTGGTTTATGGCCTGTTGAGATTAACCATATAATTCGCGCTATGCGTGTCCGGCAAGCACCTCGATCATGAATTCAAGGAAGTAGCACGATCAGGAACGAAAAAAAAAAAAGGCGACGTTAGTAAATTAACAACGAAACTGGTTCTACCGGGTTTTGCAAAACGGTGAGCAAAGTTTTCCAACATGGATGGTGTATTCTCCTTCCAGCTGTGGGTTTTATGAATTAGTGGAAATGAAACCCACAAGTATGTGAACACGAATCTAGCACATCTCATGCTCAGGCGTTCCTTAACTGTGATCCGATTTGCTAAAGGAAAGGTAATTGCCAAAGTAGAGCAAAATCGTATTGAGAAGGAAACGGGAAATCCTACGTAGATTGCTCGACATCATCAGGTTTCTCGCCAAGCAGAACCTGGCACTACGAGGTAACTGGTAAGACATCGATGACGATGAAGGGTATCAAGAAAACAAAGGGATTTTTTTAGAATTGGTAAATTTATTGCCCAAGTATGACCCGTTCTCCGTTAATATTTGAAAACCTGCGAAATAAAAATCGCTACTTCTTATCTGTGATCAGAAATTCAAAATATATTTGTGAGCATTTTGCCAAAGCATGTGAGGAAGGAAACCATCGATCAGATCAAGGAAAGCAAATATTTTTGTAAAAATTTTGATAGCACTACGGATATATCTCACAACGACCAGATGAGTGAGGTGTTGCGCTATGTAAAAATAGACGAAAATGAAATGAAGGTTGGGGAGTTTCCCCGCTTCATCAAAGACAAAGGGTTAAAAGCGCAGAGACATTTTCTGAACTGATTTGGAAAAAACTGGAGAACGATCGAATTTAAATTAGTGAATGTATAATCCAGGCATTTGACAATGCCACTGATATGCCAGACTACCGCAGAAATGCATCTCCGAAATTAACCCAAAAGGTTTATTTATATCATTCACAAACCATTCACTAAATCTGGTTTGTGTATATGCAGCTTCTGTAGCGGTTCATTGTTACATTTTTGGCACACTTGAGTGGTTATTCTCGTTATTTTATGCATCTATACATCGCTGGTTGGTTGGTTGGTTGGTTGGTTGGTTTTGTTTTACGGCATATCAACCCTTTTCGGGTTATTTAATGCCGAATCCAAAGATTTTGAAGAAAAATTTTTTTAATAGAATATATTTGTTGTTTTCACGTCGGTTTCTATTTAATCCATAGTTGGGACCCTAACAGGTACTACCACTCCGGGTCAGAGTGGACCTGGGAGCAATGGTAATTAAAGGGTGGCTCCACACTCCCCAAAGCCCACAAGCTGGGGCCCTTACCACTGGATATAGTTTAAGGTCATATCCAGGACCCCCATTGAGGGACTTTTACCCTCTGCAGGGGGGCAGTCGGCGTATTCTAATGCCCCACCGACAGGGCCTACATCGCTGGGATGTCTTGATTCAGTTGACCGGTCTAAGTATCAAGCGGGCTGTAGAAACTAGATGGGAAGTCGAGTAGACGTTGTAAATGTTGTGGTAAAAAAATTATTGGAAGTCGTCATTGCTCTGGAACAGCTCACCAAAGAAGGAGTAAATGCAACCACAAGATCAGATCCATCTTCAATTCTCAACTCGATACTGTCGTTTCCGTTCGTTCTGTGACTTTGAGAAACTATTCTTCCAGAAATCAATGATGCCCAGAAGTATCTTCAAACAAAAGGGCTGAATCTGCCACAAAGTTTTGTCAGATTGACGGCGATGAGAGTTTGCCTTCTTCAGTATATAGAAAAGATGGCGGACACTGCAATAGATGAGTCAAAATCTCTGCTCTGAAATGGGGATAAGCATGGAAAGTCGTGTCCGCAAAAAAACAAAAAAACAAACAAAAAAAACGATTGCATGGTGAAGGATTGACTGATGCAGCGACGAGGTATGATATCGAGTTGAGACGGAGAATTCTGCCTGTCATAAACAAGTTGACCGAAGGAATATCATACAGATTTTAAAAAGGTTCACGATATTACAAATACGTTTTTCTGACACCGTCGAATCTGCTTGATGATAATTATGATTGTCATCTTGGTGAATATTGACGAAGATATAGACAAAGAAGAATTCTTTACCGAAAGGACGAGATTACAGTATTTTGTAAAAAATTCAGGAAAAGATAAAAGCAATGGACCTTTTTGAAATTTTGAACTTCATATAGAGATACCACTTTGGGATTCCGTTCCTAATATTGTGATCTTGCTGAGCATTTTTCTGACCCGAGATGTTAGCGTTACCAGCCGTGAGCGCTCTTTCTCGAAACTGGAGCTTATAAAGAACTAATAAAGAACTAATAATAAAGTTATTTATGTTTTTTTAATGGCAAGACAAAATTTCAGATTTAGCAATAGAATCTGTGATGTGATTGTGAATAGCTGGAATTAATTTGTATGTAAATCGGCCATAGTTTCACACAGAATTCAAAAGTAGCAAAAAAAAAAAAAAAAAAATGAAATAAAAAAAACAACAAAACTTGGGCGAATAAAAATATAAATTGTGTGTGTATATATATATATATATATATATATATATATATATATATATACATATATATATATATATATATATATATATTTATATAAAATGGGTTAATAAATTCCAACGAAAGAAAGATGTATATTTAAATAAGGGAGTAGTCACCAAAAATGAACCAGGCAATGCTTACAGACTTGACAATCCTCTCCAAAGGGAGGGAACTTGTCGGTGG
>NC_136523.1:6432500-6462500 GCF_053919585.1 Euprymna scolopes | reverse complement strand
AAATGTCTATCACCCTCCATTGTTTGGCAGGTTATTATAAAATCATATGAAGATACTACTATAAATAAATACTATATTGGTTTGATAGAAAATAGAGTTAGGGAAAGATATTCCGGCTTCTTTCAGTAATCTATATTATAACTATGAACATCATTTTCTTTATATTATCAAGAACTAGTCAAAAATAATCTAACACCAACTATTGAATAGAAAATTAAAAACTATACTTGCCAATAAATTGAAAATAAAAAATACTTGCCAATAAATAGAACATTAAAAAATATAATTGCTAATTAATAAAAATTTTTTTAAAAATACTTACCAATAAATAGAAAATAAAAAAATACTTGCCAATAAATAAAAAATAAAAAATACTCGCCAATAAATAGAACTAGTTAAAAATAATCTAACGCCAACTGTTAAATAAAAAAATACTTGCCAATGAATAAAAAATAAAAAAATACTCGCCAATACTTAAAGTTTTTTCCTTGCTTTCTGTGCCTGAATGAAAAATATTTATTGTTACATTCTAATGTAGGAAAAAGGAACATCGATCAGTTGTATGCAATATGAATCACACCTCTTAGCCATTTACATAGTCCTTATTTTAAATCTAATATAATTCAATCTAGCTTTAAATTCTTTATCAACATTTCTAGAATATATAAAACATATAATTGCACGTAAACTCAAACTTATATTTTACTTTTCCTTCATAGATATTTTATAATACAGTGATATATTCCTATATAATTCTATATATAGTACTAGCAAAAGTACCCGTCGTTGACTGGGTTCAAAAACAGCCTACAGAAAATGGACTCTGATTTATGAAAGTATGATAGGTTATTAAAAGGAAGGGTTGTAAAGAGATAGCTTCGAATTTGGGAGCATCAAAACCAAAACAAAATATGATGAAAGTAGGAATAAAATAGATAAACCCCATAATTTATTATACCATACCTGTTCACACTGAAACACTTATCACAATATTCTGTGATCTATATTAAAAAAACCTTGTTCAACTTTGTCACATATTTCCATTCTATAGAGGTCAAGTGCGAACGAACACTCCATAATTTTATTATACCATATTTCTTCAAACTGAAACATAATTACCAAAGTATACTTACGCAAATAGATATGAAAAGTCTTTATTAAAGTTTGTGCCTATTTCTATTCTATGGAGGCCAGTCGCGAACGCAGACCCCACAATTTTATTATGCGATCCCTATTTAAGTTAAAACATACTTATCAAAGTATTCTTATGTACATCTATATCAAAAACACTTGTAAACGTTTTTTTTTTTAATTTTTCAATTTTTTATTTCCATACTTTGTGGACCAGGCGCGAACGCAGGCCCCACAATTTTAATGAACCACCGTTTTGCCAGATCAAACATACCCATTCCTGTGTCTCGATACATCTTCTATCATTATATGTAATCAGTTTTTTAAAATAGTCAACCATATAGGAGCCTATTCGTGACCACACACACACACACACACACACACACACACACACACACACACACACACACACACACACACACAAACACACACACATTCAGCTTTATATTATAGATATATAATATATTTAGTATATATATGTGTATATATATAATATATCGTAATCTAGATATCTATAAAAGTAAAATTGTCTCTGTGCGTGTGTGTCTGTGTGTCTGTGTGTCTACATTTCCCTACCAAACTACTCTGTCAATTTTTAGTCTACAGACTCGGGATTTGACATAAAGCCTATGGAGATTTGCGAAAATCATTTTAATTGGTTTTCAGCCAGCAATTTGGCTGTTGCAGTGGTCAAAGTTTAAGGATTTCACATTTGAGACCCCTACCAAACTCCTCCACCAATTTTGGATCTAAACACTTGAAGTCTTAGATGTGGGATACTTGAACATGGATCAAACTTTTTAAATTGATTTGGGTCCAAAACAATAAATGTAAATGGGTAAAAACTGGAGTAAAAGTTTTTTTTTAAATTTACCTCTGCGGTCTCTACTAAATTACTCAACCAATTTTTGTCTAAACATTTGAAATTTTACATAAAGTGTATTCAGACATAGGGCACGCTTTTTAATCCATTTTTGGCCGAATATATATATATATATATATATATATATTCTGTCGCCGGGTTCGGATTTATCGACTGGTGTTAATTGTGACATCCTGCACTGATGATTCCGGAGAGGATTAAACACGAGTATCTGTAGGTATTTAATAATTATTATAGTAAATAATTTTGTCAGCCCTTTCTTATCGTTGAGCACTTTCAGTTGAAATAAAGTCAGTTATTGTATGCACAGATCATCATATAACGATTAGCTCACTCTGACAGACGTTAAAAAGCATTTAAAAATGAAGGTTCAAATTCAACAGCATTTCTTGCGCTTAACGGTAGCCGAACGGATTAGGTCCTTGCTATGAAGCCAGAGGTGGCTTCTGCCGCCGGGTTCGGATCTATGGACTGATGATTCTCGAAAGGATGAAAGAGTAGTGTCCGTAGGTATTTAATAATCATTATAGTAAACAATTACACACACACACACACACATTTATATGTATGTATATATATATATATATATATATATATATATATATATATATATTATGGCAGTAGTGTTTAGTTTCCTAGAAGTACATCCAATGAAAAAATATGTGTTTACCAAAAAGTGCTAAATGAGTAAACAGAGCAGGTATATTAAATTTATTTATACAGACATTGTGGGCTACATATATGCATACATGTTTCTGTAATCAGCCGTTATTGGGGAAAGTTTTCAATGGTAATTATTGTCCTGAAAACGTAATCCCCCCCCCAATAACGGCTGATTACAGAAACATTTATGCACATATGTAGCCATCAATATTTGTATAACTAAATTATATATATATATATATATATATATATATATATATATATATATATATATATATATATGCACCCATACATTCGGTGCATTTGCTTGTATTTTTAGGTGTAATTTCAGCAAAAATATCCGCGGGCTTTTCTCCAATTTTATTTTATCGCCTCGCAGGGTTTCTGAGACAACCGACATATTGCACACATAAAGGCCCGTCATAAATAAGCAAATTCCACACCGCCGGTCAGACTACGAAATACGCGGTGAAAAATAAAAGAAGCCGAAGAAGAAAATGCAAAACAACACCAAACAGCAGGAATGACTTACGAGCTCATCAATTTCAGTCCTGAAGCGCCACACACCATGAAAGTCGCTATCGCATCACATGTGCCTCCGAGACGAAATACTTTCACATAAAAAACGAATATCGAACTCGCTACATTCTCGAAGTGTTACCTATCCACAGTGATGAACGGGCATGAATCAGTCGAAATACACACATATATAGATGCTGATTATATATATACATATATAGTAAGTTATGAAAATATATATGGCAATTAAGCTACACAGAATATTCTTAATTGCCATATAAATTTTCCTAACTTACTACCTAGCTCTGCCTATGTATTGAGCACTGTTGAAGTAAATTCTGAAAAATTTACGCATAAAATTATATCTTCGTATATTAATTTATATAATTAAATTAAGTCATCAATTGTATATATATATATATATATATATATATATATATATATATATAACATTCTATCCCGGGCAACGTCTGGTCACCATGCAAGTATATATATATATATATATATATATATATATATGTGTGTGTGTGTGTGTGTGTGTGTGTGTGTGTGTGTGTGTGTGTGTGTGTGTGGAAATATATTTTATTTCCTTATAATATATACAAAGGATAGGTATATATTATAAAGAAAATTATTTAAGAACCTCATTGTAATTACAGAGCAATATAATGAATGAATGACAAAATTCTATATTCCAAAGTTCATGATGTTGACCCTCTTATAATTTATTCCTTTAATTCGATTAATTTAAAGTTTTAAATTTCAACTGAATTTAAAACAAAAATAACTCCCAAAATACGAAACCATCTACGGAGCTGATAAGTTTTCTCCTTTCTTTTCCAAGATTGCGACCAGCATGCCTGACGAGCACTAACCAATCGAAACGTTGCACAAATGACACTAAAGATGAGAACAATAATCCAATCAAAATAAGTAATATATACTTTCTGTTATTGATATATATATATTTGAATACAAAATTGGAACATATTATTCCCACTTATGTATGCACACACACACACACACACACACACACACACACACACACACACACAGACCCCCCCATATATATATATATATATATATATATATATATATATATATAGAGAGAGAGAGAGAGAGAGAGAGAGAGAGTAAAGTGAACTTTCATTTTAAAATCGCAAAACTATATATATATATGTTACCCTGACTGTTTGTTTGTTTGAGGAATGCTCTCTACCAAACTCCTCTATCAATTTTTCTTCTACGGACTTGAAACTTAATATATGTGCTATTTGCACCTGCGTAAATTGAATTTTTTCTTTAGCCGACAAAATAATTGCCATGGTGTAAGTATTTGCAAGCGTAAGTGGACTTAATGTGATCTTGTAAGCATTTGCAAATATACATTTATACGTTAAAATGGGTTTATTCTTTATTATTCTTTACACATTGGCTGTAGCTCAAATGGTAATAAAAAATGTTAAAGCTTTATATGTTTTGGGTTTTATTCTAATTGATGGAGCCCAACATATATTTATTTTTTACTTTTAAAATCACAATTATATATTGGGTACCATATGATTATAAATAGAGAATTATCCCATACACTCGAGTTGTCTACGGGCCTTGATTAGTGGTGACTTATTTTATCAAAACAGAATTGCCTCTATAATAATAAATACGATATCTGCATAAATTTAAATATCATATTTAAGCGTGTTTTACGACCGGGCAACGCCGGCAGCCTGCTAGTATAAGATGTTTTAATTTGTTTCTAGGTAGTTCTTGGATAATGACGTGTAACCAAACGAAAGCAAAATTAGAATCATATTTTTATATTTTCCTCTGACAGGGTGGGATATCAGAGACAACAAACAAAACAAATCCTTCTTATTTTAGATCTCAGAGATTATCAATTTATTCTTATTCGGAATTAATCCAGACTTTTGTTTTCATTCATAGCAAGCGACACAGAATGTTGCCCTCCCTTCCTAGATGAGGTTGTAAGGGTCTACCCCTACCACCACCACCACCACCACCACCACTCGCACACTATTACACCCACCGAGGCTTGTGGGTTTTCTCTCTGGACCTTTCGGTGTTGTTAATGAGATTTCGACGTAAAACAAAGGCAAAAGTCGCGAACCAACAGAAAAAAAGTCAATGATAAAATCGATGCTCAAACTTATTATTGCCGACTCACAAGAACGCATAACGCATGCGTAAGTCAAATGTTCGTTTGACAACGAGCTTTTCTTTCCTTTCCATTTGAATGGGTGTCGGCCATGACTGTGACGTAATGGGATATGGCAACATCTAACACTTTCTTAACATCCCAACAGATTATCCCAAAACGAATCATTATTATTCTATAAACTACTACTACTACTACTACTACTACTACTACTACTACTCTTAGCCCCAGAAATCGTGGGTCCTCGATATGACCTTAAACTATATCCGATGGTGAGGCCCCAGCTTGTGGGCTTTAAGGACTGTGGAGCCACCTCTTAATTGCTATTGCTCCCAGATCCACCCTGACCCGGAGTGGTAGTACCTGTTAGGGTCCCAACTATGGGTTAAATAGAAACCGATTTGGGGGGAAAAACATTAATATTAAAATATTAAAACAAAAAAACATTAAATCAAAATCACTGGATTCTGGGTCCGGCATTAAATAACCTGAAAAGGATTTATATGCCGTAAAACAAAGACAACCAACCAACCCGGAAAACGCCGGAAAATAAACTAGTCAACGAGATGTTTTGTCAAGTAAATAATGTAACAAGATTATAAACGGTGGTATGTGTATTATAACAAATAGTTAGAAATTGAAGCTAACATTATGTTTTCACTTGGAAATAGAATAAAATAATAGCAATTAGGAATTTTTGCTAACAATAACAAGTTTGGAATTCTTAGTGCTACGTAAGAGGTGCCTTCAATATGTATGCCGATCTGATTATGATATGATAATGCACGGTAAACTAATAATTATGATATCCGTTCGATGCACAATTATGGATTAATAGGGATTAAAAGGGATTGGTATTCCATGCAAAAATGAGCACACATTTTACTATTTTCAGCCGTCAATAATAATAATAATAATAATAATAATAATAATAATAATAATAATAATAATAATAATAATAATAATAATGCGAGAGAAAGAACAAGAAAAAAATAAATACCAAGATCTAAAATGGGAATTTATTAGACTCTGGAAATGTAAAGAAGTCAAGGTGATTCCCATTGTTATTGGAAACCTTGGGTTCATAACAAAAAGCCACCGCAATTGGCTTAATCAGATTGACAAGACAATTTCTCTTACAATTTTGTATAAGTGTTAATACAGCTCGAATGTCTAAAGTCAAAGGAAGTGACCTGGTGTTTCAGAAAAAAAAAACAATTAAAAATAGTTTGTGACTACTATAATAATAATGATAATAATAATAATAATAATAAGAAGAAGAAGAAGAAGAAGAAGGAGAACAATAATAATAATAATAAAATCATAATAATAACAACAATAATAATAGTAATAATAACAATAATAACAATAACAATGATAATAATAGCAATAATAATAATAACAATAATAATAATAACAATAATAATAACAATAATAATAATAATAACAATGATATCAATAACAATAATAATAACAATAATAATAACAATAATAATAACAATAATATTACTAACAATAATAATAACACTAATAATAATAACAAAAAAATAATAATGGTAATAATAATGATAATAATAACAACAATAATACTCACAATAATAATAATAATAACAACAATAATAATAAACAATAATAATAACAATAATAATAAAGATAATAATAATAACAATAATAATAATAACAATAATGATAACAATAATAATAAATATAATAATAATAACAATAATTATAACACTAATGATAACAATAATGATAACAACAACAACAACAACAACAACAACAATAATAATAATAATAATAATAATAATAATAATAATAATAATAATAATAATAATAATAATTTTGTCTCACTATACCTCTAACTTGCCATCCTCACTTGTTCTCACTTCACCAGGCACCTCCTCAAACCATTTTCCAGCACACTTCACCACAACTTTCTTACACACCTCACAAACATATCCGGAGTCCCATGCGATCGTGTATCTTGAGGTACTCTCTCTGGGCCAATCCACTACACCCTGCTGCAAGGTGCGCAATTGACTCTGAGGTCTTACCACAAATCCGGCATTCTGCAGCAACTTCCTCTACTAGAACCACTTTTTTGAACAATCGTGTTCCTAATGCCTGCTCTTGTGCTGCACAAACAAAAGCTTCAGTACTCTTAGCCAGATACCCAGCTCTAAGCCATTGCCATGATCTTTCATCAGCCACTTCTGCTATATCCTGGAAGAACCTTCCATGCATTTTCTTCCTAGCCAGTTCCTCTGCCCTTTCTCTATCCATACGTTTCACATAATCAGCCTTGGTCTCACATACCTCCACTTCATTGGCCACACAACAACAACAACAACAACAATAATAATAATAATAATAATAAAAATAATAATAATAATAATAATAATAATAATAAAAATAATAATGAAAATAAAAACAAATCCGTCTTTTAAACCCAGCCACCTAATTTTTTCTTGTCATCACCAACACAAAAAACATGTACGTGCTACCCATCATAAACACCTACTCTTAAGTATAACATGTAATGGCATGATCAGCCTTCATCTAACCTATACGCGCGTATTGGTCCTATACGTTATCTTGGTCTTCCCTGGTATGCTTCTCTTGTCACGTAACATCTAGTCTCTCTTCTGTGCTCCCCGTCTGCAATTTATACACTGTTTAGTGCCCCTTTATATTACACATCCTCGTTTTAATACCCTGCTTTCTAACATCGGCACTTCCATAGTGTTCCCCATTTGGCGTAAGCATTGATAAATGGTGACGAAATAATAATAATAATAATAATAATAATAATAATAATAATAATAATAATAATAGTTAACAAGAAAGAAAAGCTCTGCCTGATTTTAGATTTTTTTTCCGTTCTAGCAGACTACAGAGTAAAGATTAAGGAGATAGTGAAGCGGAACAAATGAACAGAAACTGGTTAAAAAGCCCAAAGGTATCTGAAAGATGAACAAGTTCAAGATTACACCTCTAATAGTAGGATTTTGGGAGAGATTGGAATCAGAGGGATGACTGAAAAGATACAACGAAGAACAATAATGAAAGCTGCAGAAATATTAAGGAAAACCCTCGAATGCGGAGACTAACACATTTGAGCTACAAACACACTAGACATAAAACACAAATCATTAAAACTGAAGCCGTATGATTGTAAGTTAAACCCCTTTCCCCTTGTCTTCCGCCCCCTTTTTGTGTGGGTGTCACCATAAACTGGCACCAAACCAAATAAGCGAGGAGAGTTAAAGAGGATGGAAGGATCGAGGAGAGAAAGCAAAAGTCATACTCTCGCTGGATGAGTACAAAGCGGACTGGAACCTTGCGGAGATGTATTACCACTCGAATTCCCGTGAAGACCAATAGTCGCTGCTAACGAGAAATCAATGGTAAGCGGCTGTTGCGAACATCCGAATCCATAAAGGTTATCAGAAGTGGTGGAGCGTACTGGAAATTCGAGGAGACTTGTCACAAAGACTCCAGATAACACTCCCAAGTGGTTCTCAAAGAGAAATCTTTGATGATGACTTGTGTGACTACTAGCGAGTAAATAATAATAGTAAACAGCTGTTGCAATAAGGCAAAGTTATTTGCAAAGTGAAAAATGTTGAGAGTACTGTAAATCAGGGAACACAACTGATTATTATCAGTGAGTAATCTCTGGTGATGACCTGTGTGGGAACTCCTGGTGAGTATAAAGAAAATACACTAAGGTAATTTCGTGTTCGTGTGTGCATTATTATTTTTATTAAAGAGGGGGAGGGAGAGAGAGAGGAGGAGAGGGAGAGGGAGAGAGGGAGAGAGGGAGAGCAGATGAAGAGAGAGGGCATAAAGAGGGAGAAATAAAAACAGAGAAGTACATAAATAGTGAAGCTAAAAGTATGTAGAGAAATAGAGAGAGGGAGTTTGGAAAATAAAAGGGGGGTAGGAGAGACGGCGAAATAGAAAAATACAGATCAAAAGAGAAATAGAGAGAGAGAGCAATAGAGAGAGAGGGATATAGAAAATTATTTAAAAAATACAGGGAAAGAAGGGGAGAGAGCGAGAGAGAGAATAGATAGATTAAAGACTGAGAAAACAGAGAAAGAGGGAGAAATAGAGAGAGGGATATATATATATATATATATATATATATATATAGAGAGAGAGAGAGAGAGAACTAGAGAATAAGAGAAAATCAAAGGAAAAGAAAGGGAGAGGGGGAAAAGCGAGAAAAAGAGGGGGTAGGAAAATGAGAGAGAGAGTAGATTGAGATATAGAACGAGAAAATAGAGAAATAGAGAGAAAGGCATGGTAAATTCTAAAGAAAAAAATCAGAAAGAAAGAAAAAGAAAAGAGAGGGAGTAGCAAGAGAAGGGAGGAAAATCTATCCTAAAAAAAAGAGGAAGGCGAATATAACATATAGAAAAACAAAATGGACGCGTTTCAAGTGCGACCATATGTCTTCATCAGTGCGATGCTTTGAAAATGAAAACGAAGTCCCCAAATGGAAGCGATATTTTTCATGCAATCTAATACACAATTACCAAATGCCACGAGAGCGGCAAAGAGTGCATTAGCGTCACAGAGGCGACCATTAACGACGCGTTTGGGTCGACTTTAGGTGAGCGTGTATTGGTGAGATCTCCTGCGGTGTCGATAGGCTCGCACAAAATCTTTCATCGTCACGAGGCACAGTCGAAATCACCGTTTACTGACACCCGCGAAAAGCGGTTGGAAACAGCCGCCATTTTTCTTTTGGCTAGTGTATAGTTTTTATAGCGTTTATTTGATATTTCTTTTCAGTTTTAGGTTTTCATTTCAGATTCTTCATCATTTTTTTCTTTCCTCATCATCGTTGTCTCGTTCGGATTATGCCGACTATTTTACTTGGATGATATTCTCGTGCTATATTAACTTCAATGAAGATATTAAGATATATGTAAGCTGTGTACGTATAAATATGCACATATCCATAACTTTATAAATATACAACAATTATATTCGCATTATTTTGATTATTCGGATCACTGTTCTCATCTGGGATGTTATTTTTTTTTTTACAAATTTTCGGCCGATTTATTCTCCAACCTTCTTTTTAGTACATCTTAACATCGAACTCTTTGATTTGTACGCGAGAACACATGGTGCAGCACATAACCAGTTCTACCCCCCCCTACCCCCACGAAGAGCAGTTGGGACTCGGTCCACATATTTTTCTCGTTAATGTTGGATTTTATATAGTTTCTTTTTATACTAGCAGGATGACCCGACTCTTCCTGGTCCCCCATATCTCCTGAGACAGTCAAAACAATCTAAAACTTTTAATAAAACTCTCGGAATTTTATAGTATTTTATAAATATGATAAAAATTCAGTAAAATTCAACATACGGAATTAGTATTTTATAAATATGATAAAATTTCAGTAAGATTCAACATACGGAATTAGTATTTTATAAATATGATAAAATTTCAATAAGATTCAACATACGGAATTAGTATTTTATAAATATGATAAAAATTTCAGTAAAATTCAACATACGGAATTAGTATTTTATAAATATGATAAAATTTCAGTAAGATTCAACATACGGAATTAGTATTTTATAAATATGATAAAATTTCAATAAGATTCAACATACGGAATTAGTATTTTATAAATATGATAAAATTTCAATAAGATTCAACATACGGAATTAGTATTTTATAAATATGATAAAAATTTCAGTAAAATTCAACATACGGAATTAGTATTTTATAAATATGATAAAATTTCAATAAGATTCAACATACGGAATTAGTATTTTATAAATATGATAAAAATTTCAGTAAAATTCAACATACGGAATTAGTATTTTATAAATATGATAAAAATTCAGTAAAATTCAACATACGGAATTAGTATTTTATAAATATGATAAAATTTCAGTAAGATTCAACATACGGAATTAGTATTTTATAAATATGATAAAATTTCAATAAGATTCAACATACGGAATTAGTATTTTATAAATATGATAAAAATTTCAGTAAAATTCAACATACGGAATTAGTATTTTATAAATATGATAAAATTTCAGTAAGATTCAACATACGGAATTAGTATTTTATAAATATGATAAAATTTCAATAAGATTCAACATACGGAATTAGTATTTTATAAATATGATAAAATTTCAATAAGATTCAACATACGGAATTAGTATTTTATAAATATGATAAAAATTTCAGTAAAATTCAACATACGGAATTAGTATTTTATAAATATGATAAAATTTCAATAAGATTCAACATACGGAATTAGTATTTTATAAATATGATAAAAATTTCAGTAAAATTCAACATACGGAATTAGTATTTTATAAATATGATAAAATTTCAATAAGATTCAACATACGGAATTAGTATTTTATAAATATGATAAAATTTCAATAAGATTCAACATACGGAATTAGTATTTTATAAATATGATAAAAATTTCATTAAAATTCAACATACGGAATTAGTATTTTATAAATATGATAAAATTTCAATAAGATTCAACATACGGAATTAGTATTTTATAAATATGATAAAAATTTCAGTAAAATTCAACATACGGAATTAGTATTTTATAAATATGATAAAAATTTCAGTAAAATTCAACATACGGAATTAGTATTTTATAAATATGATAAAAATTTCAGTAAAATTCAACATACGGAATTAGTATTTTATAAATATGATAAAATTTCAGTAAGATTCAACATACGGAATTAGTATTTTATAAATATGATAAAAATTTCAGTAAAATTCAACATACGGAATTAGTATTTTATAAATATGATAAAAATTTCAGTAAAATTCAACATACGGAATTAGTATTTTATAAATATGATAAAAATTTCAGTAAAATTCAACATACGGAATTAGTATTTTATAAATATGATAAAAATTTCAGTAAAATTCAACATACGGAATTAGTATTTTATAAATATGATAAAAATTTCAGTAAAATTCAACATACGGAATTAGTATTTTATAAATATGATAAAATTTCAGTAAGATTCAACATACGGAATTAGTATTTTATAAATATGATAAAAATTTCAGTAAAATTCAACATACGGAATTAGTATTTTATAAATATGATAAAAATTTCAGTAAAATTCAACATACGGAATTAGTATTTTATAAATATGATAAAATTTCAGTAAGATTCAACATACGGAATTAGTATTTTATAAATATGATAAAAATTTCAGTAAAATTCAACATACGGAATTAGTATTTTATAAATATGATAAAAATTTCAGTAAAATTCAACATACGGAATTAGTATTTTATAAATATGATAAAATTTCAGTAAGATTCAACATACGGAATTAGTATTTTATAAATATGATAAAAATTTCAGTAAAATTCAACATACGGAATTAGTATTTTATAAATATGATAAAAATTTCAGTAAAATTCAACATACGGAATTAGTATTTTATAAATATGATAAAATTTCAGTAAGATTCAACATACGGAATTAGTATTTTATAAATATGATAAAAATTTCAGTAAAATTCAACATACGGAATTAGTATTTTATAAATATGATAAAAATTTCAGTAAAATTCAACATACGGAATTAGTATTTTATAAATATGATAAAAATTTCAGTAAAATTCAACATACGGAATTAGTATTTTATAAATATGATAAAATTTCAGTAAAATTCAACATACGGAATTAGTATTTTATAAATATGATAAAAATTTCAGTAAAATTCAACATACGGAATTAGTATTTTATAAATATGATAAAAATTTCAGTAAAATTCAACATACGGAATTAGTATTTTATAAATATGATAAAAATTTCAGTAAAATTCAACATACGGAATTAGTATTTTATAAATATGATAAAATTTCAGTAAGATTCAACATACGGATTTTAAGTTCTCTCCACGAAAGCTTACTTAAGTTCTCTCTAACGAAAGCTCACATAGAAATTGGACAGATTAAATAGCAGGTGAAGATTTGGGACCGCCCCACTGTCATTTCTAGAAAATTTTAGAAAAATAATTTGAATCTCATTACAAGATAGAATATTTGAAGTTTAATGGAAAATTCTGTTAAGGAAGAATTAGAGACTCAGTACCACTTCCCATTGTTCTTTTTGGAATGGTTTACATATAAATACATTTTCCGTTTTATTAGGATTATTTATCCATTCTTCCATTGGGATAAGCACACACAGGCATTAACAATTATATTACACGTCACTCAATAAGTCCCGGGCTTGACATATAGATATCACCACTTATAAAATAACCATATACTTTTTATACAGAAAAAAAAAATTAGATTGCTACTGTCAAAATTTTAGACTAATCGCATTATAAGTTTACAAATTACACATATTTAAGTGAAGCTACTATTTGGAATTTTCAAAAGAATAGAAAAAATTAATTTCCCGTGTTTATGAAGCTGTGTTTTCAGATAGAAAAACACTGTCAAAGCAAAGCAATAAATTGATAAATTTTAGTTTGAGACAAATGTACCGGGATCAATGCAAGTGATATGGTGACTTTAAAATCGGTTGAACTTATAAATATAGAATATATTTAAGGTAATAAGGGAGTTATACCCTCATAGACATCTTATGGATGCACTGCTATTTTATTGTCCGAAGAATTTCATAAATCTATATAATTTTAAAACTCTTTGGATCGTCCGCCTTTGCTTAAATCTTGTCTCCAACGATCCAACGAGTCCATCTTTTAAAAATGGATGGCAGGCGAATTTATATGTATATATATATATATATATATATATATATATATATATATATATATATGAGCAAACAGTTAATAAAATATGTTAAAAAACACTTTGAAATGAGTTAAAAACATTTAATCTGAAAAGGAATATATATATATATATATATATATATATATATATATATAGGTAACAACATACAGTACTGTTTTGTTGTATCACAACTTATCAGTACGGCTAGACTAGCACGTTTCCCTAGCCGATGATTGAACCTAGAACCATCGCGTTGATAGTCGGCAGTCCTACCCATCAACCCATGGGATGGGCACCCGCAAATGACCTCAACATATGTCCATTTCAAGCAAACATTCGTCCACCACTTTTATAGTACTCAAGCCGCTTGTCTTTGTTTAGAAACAGCGAACCTCGCATTTACAGCCAAATAGAAAGGGGGCTTAAAATATATGTAGTCAACCACATACAGTACTGTTTCGCTGTACCACAACTCATTAGTACGGCTAGACTAGCACTTTTTTCTAGCCGCTGATTGAACCTAGAATCATCGAGTAAAACTCAAGAGAGTGAGTAGGAAACGCCAAACCTTGCCGCCCAATCATGGAGATTTTTGGATTTGTGAGCTGCATGACCGGGCTATGTTGTCCAAGAGTAGGTCTTGTTTATCGTATGAAAGCGCACAATGATACGGGTTCCGTTGCTGTTGGTTTCATCAAAACCAATGCCCCTCTTCAGTGTCATGTCTGCTTGAGGGTGTGAAAGTCGCTGGCAGGATTGAAAAGTCATCTTTAGACACATGGACGTTCAGTGACTAAGGGAGTGGCACTCGTCTGATAAGACGTCGCAACCATATATATATATATATATATATGTGTGTGTGTGTGCGTGCGTGTGTGTGTGTGTGTGTGTGTGTGTGTGTGTGTGTGTGTGTGTGTGTCTGCGTGGCTCAGGGGCTAATCAATGAGGATGGAGAATTGTATGTTTTCGTTTCGATTCTAGCCGATGTCACCCAAGTCATATATATATATATATATATATATATATATATATATATATATATATATATATATATATATATATATACATATTAGTTTTGATCTCACTACAATATATTAGGTTCAATACAATAATCGATGGAGAATGTTCTCTATAATAATAAATACATAATCTGCATGAATTAAAATGTATTTAAGGGTTCGAAGTTTGCACTGACGTTTTTCAGAAAAAGAAATATACATGTGATTTAAATTTCATTAAAACGGAATATATTCAAAGTTTTAAGGGGGGGGGGCTATCTATATTATGGTTATCTTAGTTTGTCTACCTGTTTGTCTTCTCGTTCGACTATTTATAAGAAACTACTGGGCTAATCTGTCCGAAAATTTCGTATGGACATTTGTTACAATGAAGTAGACTGAGCTATGTTTTATGGTATTCTTTGATGGGATAATTAGGCGTTAATAGGGATTAGTCACTACAATATCACATTTATCTAGAAATTTAGCATGGATCACTTATTCTGCGTTTTTAACAAGCTAAAATTTCTAGTACTTCCTTAACCCGCTAATTGGTGAACTTCCGCTGTCTTTTGTAAACTCTATGTAAAAATAAAATGTTAGATTTAATGAAGATTTTTTTAATGCACAAACATAACGTATATACAATTCTTTTTATTTATGAAGCTCGATATATCTTAAATGTAACTACAGAACATATACATTTAAATGACAAAAATGTATATTCCAAAATGTTGTTCATCTTATCCTTTATTACTGTCAGCATGTTAAAATGTTCAATTCCACAAACACCTGTTTCGTAGCGCAGAAACAATCATATAGTTATTATGTCATTTAAAAAAAATATTTTCCGCCTGACTCACCAGAAGAGTAAGAAGTTTGGCGATGAAGACCATAAATTGGAGACCAGACGAACACTTGCCATGAAAATAACGATAGAGAAAAGACAAGCTAACTCTTAGGAAAGCTTTTATTTGATTAAATGACTAATCACATGAATTTGGTATGAGTTTCTTCACTATATTTCTATAATGAGACACTTTTTCTTTTTAAATTCACCGATTTTTTTTACATAATTTTATATTAATATGAATATTAGTGCAAACGTTTCCAAAGTATGCTATGTTTTTCCATCATTTTTGACGAAAGGCGTACACCCGTAATAAAAATATTTAAATGAAAGATCGTTAAGTTTTGGAAAAAACATTTGTGATTGTTATTTATTATTGGAATAAGTGATCGTTGAAATGCGTAATTTGTGTATTTTATTTATTTATTTATTTATTTATTTATTTATTTTATTTATTTATTTATTTATTTATTTATTTTATTTATTTATTTATTTTATTTATTTATTTATTTATTTATTTATTTTATTTATTTATTTTATTTATTTATTTATTTGCGAACTATTATAGCCATCTTTTCAGCCGTCGTTTAACGACGTTTCGGCCAACAATTCCCCTGACTTTCGTCAAGTTGTTAACCGCGACAGAATAGGAATGATGCATCTTCAACTGTATCCTCAGTAATTACTGCCTTCCATAGTCGTAGTCTCACTACGTTTTGGCCAACTAATCCTCTGGCCGGCTTTGGGTAGGATTGAAACCGCTATCTTTAGACAATGCTCACCTGGAACTGTAGAGATTCAACGTCTCTATCCACTGCATTCAGCATCTCTATCTCTTCGCGGTTAACACCCTGACGAAGGCCGGACGGATAGTTGCCAAAACGTCATAAACAGCAACGATAAAAGGTGAGGATAATAGTTCGCAAATAAATAAATAAATAAATGAATAAATAAATAAGCCTTTTGTAGTTCGTCAGCCATGCCAGAATTGTAAATATCAATTTTCTGAATCGCCAGGTTTCCGTTTTAAATTCCCTCTTTATTTCAGTTTGACACGCGAAAATTAATAAATAGAATTTTCATTAATCTGTCACAATAAGATCTGATATAAAATTTAATATACTGCTTATCAGTCTGTTCTGTTTCAGTTTTTAAAAGCATTTTCATTAGTCTGACCTGCGTCATTTTGAATAGTCTTTTTTCTGTCATTCGTCATTTTGGAATAGTATTTTTTTTTTGTCTGTAATACTTCTGTTTGAAATAGTATTTGTTTTTGTCTATAACCATTTTGTTTAAAACAAGATTTTCTTCTGTTTAATATTGTATTTTTATTGCTCTGTTATATTTCTGTAGTACTTTCTTATTCTGTCACATTTTGGCTTGAAATAAAATTTTATTGGTCTGTCATGCATTACTTTTTAAATATAATTTCTAAATGTGTGCAGTAATCTTTTTTCCGTTAATCTGTAATGCTTAATTTTTTAAATAGCATTTCTCTTGATCTATCCAACCTCTGTTCGAAAGAGTATGCATTAATTTGTAATTCTTTTGTATGAAATAGCATTTTATAGTTTGTTTTATTCCTGTTTAAGATAACATTTTATTGTTTAATAATTGGAATTCTTTTGAGATGAGCAATATGTAAATTTTTTTTTAATTATTTCGTGGCCCGTGGCGCAGTAGATAAAGACGTTGAATCTCTGCAGTTCCAGGTGAGCTTTGGCTGACGATAGCGGTTTCAATTCTACCCAAAGTTAGCTAAAACGTGTTTAGACGACAACTATGGAAGGCAGTAATTACTGACGATACAGTTAAGAGATTCAGTATCCTATCCCATCAAGGTTAACAACCCGAAACGTCGTAAAACAACAATTATAAAGATGAGGATAATAGTCCGCAAATAAATAAATAAATAAAACAAAAATGGTATTGGTCTTTTTTGAAATAACATTTTATTTGCCTGTCAATTTTCTGTCTGAAATAGTTTTTTTTTATCAGCCAGTCATTCTCCAGCTTTAAATAAGCCCGGTGTGTGCAATGCTCAATATACCAGTAACCGTTACTCTTCATTTGTCTGTCATGAGTAATTTTTCGTTAGTCTGTCACTTTAAAGTTTTAAATAGCATTATCATATCGAAAATGGAGATTGAATAGGCGTAGCTGCAGAAAGCCTGTTCTTATGTAAACGGCAGTTCAACTTGACTTCATCTTCATAAACAATAGTTTAAATAAAAAAAAAGGTGAAGAAAAGAAAACAACGAAAGAAATATAATACTAGTAAAAATGAATCCGTAAAACAAATATTTCATGGTATATTTAATTCCCACTGTCGCTGACAAGACATGTGAACGCGTACGATTTGTCTCCCCTGAATTTCATACTTCCGCCACAATGGCATCTGAATAAGAAAACAGCATGGCGTATGCAAGAGACCCAGGTAGGCGGATACCCCTATCCAGAGTGACACGACTCATGATACACGCCTTTCCTCACTTTTGCTTACCCCAGGGGATTATTCGTGCCTCATCCATCTTCGAGTGTCTGTCCCCAGAAGAAACAAGAGAGGGTCTATACATTTTTTTTCAAAGCATTGATAATGTACATATGGGCATATATATTTTAAATATGTACACCGATTGACCAAATATACGGCAATCTAAATGCTGATTTATTTGTTGGAATGAAGAGGAAAATTCCACTGATGATTTCAGGTGAACACAATTTTATTAATATGTATATTGGTCTGTCAATCAGCTAGTCTGCCTATCTGCTGGTGTATATATATATATATATATATATATATATATATATATATAAAGGGCGAATGAACTCTTTTCTGGGTCAACGGCCAACTAGCACTGTGTATATTTGTATGTGTGTATATGCGTATTGGGGCGGAGAGGGCTCCCGTAAGCCGTGGTGAAGGCAACCTTTCTAGAAGAAGCAAATCTCTGATTTAAAAGACCATAAAGCGGAAGACCATTACCCGCATTAAGCTGGTCTGCAGTTTAATTTGTTGCTGGCAATCTTGCTCTTGCTTGTTGCTGGATCTCAACGTTTTGAACCGAAAGAGAGACTTAGTTGTCGTACAAAGCTAAGACTCTGTAACATCATCTTTGTATAGATACTCCCTTAGGTATTTGGGCTCATGGATTTTAAATGTCTGAGGGAGTGGCACTCGTCTGACAAGACGTTGCAATCATCATCATAATATATATATATATATATATATATATATATATATATATATATGAATGTATGCACGTCTTAGGCTTGACTATTAATGCAAGTGGCTCTACTCTTAGCAAAATTAAAGATTAAACAGAAACTTCAAACAGTGCATTAATATTCTACAGGTAAATAACCATATAACACACACACACACACACACATATATATATATATATATATATAGTAATGAAATCAAAGGGATGTAGTGTTTACCTGATATACGCAATCGTAAACCTCAAACCAATATAAATTACAGTATTTCTATTTATATAATTTAATCCCAATCGAATAAAAAAGCTCAATACGCAATAGATAGTAGAGCTTATTATAAGAGAAATAAAATTAAAACTAAGTTGAACTTTACAATCAAAATTTATTGTTCGACTAAATACTAAAAAAAAAACAATTTACGAAGTCCTTATTTCGCGGGGTTTCAAAGAATGCTATTCTTGTTATTCTTCTCATCAGAGGACATAAAGAAATCAGCAAATTATATTTGTGACAATGCTAGACTTGCTAGGCATTAAGTGAACCCGCCATTCATTGTAGTTATAAATTGCCAAGAAAAGAAGTGAAAAAATGGTGTATATGTAAAACAATATAAAAACACACCGCGCATAATATTTCAGCTTGCATGAAAATTCTCTCAAGTTGATCCGAAATGCGAAAATAGTTCTTTAGAGAGAATGGATTCCAAAATTGTCCAGAGTGACGATGCATATAATCCGATTGGAAAGCCTTCAAAACAGCTGAAATAATGAAAATTGTTTTTTTTTTCAGACAGTGCAGTAGCCCAAGAGAAGTCGATCTTCAGTCAAACGGGATGGAACAATAAAAAGAAAACAGTATGTCAACATTGTATGTAAATATATATATATATATATATATATATATATATATATATATGTGTATATATATATGTGTGTATATATATATATATATGTGTGTGTGTGTGTGTGTGTATGTGTGTGTGTGTGTGTGTGTGTGTGTCTGTGTGTCTGTGTGTGTGTGTGTTTATTTTTCATCCTTGGGGATTTTTACTTAAATCATCACAAATTGTTTCGATAGACAGGACAATCAAAAAAAAAAAAAATGAGAAAATTCAAGCAAAAAAAAAAAAAAATCTTTTTTTATTATCCTGTCTATCGAGAAAATTTGTAATGATTTCAGTAAAAATCTCAGAGGTTGAAAAATAAACACATATTAGCCCTACTCACGTACTAAGCACTTTGCCCTGCTTTTCATTTACCAGACATTCCTCTCAATATATATATATAACTACTTCATTTACTCACATAAATTCAATATACGAAAGTATAGATTTGTGCGTAAACTTTAAGTATTTACTTCAAAAGTGCTTAATACGTAGGTAGAGCTAGTTAGTAATTTATAAAATATATATGGCGATTAAGCTACATTGATAATTCTGCGTTTCATCCACTTATAGGATTCGTCAGGCTTATCCATAAGCCTGACGAATCCTATAAGTGGATGAAACGCAGAATATTCAGTGTAGCCTAATCGCCATATATATTTTATAAATTACTATATATATATATATATATATATATATATATATATATATATATATATATATATATATATATATATTAGGGATAGTGCAATGCCAATATTTTTTCAGGATTCCAATACAATTACGGATTCCGTAGTGAATTTCCAATTCCAATACAATTACTTACTCCAATTCAGATTCTTCATACTAAATATATAACAATAAAAGTATTATTTTCTCCTTACTACCTTAAAAACCGCATGTTAAATGTAATATATTTTCTCAAAAGCAAAAACATCTTCGTGTGGATGATGTTAAAAAAATAATAAAAGAATAGTTAAAGGAATCGTTTTTGGTATCGGAAAGTAGACACATTTCTTCCAATTCTAATACTGATTCTAATGCACAAAAATGTTTCGAATGTTTTTCTTCCCGATTCCGATTAATCGTCCTAACACTTAATATATATATATATATATATATATATATATATATATATATATATATATATATCGCTCTATCTATATATATAAAATTATGTATATATATATATTATATATTATATATATATTATATATATTATATATGTATAAATATATATATATATCACCCTCTCCCTTTCTGTATATATATATATATATATATATATATATATATATATATACACATATATATATATATGCATATATATATAATATGTTTATCATACAAACATTATTGGTTACACATGTGCATACATGTTTCAGTGGAATCTCAATTTTGAGAGATCTACCTAATCAGATAGATTTAAAAAGAGCAACAACTTTTTCGGTAGGTCCCTCTAAATCGATATTCCACTGAAATATGTATACACATATGTAACCAATCATGCTCGTATAATAAAAAATTATATACCTGAACTGTTCTCTATCGATCACTTTTTAATAAACACAAGGGTTTCAGTGGTCTTACATCTAAGTAACTATTATGCATACACACCGCCCCCATATATATATAGCTTTTTCCATTCCCCTTTTCCCCGTGCATCCTCATACTTTCACTACACCGATGAAGACTGAAGGATCGGTCGAAAATTATGTACTTATAAAAAAAGTTTTTTAATTTTTTTTTTCATAATATTATTATTTTGTATTCCTGCACGTCACCAATTGAAAGCGAATAAAGAAAAGTTATAAGCTTTTATACTTTTCGCATTCTTTTTTATTCATATATATATATATATATATATATATATATATATATATATATATATATATATATACAGGGTGGCCACAAAGTCACGCACCAATGTTTATTAAAAAGTTAAAAAATTAAAAAAAGTTATAGTAGTAACATTTATAAGCTGAACGTCTGTATGTGTGTCTGGTCACGAATAGGCTCCTATATTGTTGACTATTATAGAAAACTGACCACATATAATGATAGATGTATCGAGACACAGGAATGGGTATGTTTGATCTGGCATAATGGTTATTCATTAAAATCGTGGGATCTGCGTACGCGCCTGGTCCACAATGTATGGAAATAAAAAATTAAAAAATTAAAAAAAAACGTTTACAATGTTTTTGATATAGATGTACATAAAAATAATTTGTTAAGTATTTTTTACTTAAATAAGGATGGTATGATAAAATTGTGGGGTCTGCGTCCGCGCCTGGCCTCCATAATATGGAAATAGGCACAAACTTTAATAAAGACTTTTCATATCTATCTTGATAATTATGTTTCAATTTGAAGAAATATAATATAACAAAATTATGGGGTGTTCGTTCGCGCCTGACCTCCATAGAATGGAAATATGTTACAAAGTTTAACAAAGTTTTTTAATATATATATCCACAGAATATTGTGATAAGTGTTTCAGTGTGGATAGGTATGGTATAATAAATTATGGGGTTTATCTATTTTATTTTTACTTTCATCAAATTTTGCTTTGATTTTGATACCCTCAAATTCGAAGCTATCTCTTTACAACCCTTCCTTTTCATAACCTATCATACTTTCATAAATCAGAGTCCATTTTCTGTAGGCTGTTTTTCAACCCAGTAAACGACGGGTACTTTTGCTAGTATATATATATATTATATATGTACTTATTGATTTGTAAATCGCCACTTGTTCTCGTATCCTCTTACCAACAGCGACTATAATTCATTCCTCGCATCGTGACAGCCTTCTTAATCTCTTTTACATATATATATATATATATATATATATATATATATATATATATATATATGTGTGTGTGTGTGTGTGTGTGTGTTTTGCTAGTATATATATGTGTGCGTGTGTGTATACATGTATATATTGTGTGTGTATACACATATACATATATTATTATTGTTGTTGTTGTCGCCATCATCATCATCATCATCATCATCATCATCATCATCATCATCATCATCCGTATCTAGTTTTCTTTTATCAGTAACGCCAGTCAATCTAATAACAGACTAATTGTTTATAATTACAAAAAAAACATGAACATTTTTTTCACAGAGGCAATGTAGAGAATAGCTAATAGAGATTACTTTAGGCACCTCCAAATGTCACCACAGAATTAACCCCCCACTATATGTAAAACGATGTAACTTTATTATAAATTAATATTATCAATATAACTTTTGTAACATTTAAAATAAGAAAGGAGAAATAAACTAGTAATAATTAAAAAGAAATTGTTTCATCGAGCGAAAATAATGAAATTGTGAGACGAAAATCGTGTTTACATAATTGGCGCTTTTAAATAACGTTCCCATGTAATAAGAATTTCGAACGTGAAAAAATACCCGTGCTTACTAAATTTAGCAAAGATCAACTAATGGTCAGATTTTCGTAAACTTTTCTATACTTATTCATTTTAGAATTAAATTACATATAAAATGCAGTTTCCGTAAAGTATATGAGGGAAAATATGTTTTAGTGCGTGTAACCCCCCCATATTTATTTTTTTTTTTCGAAATTTGAACAAAATATATTTAAATCTCTTGAAATTTCTATTTATAATGAAACATAAGAGTTCAAATAAGTAAAGCATATTTATTTTTAAAAAATTTAAACACACATATTGAACAAAAAATTACCTTGAATTTGCAATTAAAAATGATATAAATTTAATATTATTATGCGTTTTTAAAATAGCGTTTTTTCGAATTAATATATACTATAATCAGTTTAATTGCAAAAGAAAAAAAACTTCCTAAAAATTAATTAATTTTTTAAAGTTTAAAACGATTAAAATTCCATTATATTCAAAATGTTTCGTTACAACATAGATTTTTAATTAATTGTGTTTAAATTTTTTTAAATATTAAGTGTTAATATAAACATGACTCTTTTCAGCTATTTTATCGGCAGATTAAAACCAATTTGAAAATATTATTGCACAAATATTAAGCATTTTGTAGCCTCCCCTCATATTTTGTATGTCTCTTTTTACTGAACAAAATATGGGAATCCGTAGGTAACCAAATGAATATTCAGTAAAACCGTATTTCATATTTAATATACAAATGTTTATAATATTATTAATCCGAACCTATATCGAGGATGTAATTGAGACTAAAGGAGACTAAATTGAGTAGATGTAAGCTCTACTAGATACTCAAATTACCTGAGTTGATATTTTAAATAGAAGTTTAAAAAAAAAGCTGTAGTGTTGTTTCCTTCAAGACGACACGTTTATCGTTCCACACTTTACACAGTGTGTGGGTGGGTGGGGGGGTTACAGTCATTTAAACGTTTTTAGAAAGAAACACAAATATCCAATTGAATGTTTATAAATTGTTTAAAAATCGTAATCGGAATTGGGACTTGTATTGAGATCGGAAATTTAGAACACAATCGAAATTGTATCGAAATCGGGGAAAGATTTGGAATCCTCCCGTCACTGAAGTAACGATCACTATATATATATATATATATATATATATATATATATATATATATATATATATATATATATATATATATATATATATACGTCTTCAATTTGAAAGTTTCACAGGCACCGCAACGAATGACTGCCTCTTCTACAAATTGTGTGTATTGGATTTTTTTTTCTTTTTTATTCATGTTAAATTAATATAATCCTGCCCAACATCATCGTCATCATTGAAAATTTGTGCCGTTATGAACGCATCTTCAATTTGAAAGTTGCACAAACACCGCTACGAATGACCGTTTCTTCTAGGAATTGTGTGCATTGGATTGTTTTTCTTTTTTATTCGTATTAAATTCATTTAATCGTACCCACCATCATCGTCGTCGTCATGACCACTGAGGATTTCTTCCGTTGTGAACGCATCTTCAATTTAAAAGTTACACAAACACCGCAACTAACGACTCTTCTACGAATTGGGTATATTGGATTGTTTTTCTTTTTTATTCACGTTAAATTCATTTAATTGTGTCCATCATCATCATCGTCGTAATGATCATCGAGGGCTTATGCCGTTTGGACCGCATCTGCAATTTAAAAATTGCACAAACACCGCAACTAATTTCTGCCGTCCTACTAATTGTGTGTGCTGGATTGCAATCTTTTCTATGCATATTAAATTTATTTAAACATACGCATCATCATCACCGTCGTAATGAACGCCCCTTCATATATATTCTACATGTACGTATATGTATACGTATGTATATGCATATGTATATAACAACGTATATGTGTGCGTCTACGTGTGTATGTGCATGTGTGTACATGTGTATGTATGTTTCGTGCATGTGAATGTATGCAGATATATGTGCGTGCATGTGTTTATTTGCATGCATATGTGGGGTGGAGAGGGCTCCAGTAATCCGCGGCAAAGGCAACTCCTCTCGGAGAAGCATATCTCTGATTTAAAAAAAAAACATAAAGTAGGAGACCAGTACCCGTATTAAGCTGATCTGTAGTTTGACTTGTTGCTATCTATCTTGCTCTTGCTTGTTTCTGGATCCCACCATTTTGAACCGAAAGAATAAGACTTAGCCGTTGTACAGAGCTAAAACTCTATTATAACATCTTTGTATACATACTCCCTCAGACATTTGGTTTAAAAAATGGTCCTGTGGCGATGGAAAAGTTGTGACGCGTGTAGGCCTGAAAAGGTTATGCCTGAAAGGCTGGATGCATATAATAACTGATCTGCCATCATTATATGTATGTATGTATGTATATATGTATGTATGTATATATGTATTTATGTATGTATGTATATATGTATGTATGTATGTATATATGTATGTATGTATGTATATATGTATGTATGTATGTATGTATTTATGTATGCATGTATGTATGTATATATGTATGTATGTATGTATGTATTTATGTATGTATGTATGTATTTATGTATTTATGTATGTATGTATGTATATATGTATGTATGTATTTATGTGTCAGGTCATGTCGTATGCTACTGGTACCATGTAACCCAGTACTACCTGCCTCATGGTTGGGTCACCGGCGACTAAACTGGTTCCCCCACCAGACTTGTTTGGTGAGGAGGGCGGCTAGTCTCCCCGGAGGATTAAAAACAAGACCTTCCAAAGGGCGAATGAACTCTTTTTCTGGGTCAACGGCCAACTAGCACCGTGTATATTTGTGTGTGTGTATATGTGTATTGGGGTGGAGAAGGCTCCCGTAAGCCGTGGCGAAGGCAACATTTCTAGGAGAAGCAAATCTCTGATTTAAAAAAACATAAAGCTGGAGACCAGTACCCGCATTAAGCTGGTCTGCAGTTTAATTTGTTGCTGGCTATCCTGCTCTTGCTTGTTGCTGGATCTCAACATTTTGAACCGAGAGAGAGAGAGAGAGACTTAGCTGTCGTACAAAGCTAAGACTCTGTAACATCATATTTGTATAGATACTCCCTCAGGCATTTTGGACTCATGGATTTTAAATGTCTGAGATAGTGGCACTCGTCTGACAAGACGTTGCAATGATCATGTATTTAAGTATGTATGCTTGCATATATATATATATATATATATATATATATATATGTATATGTGTATGTATGTTTATATATGCACATGTGTAAGTATATGTATGTATATCTATCTGTATATATATGTATGCATATATGTATGTGTATATGTTTATGTACTACCTGCTTCATGGTCGGGTCACCGGCGACTAAACTGGTTCCCTCACCAGACTTGTTTGGTGAGGAGGGTGGCTAGTCCCCCTGAAGGATTAAAAACAAAGAATGAACCCTTTTATTTGGGGTCAGATGCCAACGAGCACCGTGTGTTTGTATGTATGTGCGTGTTGGGGTGGAGAGGGCTCCCGTAAGCCATGGTGAAGGCAACCCATCTCGGAGAAGCAAATCTCTGATTAAAAAAAACATAAAGCAGTAGACCAGTACCCGCATTAAGCTGGTCTGCAGTTTAACTTGTTGCTGGCTATCTTGCTCTTGCTTGTTGCTGGATCTCAACATTTGTAACCGAGAGAGAGAGAAAGAGAGAGAGAGAGAGAGAGAGAGAGAGAGAGAGAGAGACTTAGCTGTCGTACAAAGTGTATAGATACTCCTTCAGGCATTTGTCTATAAAAATGGTCCTGTGGCGATGGAAGTCATTTTTGGGCTCATGGACTTTAAGCGTCTGAGAGAGTGGCGCTCGTCTGACAAGACGTTGCAATCATCATATATGTTTATGTTTGTGTGTATATATGTATATATTTATGTTTGTATATATATATATATGTGTGTGTTTGTGTGTATATGCATATATATGTATGTTTATGTGTATGTATATATATGTATTTATATGTGTGTATGCCTGTATATATGTGTATATGTATGTGTGTTTGTATTTGTATATGTGTATATATGTATATATATATTTATGTATATGTGTATGTATGCATGTGTATATATGTGTATATGTATATGTATGTGTATGTATGTGTATGTATGTATGTATGTATGCATGCATGTATATATGTATGTTTATATATATGTATGTATATATGTGGGTATGTGTATGTATGTATGTATTATGTAGGTATATATATGTATGTGTATGTATGTGTATGTATATATGTGTGTACGCATGCATGTATGTATGTATATATATATATGTGTATGTTTATATATATGTATGTATATATGTGGGTATGTGTATGTATGTAGCCCGAAATGTGAGGTATGTAATACAAAAAAAATATTTTTAGCTTTGTGACCTATTTGGGCTTAAAATGAATAGCAATAAATTCAATAATAGTTATAATAGTTTTAAACTTCAATGGTATTTTGCATTCTGACGTATTTGTGTGTAAAAATATAAAAAAAGAAATCTTTAATAATAGTTAATCTCAGTGCGAGGTCTCCAGAAAGAAAAATCTTTAAACATGTAAATAGCAGTGCTTACGAGTTGGAATCCCCCCACCTGTTAAAATAAAAAAATCCAAAAAGAAAAAAAAGGAAAAAGGGGGGGGGGCGAGAAGAATACCTGCATTATTAAATTTTAAGGTGCAAGTACATGATAGTTACATAACACCTTCCCATCCCCAAGATAGTAATTGCTTTCTAAATAATTACGTTATTGTTTCAGCGCGGATCAATAAGTACAACGCATTGTCATTAGTTCTGTGATTTCTCACGTACATGTGAAATCTATATTATATACTCTATTTATAAGTGTGGTGCGGCGAATCTATTTAAAGTATCCCTAATAGGTATGTGACTGGGTGACATTTATAAACAATTATAAACGCATCAAATATTGGGAGAGACACTTAAACCATACAAATATTAATCACGGTAACATAAGTGCATAGCAACATTATTGTTTTTGTCTGTTTGAAAAGTGTATGTTTGTAAAATCCGGCAAAACAAACAAATTATATAATAACAAAATATATAGGAAATTGCAAAGTTCAAGCCATTTGTGTAATTTTTAATCATTAAATCATTTTAATCATTTTAATCAAAGTTCAAGCCATTTATGTAATTTTAATCAAAGTTCAAGCCATTTATGTAATTTCAATCAAAGTTCAAGCCATTTATGTAATTTTTAATCATTAAATGATAAATAATTATTCGAACAAGAATAGTCGCGCTGTCGTCGAGCATTTTCTTTTTAATCAATAAAATAAAATTTCACAGTTTTTCGATACCAATAGAAAGCGAATGATGACTGCAACGCGCTGCGTATAACATTGTAGTCAGTGCGTATTTCTCACTGGGGCCTCACCCGTGGACGTTCCGATCGAACGTGTTCAGAATTAAACAAATCGGAAGAATAAAAATCTATGTTATTTTTGTAGTATAAGTTTTTCACAAATAAACAGAATTACGATTTTGAGGAAAAGAAAAAGGATAATATTTTTTAAAGAAAACAAAAAGTATTCTCCTTTCTGTTCGTTTTCTTAATATAATAAAGTGTCAATTGTTTGTAAATAACAATAAAAAAAGTGAACAGGTTTAAATAGAAATAATTCCGTGAAGTTCATCCTGTATATAATAAAAGATGCGCAATATTACAAAAGTTTAAATAAATGATTTGTTTTGATTAACTAATTCTTAACTTAAATTAATCATTTTCTTACTGTTATGTAATAGGTCGAACACAAGAAAGTGTCGATTTCTGTATCTATCCATCTCAGTCTATCTATCTATCTAACTGGAGAAATGGACGGGAGATGAATATGAAAAAAATATTTATAAGATCTGTCAAAATATGGTAAATCATATTGTAGACACATTTATCGGAAGGGCTGGTCAGCTGATTGGACCGGTGTGTGAGTCACGTGATCAGGTTAGCTGGAGATTTGAGAGTTGGAGTTTGGTCATTGAGCAGAGCGGACGGTTTAACAGGTCGTCCCCTCCCTTCACTGAGGAGGAAGCTGACGTGTGTGAAAATAGAGATGTAGAAGTAACCCCGAAAGCAAAGATTCACTTTCCATTCTTCTGCGATCGACACTTAGAAAGTGAATAAAAACTATATAAAACCAATCATCGTCTTGGAGTGAATGCGTTTCGTCCAAACAGGTTCCAGCCTTCCCTCCAAGAATAAGATGAATTCCAGGTGGACAAGATAAACGACGAACGAAGTTAAGGTATGTCCAATCACACACCCGCATATGAACAATTAGATATGAATATATCATAAATAGACAGCAAAAACATAAGCTTGGTTCAAACAGTGAAGAATCACCAACAATAGACATCTAGTGACACGTATACACATCAGGATGAACCCTTCGTCTCAAATACGCATATCAACATTTAGACGATTATACAACAGATTGTTTTGGTGCCT
>NC_136523.1:6397500-6427500 GCF_053919585.1 Euprymna scolopes | reverse complement strand
GGCAATGAGAAAATCAATTAGCTGATAAATGCAGCTTTTAAAATCAGTCTTGACAATAACCGGGATTTAGACTCTCAACTAACAACATGACGGAAAGATTATGTTTCGCCAGTGTTGCACTAATATTCATATAAAACCATGAAATTACATCAATAATTTAAATTTTCAAATATAAATTATTATTATCATTTCTGATAAAATAAAGATAACAAAAATACCAACCACTAATTTTTCCGAATTTAGTTTAGCGGCGTTTGTTGGACTTGATATTTGCTTTCGCCCCCTAAACATTTTACTCTTAACGAGAGATCATATAGTGACACAATAAACTGGCATTTAACTCCATCAAACAAGACACCGGGATGAGGGAATAGTATGGAGAAGGAAATATGTATAATGAAATTAATTTATTAATCTATTGCAAAAAAAAAAAAAAAAAAGAAAAAAATGAATTAGATTATGACAATAATTTTCTTTGATCTGGAAAAAAAATTGATAAAACGAACATTCAGTTTCCGTCAGAAATGACGGGAGGATTATGCTTCGACAGTGTTCGTACTAACATTCATATGAAACCATTAAATGAAAGCGGTAATATAATGACTTATGGATATTTAATTCTGCACATGCGCAAAAGGAACATCATGAGTAACAGCTTTATTTGGCGTACTTCCGCTAAAGTAAACTATTTTACTTTTTACAATTTGGACCATTTTGCAGCTATATATGCAGAAATACCGACGCAGTGTCTTTCCCTTAAATACATCTATCTATCTATCTATCTATCTATCTATCTATCTATCTATCTATCTATCTATGGCATTATATTTACAGTGGAACGATAACATTATCGCCCTCGAAAAGACGACATGATTCCATTTCCGTTTGATGAAAGCCAGTTTTCTCTTTTTGTTACAGACCATCTACTAGCCGGCCAGTTGTGCACAAACCTTAAAGCGATAGGAGCCTTCTATTCTGCCTGAAAGTGTCACAATGATGCGCCTCTGTACACCTCATGCTCTTTACCGATCAAAGTTATGACAACAGGACCATTCCCCTCAAAATGCTTCGATGAATCGTAAAGATCCAGGGGCCCAGACGGGCGATCAAGGTTCGATTTTTTGGTCTTATGAATCGACGTTTATTTGTTATCTGTTCTTCTATTGGCGGATCCGTACCAAATGGTATATTATTTAATTAATTTGAATTCTTATTAAAATAGGTTATTTGTAATATTTTGTAATATTTGTAATAATTGTATTATCCATTTATAAATAAATACATAAATAATACAAATTACTCATCTCAATAAAACTTTAATTTAATTAAATAATGTATACAGTGATAATCATATTTATTGGCACGGTAAAATAAAAGTTAAATTTTGTCTAATAAATTCTAAAAAAGGGATTAAATTAAAGAAAATAACAAAGTATATTATGTATATGGTTAAAACTAAGGAACATAGCGAAGACGTCAGGAAGCTTGGTGTAGCATGCCATACCAATGGGGAGGGCTATGATAAGATTTCAAAGAAGCTAAACCTTCCCAAATCCACTGTTAGAGCCATAATAAACAAGTTCAAATCGCAAGATCACGTTATGAGTTTAGAGGGTAGAGGGAGAAAAAGGATTCTTTCCCCAAGAGATGAACGGAAAATTGTTCGACAAGTAAAACAAAACCCAAGGATCTCTGTTGGGGAGATTGTTGATGAACAGAGCACCTCTGGAGTGAATGTATCTCGACATACAGTTGGTAGAGTTTTGAAGAGAGCTGGTTTAAAAGCATGTCGTCCGAGAAAGACTCCCTTATTGAAGCCTATGCACCTGAAAGCAAGGCTAGCCTTTGCAAAACGTCATATTGATAAAGATGTTGCATTCTGGAAACGTGTTCTATGGACTGACGAAACGAGTTATTTGGCCATAATAAAGTGTCTTATATTTACAGAAAATCTGACGAAGCTTTCCTGCCTAAGAACACCATACCCACAGTGAAGCACGGTGGAGGCAGTTTGATGTTTTGGGGATCCTTTGCTGCCTCTGGACCAGGGCGACTTGTTAAGGTCACAGGTAGCATAAAAAAGGAAGATTATGTTAAAATATTGGATGAAAACCTGAAAGACTCTGCTAAAGAGCTCTCACTTGGTCGTCGTTGGTGGTTCATGCAAGATAATGACCCAAAGCATTCGGCTAAACTGACTAAGAAATGGCTTGAGGACAATCATATTAATGTTTTGGAGTGGCCATCACAAAGCCCAGACCTTAATCCAATTGAAAATTTATGGAGAACATTAAAATTGAGGGTAATGCAAAGGAAGCCTAAGAATCTTATTCAATTGGAGGATTATTGTCAGGAAGAGTGGGCTAAAATTACTACTGAAGAGTGCAACAACTTGGTTGTAAACTATGAAAAGCGACTGAGGAAGGTAATCAAGGCCAAAGGCTATACAATTGATTATTAAATAAATCGTGCCAATAATTTTGAACAAGGGTTTTTTTGCAATTATGTTTGTTGTTCCTTTGTTATTTATTTTTTCTAAAATCCGATTGCTGCATCAGAAAGGCCAGTTAAAAATACATAATATACTTTGTTATTTGTTTTAATTTAATCCTTTTTTTTAGAATTTATTAGACAAAATTTAACTTTTATTTTACCGTGCCAATAAATATGATCATCACTGTATTAATTCCCTCACTGTGTATAGAACGGATACTGTAATACTTAGTTCGCAACACCTTATCATAAAAAATGTCCTTAGAAAAAATCCTGCCATATAAGCCCATTAGTTTCGTATAGAAAGGTGGGACTTAAATTCTAATATTTATTAATCTATAACTGTGTATCGAACGGATACCATAATATATAGTCCGCTACACCTTATCATAAAAAAATGTCCATACAATAGTTCAGTAATGTGGTATTTTGGTGAAATAAAGGTTGTATTGTTATGACTGATCCTTATTAATCTCTAACTTTGAATCGAACAAATACCATAATACTTAGTTCGCTGCAGTTTATTACATAGGACCATGCATTATTTCAGCCAGATCGGACTACATGTTTTCGAACAAAATGAAAACTTAAATACTAATCCTTATTTATCCCTATCTGTATATAGAACGGATACCCTAACGCTTAGTTGGATGGACATAATCATAACAATGATCCAATGAAAATTTCAACAAGATATTTTCCGAGAGAATTTCAAGAGTTAATGTGGTATTTTAGTGACTATATTATATTAATATCTATTAATTCCTATCAATGCATAGAACGGATAACATAATACTTAGTTTACTGAACGGAGCACTGTTGCCACATCTGGGCAGAAACTGCTAGAAAGGATTTATCCTGCCTTGATAGAGTTGAAAATAGATTTCGTAGCCTTGTAGGGGACTCCCTTTTCTTTTATCTGTAACCTCTTTCTTACAGTGGAGATTTTACGAGTCTGTCTCTGCTTTATCGTTATTTTCATGGCAAGTGCTCGTCTGAGCTCCAATCTATGGTTCCCCCTCGCCAAACTTTCATGAGAAAAACTCGTCTAGCTAAAAACACTATCAATAATTTCCCCCACTCTTCATTTGTGCCTAAACCTAAACGTAGATTCCATGGACAAAGTTTCTTTCTTAGAACTGCACGTCTGTGGAACTGTCTTCCGTTTTCCTGCATTACTACTACAATATAGGCGTCTTCAAGTCCAATGTAAACAAGTTCTTGATGAACCGTTCAACTTAAGTTAACAAATTTACCGAATTTCCATTACTAACGATTACTATATTGTCCAATTGACTACTGTACACACTTTAACCCTTATCCTCGAGTGACCTCTGGACCTTGATAAGTGGTGATGCCTATGTAAAAAAAAAACATAAAAATTAGATGGTCCATAAAAATTCAGCCAGAACAGCTAAGTTGTTTTTGAGAAATAATGGAATTTGAATACGAATGTCTATTAATAACTTAGTGTGCATTGAACAGATACTATAATAATTAGTTCGCTGCAACTTTTATGAAATTGAAGGTCCATACAAAATTTGGTCGAGATCCGTTCAGTAGTTTCTATGAAAAGTGGGGCAGATATATAGACAGAGATTATATGAAATACGTATATAAACTGACCAATCGACCACTACCCCAGACAAGGACCCCGACCCCACTGACCCTTCAAATAAACAAAGGCGTCATTTAGAGAAACTCAAATTACAGTTGGCCAGGTGTGTTGGTTCTAAACGAACCGTTGGTAAAATTGGTCTTCTATTGTTCGAAGATTTGTTGTGAAATGTCTGTTTTATTTGAATTATTTCTTTTATGCTTGTGTGTGGGTAGTATTTGTTTAAAGGCTGGAAACAAGCGCGATTTTTACATCATGCGGTAAGAGCGTTATTTTGAACATGGAGACGTTTTTTTTTTTGTTGTTTTATGTAATTTGTTTTATTGGATGTTTGGGGTGAGTTCGAGAGAAGAAGAATTCAACAGAGAAGAATATAATGAAAAATTAGAAAGAAGAAAGAGAAGAGGGAGAAGAAGAAGAAGAAGAAGAAAGCATTAAAAGAGAAGAGGAGGAACCGAAGACGAAGGAAAGAAAACGCAACAGAAATAAAGAGAAGAATAAACAACCGAAGAAGAAGAAGAAGAAAAAGAAGAAGAAGAAAAAGAAGAAGAAGAAGAAGTTGCGTATTTTGTTTTACGGCATATTTTTTTTCATATACCCATCACCACTTATCAAGGCACAGAGGCCACTCGAGGATAAGGGTTAAAGAGTGTACAGTATTCAATTGGACAATATACTAATCGTTAGTAATGGAAATTCGGTAAATTTGTTAACTTAAATGGAACGGATCATCAACAACTTGTTTACGTTGGACTTGAAGACAATTATATTTTAATCAGCTGGAAAGTAAGCAAACGAGAGACAGTTCCACAGGCGTGCAGTTCTAAGAAAGAAACTTTGTTCATGGAATCTACGTTTTGTATTATAGCAATAGATGAACCCCTTCAGACACTATGACTAGAGTTACGAGTAATTGTCTTGGTCTCATTGTGTTATGTAATCGCCGGGCAACGCTGGGTAAAAAGCATTTGTTCAGTTATCTATCTATCTATCTATCTATCTATCTATCCATCTATCTATCTATCTAGCGAACTAAGCAATAGATTGAATGATAAGAAACGATTAGAGAGCGAGATGCAGTGGCAAAAGAGTCAGTGTCATGCTATGACATAAATCAAATTCTGTGATCGATTAAGTTGCACCGGAAGGTATGCAAACGGGAACCGGATCTAATTTGTCAAGGGTTCGGGTTTGAAGAAACTGAGTTAATTTTAGTGACTTAGTTTCAAGACGTCGAAGAGACAAATGTATTAAACCGGCTCCCCAAAATAGTGGAACAGATTCCATATAGAACTGCAAGACAAAGATCGTCATTCACTTCAAATGCTTGGGGAGTGAATAAAAAAATATATAAAAATATACAAAGTATTGGGTTCCTGCCTTGAAGAGTCTTTGTTAAAGAGGTTCCAGCTCCACCAAGACGTTGTAGAATTCTCTCAGAAGTTGGCACCAACAGAAGGCAGGTATATCGTCATGTGTATTATTCTGTGTTCTGAACACACGCACCAACCTAGAGAGACTATACAGGCTTATACACTAGACGATCACGGACTGTAAGACAGAGTTTGATAAATAACAGCAATGTACAGCTAGAGAGGACACCCGAGAAAATTTCATAATATATCAATATGGCAGCCATATTCAGTTACGTACTGTTCTTGTACGTCTGAAGATATACTCTTGTAAATATGGTACCGTGTTGTCTTCCTTATTTTCGACCTTTCAAGATCACAGCACATACATTCATACAGTCTTCTATACAAAACAGTACTCTTTCCCCGTCTTTTATTTTCTCGTGTTAGCATCATCCTTAGTGTGTAGTACATTATGCATGGTCTGGTCGAGATGCCTTAGTCCTGCTTTGGCCAGCCTATGTACAATCCAAAGTATCTCACCAGTGATACTGTCAATGTGTTTATAACTTTTATTAGCTTCAATAAACTGGAAAAGTATACGCAAAAACAAGAAAATTAGAAACTAAACTATACAGTTGGAACCTAAGAAAAGTTATAAACACATTGACAGTATCACTAGTGAGATACTCTTGACTGTACATAGGCTGGCCCATAGGCAGGACTGAGGCATCTCGACCAGAAGACTCATGGCCATGCATAAGGTACTACACACTAAGGATGATGGTGACCGACCACGAGAACATGAAAAACGGAGGAAGCGTACTGGTTTGTATAGGAGACTATGAATGACACAAAGAACTAGAAAAATAAATAACGCAGAACATGGAAATGCTTACACCGCAGCAATAGACACTGAACAAAGCAAGGGATAAGACGAACAAAACAACAAAGATAAGTGTGAAGAAAACCAGCTATGCGGACGATTTATAAGGATGAAAAAAGGTGAGACTAAAAAAACAAAAAAACAAAAACACTCGGACATAATTACGAAAAGCACACCTAAATAGAGAAACTGAATCTTTAATAGCAGTCACACAAGATAGTGCGATTAGATCCAACTATATTAAAACAAAGCTCAGCAAGACATATGGAAAACAGCAAATGCAAACTCTGTCGACAAAGAGACGAAAAGATAACCCATATAAGTGAATATAGCAAACTATCTAAAAGGTATATAACAATAAACATAACCAGGTGGGAGGGGAAACAATGTACTATGAACTATGCTAACAACTGCATTTTCAACACTACAAAAAAAATGGCGCAAACACAAACCGGTAGCAGTACTTGAAAATGGAAATCATAAAATCCTTGGCATACAAACGGATAAACCCATCGAAGAAAGGATACCAGGTGTCAGAATAATAAACAAACAGGAAAAGTCCTGTCAGATCGTAGATTTTGCCGTCCCAGAAGACCACATGGTGAATATCAAGGAGAGTGGGAAGTGGATCAAATACACAGAACTGGCCAGAGAGCTTAAAAGGATGTGAAAGATGAAGAAAATCAAGATAACACCAATAATATTAGGAGAACTAGGAATAATACCAACAAAATCTTCGAAAAAAGAATGGCAGAGATTGGAATCGGGGGATGGCTACAGTGGTAGCAATAATGAAAACAGCTGAAACATTAAGAAAACTCTTGAATACAGAGACTAATACATATAAGCTACGAACTATGATCGAAACTGCAACAGAAGTAAAATCAAAAGCGAAACGACCACCACATGGAATCGTGAAAACTGACGCCATATAATTTTAAGGTAACCCCATGAAAAAAAAAAAAAACATATATTGACATCAACTGGCACCACATTAAATAGTCGAGAAGGGTCGAGAAGGATGGAAAGACTGAGGAGAGAAAGCATAATCAGACCTCTACTAAATGTGCGAAGAGGACTGGATCCCTAGGTACCCCACAGGTTGTTGTCAGTGAGCAATCTCTGATGATGATCTGTAGTGAGTTTAAGAAAAGAAAATACCATCACCAATAATATTAATAATAATAATAATAATAATAATAATAATAATAATAATAAAGCCCCTGTATTCCCTCGACGTAAATCCCCCCAAAATCCCACCCCCTCACCGTTGAGATCTTTAGATGTAAGAGAGCATTCTACTCCAGTTGTGTCTTCCCCAGAACCGCTAGACTTTGGAACTCCCTTCCGGGTCCCTGCTTCCCCAACTGTACTGACATATAGAAGTTCAAGTGTAACGTGAACCGACATCTTGCTGCCCAACTCCCTACATAGCACCGCTGTAGTTTATGTCCCTGATAGCAGCCCCCTACATCAAAGTGGCAATGTGCCTTGTTTGGGGTGAAAATTTAATAAAATAAAAATATTAATAATAATAATAATAATAATAATAATAATAATAATAATAATAATAATAATAATAATAATAATAATCTAAACCTACTCCCATAGCCACGCCACTGCCCACCCCGAAGATCGAGGCCAAATAACCAAGTAGAGACAAGGAGTAAGGGAAGACCGATGAACTAACCAGACCGTGGCCGAATAAGTACGAAGAGAACTGGAACTTTGGGGAGGCTTATTGCCACTCAAATCCAAACAAAGACAAATAGCTGCTGCCAATCAGAAATTAATGGCGAGCAGCTGTTGCAATAATCCAAATTTATTTGCAAATGTTATCGAAAGAGGTGGAGAGTACTGGAAACTTAGGGAGACTTGTTGTCCTCAGCTTCCAGGGAACACCACAAGCTGTTTTCAGGGAAAGATCTCTGAAGACCTGTGTGATATCTCCCTGTGAGCCAATAATAATAATAATAATAATAATAATAATAATAATAATAATAATAATAATAATCTAAATATTAATTAACTTGTCTGTACGTGCAGTGTCACAAAAAAACATCATAATCGCAAACATTAATTAATGAGAAACAAAGTACCTCACTTTATAGTCAGTTAAAAATCATCAAATTTATTTCCTCTCCAAATATTTACAAAAAATCTTGCCTGGTTTCAAATTGGCTATTTTATAATTAAAAACTGTCATGTTTCAGAAACAAACAAAACCAAACATTGAAAAAATCTAATTTTTTTAAAATCAATTCTTTTCAGTTTTAAAAATTTAACATGGATTTGCTAAAATAAACTGTAAAATATTCGTCATTATTTGTTCTTTTTTTTCAGGTTCTTAATAACGTGTTTTAAAAATTTTCAGCTAACGTGGAATTTACAACTACTACTACTACTACTACTACTACTACTACTACTACTACTACTACTACTACTACTACCAATAAAAATAACAACAACAATAACAACAATAAAACAACAATAATAATAATAACAATAATAACAATAATAATAATAACAATACTAATAATAATAATAATAATAATAATGATAATAATAACAACAATAAGAACACTAACAACAATAATAATAATAGCACAAATAACAGCAATAACAACAATAACAATAATAATAATAATAATAATAATAATAATAATAATAATAACAACAATAATGATAATAATGATGATAATGATGATAATGAAAATAATAACAATAATAATAACAATAACAACAACAATAATAACAATAACAACAATAGAAATATTAATAATAATGATAATAATAACAACAACAGTCGACCGCCATCTTTGATAAGTTTTACTAAGTGCCATTAACGAAACTAATTTTTGAATTGCTAAAACTTATAAAACGTTTAAAAACAACAATAAAAAAAAACCATGCAAGTTATAACATTTTTTTTATCGTTTTGATAACAGTTACTTGTATTTTTATTGTTTTCCAGTCCATTGTTAACTATACTTTTCGATTACCCCCCTCCCCCCAAAAAATAATTAAAAAAAAAAAGAAGCGAAATCACATCAGAATATATGAGCTGGTATCTTTAGAAGTAAATCAGATATTGCACGCCTAATGGCGTAATTTAAGATGGCGTCAATATTAAGAGTTATTTTTTTTTCCTCTCGTCCCGGCTTTCTTGACTGCACCCGAAATGGATAACAAAGAAAGCAGAAAAATAAATACAATAAAATAAACTTACGAATGTAGCCAATAAGTAAAACGATATGTGAAAGTGAAGAGTCTCTGAAAACAAGGGTATACCAACAAGAAACAAATAAATATTAATTAGTCGACCACCGGGCAAGCTGTTTCTAAATTTAAAAGCGTTTTAATATTTTAAACGACGTTTCCTTTTATTTTATTTTCTTTGGCAGACATTTTTAAGATGGACGCTGCCCGAACGCGTCTTAAATGATTTTTTTTTTTTCATATCCGAGAAGCAATTATTGACTACTTCTTTCCCGCCATGGGCAAATGCGTGTGGTACTTTCTCATTAAAAACAAACTTGTATCATTTGGCCTCCTCAGGCGATCGCAGAAATAAAGAAACAAAATATTTTTGTTATTTATTTTACTCTGTTTTATTTGTACTGATCCTTTTCCTTCTTTTTTTTTTCTTAATTAATTAACGAAGATTTACGAGTTTCGAGTTAACGATATTAATTTCTCTGAAAGACATCTTCAAAATAGTTTTAACTAACAGAAACCAACAAGAGCAATTATTGATTACTAGCGGGGGTACCCGGCGTTGCCCGAGTGTTTGTTTCCGGGACGGGGGGAGTTTTAAAAAATGTTATGGTAGGTAAGTAGGAAGGATCAAACCCGGAGTCGTGAGTAAAAGTAGGAAAATAAAGTGTGAAAAAACAAAAAGAAAAAAAAATCTGCAACGTTAACAGTTCGGCCACCAAGAAAAGTCCATTCCAGTCGTTTAGGAAAAAAAAAACAAAAAAAAAACGACTACGGTAGGTCGGCGCGAACGTGAAAATATAATGTGAATTGTCCAGCACGCTAACCACTACGCCACAGAGCACTGCGGCTTAGTTTAGTGATTTTAAATAACTTCACATGAAAGAACTACGAAGCCAAACCGGTGTTCTCTTCTCAACTGTTCCTTGTGAACGATCCCCAAACGGTGTTAAGTGGTGGCAGGGGGAGGAGGAATTTATTAGAGAGAAAATATTTTACCACTTCCATTGATCTTAACCGATTTTGGCCGTGACTTCTCAGCAGAAAAAGTATAGAAATCTAAGATTATCGAGGAATTTGAGAAATAATAAGCCTATAACACACCTCAGATATTGTTCTGCCTTTTGTGCATATTATATTAGCATGAAATATTTTGATTTTTAATCCTATTAATGTCAAAATCAGACGGGAAAAATGAGTTCATTTTATTTATATAGATGAAATATCTTGATTTTTAATCCTATTAATGTCAAAATCCGACGGGAAAAATGAGTTCATTTTATTTATATAGAAGAAGAAGAATAGAGAAGATAGAATAGAAGAAGATAGAAGATATAGAATAGAAGATAGAAGATAGATAGATAGATAGAAGAAGATAGAAGAATAGATAGAAGAAGAAGATAGAAGAATAGATAGATAGATAGAAGAAGATAGAAAGATAGAAGAAGAAGATAGAAGAAAATAGAAAGAAGAAAGATAGAAAAGAAAAGACAGATAGAAGAAAGAAGATAGAATAGAAGAAGAATAGATAGAAGAAGATAGAAGAATAGAATAGAGAAGAAGATAAATAGAGATTTTGTTCGTTCGTCAGTCAATCACTATCATATATACTAGCAAGACCGATGGAAACACCACCGAATTAAAAATATACTTAATCAACAAAGATAGTTTGATAACGCTGATATATTTCTAGAAAAAAATAGTTATCTTTTTACAGAAAAATCAATAACACGCAGCAAGGTTTATCAGCATTTCTATAAAAAAAGTGTCTATTGAATTTACATATAGAACTAAACCAAATGAGATAAATCATGTACTAATGAATACCCAGAAAATAATATTGTGCTACATAGTTTAATACAAATAAAATCTCATTTAATTTACTTTCTAAGTTCAGCACCTCTTGGCAGATAATGTTTATTTTTGATTTTTTAACTTAAGGCCAAATACAACTTTTGAAAGCCTTCAAAAATTGGATTCGGCCTTTTATAAAGGGTAATGTACGGACTAATTATGGAAGGGACAAGCAAAATATTATAGAAATACTAAACATTTTACTCGGACAAAAGTTATGGCCCGTTAACTTAGAATAGAATGCTTTAAACCAAATTAATGGTTAAATATAGTTAAATTTGTGTTAGTTCTTGAATTAAATACTAATCGCTAGTAATCACACTATGCATCGAACACGTACCATAATACTTAGTTCGCTGCACTTTATCATAACAAAGAGGTTTTGATAAAAAGTGGAACAGACAGAGATACAGACGAAGGGAAATTAGTCCAGTCAATACAACGCCAAAATACCCCAACCATAAAAAATTGCAGGGGTCCTGGATATGACCTTAAACTATATCCGATGGTGAGGCCTCAGCTTGCGGGCTTTGGGGAGTGTAGAACCACCCTTAATTTTCATTGCTCCCAGGTCCACTCTGACCAGGAGTGGTAGTACCTGTTAGGGTTCCAGCTATGGGTTAAATAGAAACGATTTGAAAAAAAAAACAAATATATTCTAGTAAAAAACAAATTCTTCAAAATCACTGGATACGGCATTAAATAACCTGAAAAGGGTTGATATACCGTAAAACAAAAACAACCGCCAACCAAAAAAATTGAAGGATTTTGTCTTCTTTCTTTTTGCGGTTTTATGCCAGGTTAGGTTTACTATATACCAGACGAAAATTTGGACAAGATTCGACCAGGGGAAAGTTTCAAATGTCGAAGTTGAATATTTTCGACTTACGAGCTGTTTCTAAATTGAAAAGCGTTTTAAATCTCTAAATCTGTCAGTTTTTGTGATAAAACAATACATTTTGTATTTTCACACATGTTTTCGGGGTCAATCTTTAACATGAAGTGGCTGCCAGTGGTGTTGAACCCCACCTTATACCAAACCTACGGTTGCCCCTACCTATTCCTTCGGCCACTTCTACAGAGTTGGCCAAAAAAGTGAAGAAATTTCGGTATGGAACCCAAGTTATATGATATGATTTTGCTATTAAATATTACATATAGATTAAATGTAAAACTATATATCGAAAATACCATACGTTCACACACACACACACACACACACACACTATATATATATATATATATATATATATATATAATGATTAGTTTTTTTTTTTTTTTTTTTTTTTTTTTGGAAAAAGAATTCCAGCAGAGTGCTCAATTAAAAGGAAAATCCAAATTTTAAGAGCGTACTTATATTTTGTGTACAGAAAGTTGTTAGTTGAGACAGGTCATTGGTACCGTCGGTTTCAAACCCGATAATAAGGCCCGTTTAAGGTATCCTTATCAAGCTCTCTTCAGCCAATATTCGTCTCTTTTTTTTTTTTTTTTTTTTTGGCCTTTTTTGAGACGAATATTGGCTGAAGAGAGCTTGATAAGGATACCTTAAACGGGCCTTATTATCGGGCTTGAAACCGACGGTACCAATGACCTGTCTCAACTAACAACTTTCTGTACACAAAATATATATATATATATATATATAATATATATTTATGTATATTTATATATATATATATATATTCATGTATTTTTGTTCATTCATTTAAGAATCCCTAATGACAAAAACTATTTTTTATTGTCCCTTTGTCTTTTGGCTATAATAAAAGTGTAGTCTCTCTTCTCTACAACGTCAACACATTTTGACGCCGGAAGTTTAATGTAGTTATCTTCCTTTAATAGTTAATGCTATTTTTTAAAAGTGATATCGTTTTTATAATAAAAGTCGATTAGATTGTAATAATAAGTATAATAATATTACCACAAATTATTGCGTATATAAAACAATATTCGTTAATACCAATCATAAATGTATATTACATAATATTAATTAATTAGAACATTTAAAAAAGTACATGTGCAAATGGTTAATATCGAGTTTGGTCCCAGAGTATTGTGATAATATACGTTATAACATTGGAATAGTATCATAATTAATAATAATAATAATAATAATAATAATAATAATAATAATAATCATTGTCAAATCATTGTTAATTCACTGCCCGCATAAAAGCAGACGGTTAGAAGCTCCGACTGTCATTTGGGCGATCGGATTCCGATCCTGGCTTGAGGTAGTTGTTTGTCTAGCCGCACTGATGAGCTGTGAAACAGCGAAACAGTACTGTATTTGGATGACTATAATGCTCCCTCTCTTAGGTTGACATTTGGAAAGTGATATTCAAATTACCATTAGGGTATAAAGCAATGATCTTTGTGTAAAACAAATTGAGCTTAGCTACTTTGGACAATGTCAAAACATTGTTAATTAACTGCCCGCATAAGAGCAGCCGTATAGCCCAACGGTTAGAAACTCCGACTGTTTTAATATGGATCCACAGAATATTGTGATAAGTGTTTCAGTGTGAACAGGTATGGTATAATAAATTATGGGGTTTATCTATTTTATTTTTACTTTCATCATATTATGCTTTGGTTTTGATACGCCCAAATTCAACCCAAATTTACAACCGTTCCTTTTCATAAGCTATCATACTTTCATAAATCAGAGTCCATTTTCTGTAGGCTGTTTTTGAACCCAGTCAATGACGGGTACTTTTGCTAGTATATATATATATATATATATATATATATATATATATATATATATATATATATATATATTGATAACGCGATCAATGAAGTATACATTTTAATGGAGATTTTTCAATATAATGAAAAGGTCGACATACAGGTAGAGCTTAGATACAAGAGGAAAAGATATTGATAATAGAAAAATATATTCTGATGTATATAGATTTATTGACTAGGAAATCCTCTTCCGGTGAGAAACATTAGGCTTCGAAACGCCTGGCCTAAAAAGCTTAGTATATCTTAACGCTGTATTCCTTTTGTTTTAAATTGATCAATAAATCTATATGCACCAGTATACATTCTTCTATTATCAATATCTTTTCCGTATATATATATATATATATATATATATATATATATATATATATATATATATATATATATACTAGCAAAAGTACCCGTCATTGACTGGGTTCAAAAACAGCATACAGAAAATGGACTCTGATTTATGAAAATATGATAGGTTAATATATATATATATATATATATATATATATATATATATATATATATATATATATATATATATATATTGGGATTTTACATTGAATACTTTACCTTTCACCAGATTATCCATTCACGTGAAATAACCTTTTTCTTCAACATATTCCCTCTACTTCACTTTTTGTTATCAAGTAAGATCTTTGAATTACTTGCAGTTTCATCAAATATTTTTGCAAGCAAAATCAGATCCCACATTTTGCTAATTCCTACCCTCTGATGAGAAGGAACGTATTTTTTTTTTCGAAACTCCGCGGCTTAAGGACTATCCATTTATTAAATGTTTCCGTTGTAGATTAAATATGTGTTTAACTCTTTTTCAAAGTGTTTTCTAACATGTTTTATTAACTATTTGCTCTTATTATAAGCTGTATCTCCTATTTGGTTTTATCGAGCTTTTACATCTGGTTGAGATTACTTTATAAATATTAATCCTTTAATATTTATAATATACTTTAGTTTTACCATCTTGGATGATTTTGGTAAATTTAATTTTAATTATATATATATATATATATATATATATGTATATATATATATACACAAATATGTATATATGTATATATATAAACACACAAATATGTATATATATGTGTATATATATATACGCACAAATATGTATATATGTATATATATATAATTTTATAAATGTTTATTTTCGAAATATCATTAATTTCAATGTATACCGTTTTCATTTAACTGCTTGAGACTGTCATGATAAAAACTGAATCACCGTTAATTTCGAGTAAACTCAATGTATCTATTTTATCGATGCAGAACATATATGGCCGACCTGTAACAACGTGAGGATGGGCTTTATTTTACCCAAACGAGCACAGCAAGTTTATCATGTACAAAATTAACTTTTTGTTGGTAACATTGGATGGAAATCACATCTGACGAGTTGGTGAGAAAGAAATTTTTCATGAAAACATAAAATTATAAAATTGCCATCCCATTAACGAAACGGCTGTAATGAAGAGATCCAAGATGAAATAAACAAGAGTTATATTATATATATAATATATATATATATATATATATATATAATCATACACACATATACATAAGTCCTCACATACAAACACATGCACATGCAGAAACTGTCTGACGTACGCTGTAAAAAGAAAACTGCTCTAACGTAAAGTTTGTAGAAAACATTTTGATGAAGTAATAGAAAACGTTTATATCCACAAACTGACATAAGCAAATAAGACAACCCTTTCTCCAACCTCGTCACACAGCAAATGTAGGGTCATCGGCAAATTAATAAACTCTCGAATCTAGTCAGCTGACACGAGTTTTACAGTGCTTATGCGGTGGGTTTGGAAGAAGTTGCTGAAGCAAACAAAGTTTATGAAAAAAAATATAGACATGTGGACCAATCAAACACACACATATCCATTGGCTGAATCCTTAGAATATGACTTTTATCTGTAGAAAATAGATGGTCACATTCACTGATACTAATACAAAGCTGCTTTCCTATATCAATTAAAAGATATATTTCTAATCGTCGTTTTTTATGTCTAATAGAGTCAAGGTCCTGGATATGACCTTAAACTATATCCGATGGTGAAACCGCAGCTTGCGGGATTTGGGGAGCGTGGAGCCATCCTTTAATTGCCATGGTTATACAGGGTTGGGCAAAAAAATGTTACCAGCTTTTGCATTCTGACAATTTTTGATTTACAAAGATTTTAGCTTCTTTTTCGAAAATATCACCAACTAAACACTGAATTCTCACCCCAGTGGATCGAAACAATATACTGTGGAGGAGGAAGTAAAGATCGTAGAAGCATATTTTAAATCAAAATCGATAACCCCCACACTTAACGACGATTCACGACTGACTTTCCAGGTAGAAATCCTCCAAGTAGACTCATAATCAGACGTCTTCTGCAGAAGTTCAGAGAAAACAGGATGTGTGACCAATGCGAATAAAGGACACAGTGGTAGGCCAAGTGCTGCAAGTACCAGCCATCAACACTGACACCGTGAGAGGCAGCGTCTGGAGGAATCACCAAGAAAATCAACCAGACATTTGTCACAGGGGACCGCCCTCTCAAGGACTGCATACTGAACACAGACCTTCACCTCTTTCCCAACAGAATTCAGGTATTTCAAGCTCAGACGGCAGCAAATAAAGAAGAGAGAATAACCCTTTGTAGAAACATCAGTCAACTATTGAAGATTACTCCGGTTTCTTGGACTTTTTATTTATTTTTGTTATTTATGAAGCACATTTCCATCCCAATACACACGTTAATAAGCATAACATGAGATTCTGGGCCCAAGCCCAAACTCATCAGCATGTCATTCGACCTTTGAGTGTTGAAAATGTTACTGCGTGGTGTGTCATTGGCCGCAGAGGAATCATTGAGCCATACTTTTTCGAAGACGAGTGTGGTCGTTCAGTGACAGTCAACGCTGATCATTATGTGGAAATGTTGAGGAGGAAATTTACTCCTGCTCTTAGTAGAAAGTAGGAGGTCAATATGAAGAACGTCATTTACCATTCAAATGTGTCACTGGATTTCCTCAATGAGTACTTTCCTGGAGATAGACTCATCTTCCGTCACACAAACAAACCATGGCCTGCCTACGCTCCTGACTTTTCTCTCACAGACTACTTCCTATGGGGGCACCTGAAGGAGTGAGTCTACTACAACATCCCACAGACCATTGAAGCCCTGAAGACCAACATTCGAAGAATTCCTATTGAGGTGTGCGGTAATGTCATCACAAAATTCAATGAGCATGTTGCAGTTGTAATGCACAGAAGAGGAGGGTGGATTGAAAATGTCATCAATTATTGAACTGTGTAGGAAACACGAGACAAAGTGAGAAGACTGCTATCAAATTTTAATTTGATGTTTTCGTTAGAAATCTGTAAATAAAATTTCGAATAAATGTTCATTTGAAAGCTTGTGGTCGCATTTTTTGGCCCAACCTGTATATATACTGTACTGTATGTGGATGAACTTTCATATATATATATATATATATATATATATATATATATATATATATATATATATATATATATATATATATAAAGTCATCCATATGGTATATATACATTGTATATATATATTGTATATATATATATATATATATATACGTTTTATTTTTTATTACCGTATCTTTCTGTTAAGTTACATTATTGTTTCAGCTACCCGGCAATTTTTTGGCCGTCTGTAGCTTCCTCAGACTTTTACAGAAATGTTCGTTATTATGGGATGAAAGAGTGAAAGAGTGGATGAGGTCAGGGGGGGGGGGTGCGTGGAGGGCGGAAGAAAGAAAGGAAGGGAACATTTGCTCTACAACAGTATTGAGCACTTTCTTCAGTTTTTATTAATTACCATTTCCACTATATATATATATATATATATATATATATATATATATATCATCCACATACAGTACTGTTTCGTTGTATCACAACTAATCAGTGCGGCTAGACAAACACCTTTCCCCAGCCGTGGATCGAACCTACAACCGTCGCGATGACAGTCGGCAATTCTCGCCATCGGACCACGAATAAGTACCGTGTCAAATCTACACCCGCCCGTCACAACAGTGCTCTACCCATCAGTTTGTTTACAAACAAATTAATAGTGGGTTTCGCTTAATTGCTTACATACGCGCGGATGAAAATATATTTACAAAGTGCTTAACGCAAAGAGGGGAGCTTTTTTAATGTCATCCACATAGAGTACTGTTTCGTTGTATCACAACTCATCAGTACGGCTAGACAATCACCTTTCCCCAGCTATGGATCGAACCTACAACCGTCGCGATGATGACAGTCGACAGCTATCGCAATCGGACCACGAATCAATGCCGTAAATATTTCTCCTCGAGTGTGTATTAAATCCAAGCTCACCCGTCGCAGAAAGTGCTCAAACCAACATTTGTTTACAAATAGTGGGATTCGCTTAATTGCTTACATACATGTCGGATGAAAGTATACACAAAGTGCTCAACCCAAAGAGTAAATGTCATCCACATACAGTACTATTTCGTTGTATCACAACTCATCAGTACGGCTAGAAAATCACCTTTCCCCAGCTATGGATCGAACCTACAACCGTCGCGATGATGACAGTCGACAGCTATCGCAATCGGACCACGAATCAATGCCGTAAATATTTCTCCTCGAGTGTGTATTAAATCCAAGCTCACCCGTCGCAGAAAGTGCTCAAACCAACATTTGTTTACAAATAGTGGGATTCGCTTAATTGCTTACATACATGTCGGATGAAAGTATACACAAAGTGCTCAACCCAAAGAGTAAATGTCATCCACATACAGTACTATTTCGTTGTATCACAACTCATCAGTACGGCTAGAAAATCACCTTTCCCCAGCTATGGATCGAACCTACAACCGTCGCGATGATGACAGTCGACAGCTATCGCAATCGGACCACGAATCAATGCCGTAAATATTTCTCCTCGAGTGTGTATTAAATCCAAGCTCACCCGTCGCAGAAAGTGCTCAAACCAACATTTGTTTACAAATAGTGGGATTCGCTTAATTGCTTACATACATGTCGGATGAAAGTATACACAAAGTGCTCAACCCAAAGAGTAAATGTCATCCACATACAGTACTATTTCGTTGTATCACAACTCATCAGTACGGCTAGAAAATCACCTTTCCCCAGCTATGGATCGAACCTACAACCGTCGCGATGATGACAGTCGACAGCTATCGCAATCGGACCACGAATCAATGCCGTAAATATTTCTCCTCGAGTGTGTATTAAATCCAAGCTCACCCGTCGCAGAAAGTGCTCAAACCAACATTTGTTTACAAATAGTGGGATTCGCTTAATTGCTTACATACATGTCGGATGAAAGTATACACAAAGTGCTCAACCCAAAGAGTAAATGTCATCCACATACAGTACTATTTCGTTGTATCACAACTCATCAGTACGGCTAGAAAATCACCTTTCCCCAGCTATGGATCGAACCTACAACCGTCGCGATGATGACAGTCGACAGCTATCGCAATCGGACCACGAATCAATGCCGTAAATATTTCTCCTCGAGTGTGTATTAAATCCAAGCTCACCCGTCGCAGAAAGTGCTCAAACCAACATTTGTTTACAAATAGTGGGATTCGCTTAATTGCTTACATACATGTCGGATGAAAGTATACACAAAGTGCTCAACCCAAAGAGTAAATGTCATCCACATACAGTACTATTTCGTTGTATCACAACTCATCAGTACGGCTAGAAAATCACCTTTCCCCAGCTATGGATCGAACCTACAACCGTCGCGATGATGACAGTCGACAGCTATCGCAATCGGACCACGAATCAATGCCGTAAATATTTCTCCTCGAGTGTGTATTAAATCCAAGCTCACCCGTCGCAGAAAGTGCTCAAACCAACATTTGTTTACAAATAGTGGGATTCGCTTAATTGCTTACATACATGTCGGATGAAAGTATACACAAAGTGCTCAACCCAAAGAGTAAATGTCATCCACATACAGTACTATTTCGTTGTATCACAACTCATCAGTACGGCTAGAAAATCACCTTTCCCCAGCTATGGATCGAACCTACAACCGTCGCGATGATGACAGTCGACAGCTATCGCAATCGGACCACGAATCAATGCCGTAAATATTTCTCCTCGAGTGTGTATTAAATCCAAGCTCACCCGTCGCAGAAAGTGCTCAAACCAACATTTGTTTACAAATAGTGGGATTCGCTTAATTGCTTACATACATGTCGGATGAAAGTATACACAAAGTGCTCAACCCAAAGAGTAAATGTCATCCACATACAGTACTATTTCGTTGTATCACAACTCATCAGTACGGCTAGAAAATCACCTTTCCCCAGCTATGGATCGAACCTACAACCGTCGCGATGATGACAGTCGACAGCTATCGCAATCGGACCACGAATCAATGCCGTAAATATTTCTCCTCGAGTGTGTATTAAATCCAAGCTCACCCGTCGCAGAAAGTGCTCAAACCAACATTTGTTTACAAATAGTGGGATTCGCTTAATTGCTTACATACATGTCGGATGAAAGTATACACAAAGTGCTCAACCCAAAGAGTAAATGTCATCCACATACAGTACTATTTCGTTGTATCACAACTCATCAGTACGGCTAGAAAATCACCTTTCCCCAGCTATGGATCGAACCTACAACCGTCGCGATGATGACAGTCGACAGCTATCGCAATCGGACCACGAATCAATGCCGTAAATATTTCTCCTCGAGTGTGTATTAAATCCAAGCTCACCCGTCGCAGAAAGTGCTCAAACCAACATTTGTTTACAAATAGTGGGATTCGCTTAATTGCTTACATACATGTCGGATGAAAGTATACACAAAGTGCTCAACCCAAAGAGTAAATGTCATCCACATACAGTACTATTTCGTTGTATCACAACTCATCAGTACGGCTAGAAAATCACCTTTCCCCAGCTATGGATCGAACCTACAACCGTCGCGATGATGACAGTCGACAGCTATCGCAATCGGACCACGAATCAATGCCGTAAATATTTCTCCTCGAGTGTGTATTAAATCCAAGCTCACCCGTCGCAGAAAGTGCTCAAACCAACATTTGTTTACAAATAGTGGGATTCGCTTAATTGCTTACATACATGTCGGATGAAAGTATACACAAAGTGCTCAACGCAAAGAGTAAATGTCATCCACATACAGTACTCTTTCGTTGTATCACAACTCATCAATGCGGCTAGACAGTTACCTTTCCCCAGCCGTGGATCGAACCGACAACCGTCGCGATGACAGTCGGCAACTCCCACTATATATATATAACAGACATTGTTAAAATACAAAGAGTTTCTGTTTAATAATAACTGTTTTTCGATTTTTCTTCTTATTATTGTGTAGAAACAAACAAACAAAAAATAATGCAAGTTCAGTAGATGTCATAAAACCTATGGATATGGTAGCTGTGACACTGCTATGTTTTCGTGAAGGAGAGAGGATGCTGTAATTGTTCATCTTGCTTCTGAATTGTTTGGTCTGCATGTAGTTTTCTAATTGAAATAGGTATAGAAGCACTTTGCAAAAGATGTCTTGGTTGCCCTGTCGGCATTCCATCACAGAGGCGCCTCAGAAGATTAGCAATAAACTAACCTCTTCTCAAAGAGAGAAGAAAATGCTTGGGATTATGGATCTCCTATAACTGCACATAAATAACTTGATTGTGCAGGTGATTACAAGAATTACCTAGAGTGTTTATTTTAGGATCGAAGGAATGATTCCAGATTCTTACTATTAACACTGAAAGCAGGGAAGGTTTGGCGCGGAACAACAAAAAGGAACTGTAATTTTACAAACCTAGAAGCAACGTTGTAATCCTGATTCTAAAAAGTTGCGGTTAACACGTGCCTGTTTGCCATATATGTACCGGTGGGAACAACTTAAAGAAAGCAGATCCTGATGTTGAGTACGCATGGATTTCCACTAGAGCTCAGGAAACTTGTTAGAAAAATTTCTTATATAATTATTAATGTGACGATTAGCCGGAATCGGTCACTGGAAAAATCGGAACATGTTTGGGTATCGGAATTGGTTCCATAATCGGAATTTTTTCCCTTTATTTCCGATGCAAAAAATGATTCACTTATATGCATGTTTTTGATAAAAATGAATTCTCCATTGTTGATACTAACGATAAAATTATAAGTATATATAATTATAAAATTCTGTGGACCGTCCGGGCCTGCTTGCTATATATATATATATATATATATATATATATATATAGATATATATATTAAGCTACACTGAATATTCCGCGTTTCATCCACTCTAGGATACCGCATAAGCCTGAAGAATCCTATATATATATGTATATATATATATATATATATATATATATATATATATATATATATAGTAATTTATAAAATATATATGGCAATTAAGCTTCACTGAATATTCCGCGTTTCATCCACTCAAGGATTCTTCAGGCTTATGCGCTATCCTAGATTGGATGAGGCACGGAATATTCAGTGTAGCTTAATCGCCATATATATTTTATAAATTACTAACTAGCTCTACCTACGTATTGAGCACTTTTGAAGTAAATACTTAAAGTTTACGCATAAAATTATACTCTTGTATATTTTATGTATATTTTATTAATTTTATGTGAGTAAATGAAGTAGTTATATATATATATATATATATATATATATATATATATATATCCATGCTTCCGTCCAGTCAGCGAATGCAGACCCCACAATTTTAATGAACCACCGTTCTGCCAGATCAAACATACCCATTCCTGTGTCCCGATACATCTTCTATCGTTATATGTAATCAGTTTTTTAAAATAGTATTGTTATTGGGAAAATACTGGAATCGTCCTATCACTAATATTTTTTTTTTCTCGTGTCCTCTTCGGTTTTATGTTCTCATTCGTTTGTGATCTGTCTCCTCGCTCTCAAAATGGCACACCCACCCACGCATGGTTGTTTCTCTATATTTTATCAAGGACAAGAGTAACTTGCGGATAAAGATTAATGGAACGGAATGAATGGCCACTGAAAGATGAAGAACACTCCGGGTGTACTACGATTCGCATATGCATGGAGTGTTGCACATCATAGCTGGTGCATCCACCACTATTCTTTCACTCTTGGAGAGAGTCTGAAATTTATATTCTCATATCTATCGACTTGTAATCATTGTCTTCTATTAACCATTGTTCGCAAGTTGGTTTGGTTTTGAGAAAAGACAGGCGGACACCAAAAGTGTTGAGAGGTAGATATCTAACGAATGGGGTTGAGAGACAGGCAAAGACACGACAAAAAATATATGAAGCTATATACTCTTTAATTGTTTTTACATAAGCAGTACTATGTTGTTACACAGTCATGAGCATGTTTCGGCCAGCTAGTTACCAGTAACTAGAGACCTCTTCGGGCGATACAGCTTCTACGAAAGCAAAGTTTGAATGAAAATATTAAGGTGTTTTTCGAAAATATCACCAACTAAACACTGAATTCTCACCCCAGTGGATCGAAACAATATACTGTGGAGGAGGAAGTAAAGATCGTAGAAGCATATTTTAAATCAAAATCGATAACCCCCACACTTAACGACGATTCACGACTGACTTTCCAGGTAGAAATCCTCCAAGTAGACTCATAATCAGACGTCTTCTGCAGAAGTTCAGCGAAAACAGGATGTGTGACCAATGCGAATAAAGGACATCGTGGTAGGCCAAGGGCTGCAAGTACCAGCCATCAACACTGACACCGTGAGAGGCAGCATCTGGAGGAATCACTAAGAAAATCAACCAGACATTTGTCACAGGGGACCGCCCTCTCAAGGACTGCATACTGAACACATACCTTCACCTCTTTCCCAACAGAATTCAGGTATTTCAAGCTCAGACGGCAGCAAATAAAGAAGAGAGAATAACCCTTTGTAGAAACATCAGTCAACTATTGAAGATTACTCCGGTTTCTTGGACTTTTTATTTTTTTTTTTGTTATTTATGAAGCACATTTCCATCCTAATGCACACGTTAATAAGCATAACATGAGATTCTGGGCCCAAACCCAAACTCATCAGCATGTCATTCGACCTTTGAGTGTTGAAAAGGTTACTGTGTGGTGTGTCATTGGCCGCAGAGGAATCATTGAGCCATACTTTTTCGAAGACGAGTGTGGTCGTTCAGTGACAGTCAACGCTGATCATTATGTGGAAATGTTGAGGAGGAAATTTACTCCTGCTCTTAGTAGAAAGTAGGAGGTCAATATGAAGAACGTCATTTACCATTCAAATGTGTCACTGGATTTCCTCAATGAGTACTTTCCTGGAGATAGACTCATCTCCCGTCACACAAACAAACCATGGCCTGCCTACGCTCCTGACTTTTCTCTCACAGACTACTTCCTATGGGGGCACGTGAAGGAGAGAGTCTACTACAACATCCCACAGACCATTGAAGCCCTGAAGACCAACATTCGAAGAATTCCTATCGAGGTGTGCGGTAATGTCATCACAAAATTCAATGAGCATGTTGCAGTTGTAATGCACAGAAGAGGAGGGTGGATTGAAAATGTCATCAATTATTGAACTGTGTAGGAAACACGAGACAAAGTGAGAAGACTGCTATCAAATTTTAATTTGATGTTTTCGTTAGAAATCTGTAAATAAAATTTCGAATAAATGTTCATTTGAAAGCTTGTGGTCGCATTTTTTGGCCCAACCTGTATATATACTGTACTGTATGTGGATGAACTTTCATATATATATATATATATATATATATATATATATATATATATATATATATATATATATATATATAAAGTCATCCATATGGTATATATATATTGTATATATATATTGTATATATATATATATATACGTTTTATTTTTTATTACCGTATCTTTCTGTTAAGTTACATTATTGTTTCAGCTACCCGGCCGTTTTTTGGCCGTCTGTAGCTTCCTCAGACTTTTACAGAAATGTTCGTTATTATGGGATGAAAGAGTGAAAGAGTGGATGAGGTCAGCGGGGGGGGTGCGTGGAGGGCGGAAGAAAGAAAGGAAGGGAACATTTGCTCTACAACAGTATTGCGCACTTTCTTCAGTTTTTATTAATTACCATTTCCACAATATATATATATATATATATATATATATATATATATATATCATCCACATACAGTACTGTTTCGTTGTATCACAACTAATCAGTGCGGCTAGACAAACACCTTTCCCCAGCCGTGGATCGAACCTACAACCGTCGCGATGACAGTCGGCAATTCTCGCCATCGGACCACGAATAAGTGCCGTGTCAAATCTACACCCGCCCGTCACAACAGTGCTCTACCCATCAGTTTGTTTACAAACAAATTAACAGTGGGCTTCGCTTAATTGCTTACATACGCGCGGATGAAAATATATTTACCAAGTGCTTAACGCAAAGAGGGGGGCTTTTTTAATGTCATCCACATAGAGTACTATTTCGTTGTATCACAACTCATCAGTATGGCTAGACAATCACCTTTCCCCAGCTATGGATCGAACCTACAACCGTCGCGATGTTGACAGTCGACAGCTATCGCAATCGGACCACGAATCAATGCCGTAAATATTTCTCCTCGAGTGTGTATTAAATCCAAGCTCACCCGTCGCAGAAAGTACTCAAACCAACATTTGTTTACAAATAGTGGGATTCGCTTAATTGCTTACATACATGTCGGATGAAAGTATACACAAAGTGCTCAACGCAAAGAGTAAATGTCATCCACATACAGTACTATTTCGTTGTATCACAACTCATCAGTACGGCTAGACAATCACCTTTCCCCAGCTATTGATCGAACCTACAACCGTCGCGATGATGACAGTCGACAGCTATCGCAATCGGACCACGAATCAATGCCATAAATATTTCTCCTCGAGTGTGTATTAAATCCAAGCTCACCCGTCGCAGAAAGTACTCAAACCAACATTTGTTTACAAATAGTGGGATTCGCTTAATTGCTTACATACATGTCGGATGAAAGTATACACAAAGTGCTCAACGCAAAGAGTAAATGTCATCCACATACAGTACTCTTTCGTTGTATCACAACTCATCAATGCGGCTAGACAGTTACCTTTCCCCAGCCGTGGATCGAAACGACAACCGTTGCGATGACAGTCGGCAACTCCCACTATATATATATATATATATATATATATATATATATATATATATATATATATATATATATATAACAGACATTGTTAAAATACAAAGAGTTTCTGTTTAATAATAACTGTTTTTCGATTTTTCTTCTTATTATTGTGTAAAAACAAACAAGCAAAAAATAATGCAAGTTCCGTAGATGTCATAAAACTTATGGATATGATAGCTGTGACACTGCTATGTTTTCGTGAAGGAGAGAGGATGCTGTAATTGTTCATCTTGCTTCTGAATTGTTTGGTCTGCATGTAGTTTTCTAATTGAAATAGGTATAGAAGCACTTTGCAAAAGATGTCTTGGTTGCCCTGTCGGCATTCCATCACAGAGGCGCCTCAGAAGATCAGCAATAAACTAACCTCTTCTCAAAGAGAGAAGAAAATGCTTGGGATTATGGATCTCCTAGAACTGCACATAAATAACTTGATTGTGCAGGTGATTACAAGAATTACCTAGAGTGTTTATTTTAGGATCGAAGGAATGATTCCAGATTCTTACTATTAACACTGAAAGCAGGGAAGGTTTGGCGCGGAACAACAAAAAGGAACTGTAATTTTACAAACCTAGAAGCAACGTTGTAATCCAGATTCTAGAAAGTTGCGGTTAACACGTGCCTGTTTGCCATATATGTACCGGTGGGAACAACTTAAAGAAAGCAGATCCTGATGTTGAGTACGCATGGATTTCCACTAGAGCTCAGGAAACTTGTTAGAAAAATTTCTTATATAATTATTAATGTTGTGACGATTAGCCGGAATCGGTCACTGGAAAAATCGGAACATGTTTGGGTATCGGAATTGGTTCCATAATCGGAATTTTTTCCCTTTATTTCCGATGCAAAAAATGATTCACTTATATGCATGTTTTTGATAAAAATGAATTCTCCATTGTTGATACTAACGATAAAATTATAAGTATATATAATTATAAAATTCTGTGGACCGTCCGGGCCTGCTTGCTATATATATATATATATATTAAGCTACACTGAATATTCCGCGTTTCATCCACTCTAGGATACCGCATAAGCCTGAAGAATCCTATATATATATATATATATATATATATATATATATATATATATAGTAATTTATAAAATATGTATGGCAATTAAGCTTCACTGAATATTCCGCGTTTCATCCACTCAAGGATTCTTCAGGCTTATGCGCTATCCTAGATTGGATGAGGCACGGAATATTCAGTGTAGCTTAATCGCCATATATATTTTATAAATTACTAACTAGCTCTACCTACGTATTTAGCACTTTTGAAGTAAATACTTAAAGTTTACGCATAAATTTATACTCTTGTATATTAATTTTATGTGAGTAAATGATGTAGTTATACATACATATATATATATATATATATGTATATATATTAGTTTTGATCTCACTACTATATATTAGGTTCGATATGATAATCGATAAGAAATTCCTTCTATAATATTAATAAATACGTAATCGTTATGAATTAAAATATCACATTTAAGCATATCTTACGACCGGACAATGCCGTGCATTCTGCTAGTATTTCCAGCAAAACTAAAATCAATATCAGGCATCATAACTCTATTTTTTACCTTTGCGAAAATATATGCAGATATTACGTGGATTTTTTACGGTAATACAAAATAAATAAATAAGTAAAAGCTCTATTGCTAAATATAAATGGTTTTAAAATCGGATTCGGTAATTGTATCGGAATCGGAAATTTAGAACAGAATCGCTAATTGTATTGTTATTGGGAAAATACTGGAATCGTCCCATCACTAGTATATTTTTTTTTCTCGTGTCCTCTTCGGTTTTATGTTCCCATTCGTGTGTGATCTCTCTCCTCGCTCTCAAAATTGCACACCCAACCACGCATGGTTGTTTCTCTATATTTTATCAAGGACAAGAGTAACTTGAGGATAAAGATTAATGGAACGGAATGAATGGCCACTGAAAGATGAAGAACACTCCGGGTGTACTACGATCCGCATATGCATGGAGTGTTGCACATCATAGCTGGTGCATCCACCACTATTCTTTCACTCTTGGAGAGAGTCTGAAATTTATATTCTCATATCTATCGACTTGTAATCATTGTCTTCTATTAACCATTGTTCGCAAGTTGGTTTGGTTTTGAGAAAAGACAGGCGGACACCAAAAGTGTTGAGAGGTAGATATCTAACGAATGGGGTTGAGAGACAGGCGAAGACACGAAAAAAAATATATGAATCTATATACTCTTTAATTGTTTTTACATAAGCAGTACTATGTTGTTACACAGTCATGAGCATGTTTCGGCCAGCTAGTTACCAGTAACTAGAGACCTCTTCGGGCGATACAGCTTCTACGAAAGCAAAGTTTGAATGAAAATATTAAGTCGTGATTAATAAAGTTAACTGTAATGGGAAGCAAGTGTTTGAAGTAAAATTCAAAAATCAAATCTATATATCAATAAAAGTGAGAATGTGTATGTGTAAGGACACTTCTCAACCTATATACTCAACGAACTTTTGATCTACAGACTTGAAATTTGGTAAATAGGATATTCAGACACGTGGAAAACTTTTAATCGGTTTTCATTCAGAAAAACGGGCTGCTAAGCAGTCAAATTTGGAAATTGGTATGTGGATATCGTCGGATTTTTATCTGTTTTCTAACTGTTCCAGGGATGCTCATGCGTGAATTGTTAACATGACAGATTCACTATGTTAAAAATAAGTAGGTTTGAAAACATATTTTGAAGATCGTGTCAAGTCGGCCTAATAGTTATCATACTTAACTCAATAAGGTTTTGGTTTCGATCTGAGCCCGAGTATTTCTTTTTTTTTTTTTTTTACAAGGAGTGAACTGCTTAGAAAAGCCATAGTAGTCGCAAGAACATGTCTCAGTTCTGTATAAATAAATAAAAAAATATTTATGCGTATTTTACAAGCGGGCAACGCCGGGCGGCCTGCTTGTAATTATATAAAAAACGTTTAAACCACCGATTGTCATGGCCAATAGTACTCTTTCAGACAGTCCAAAGTTCAAAATACTCGCCTTAACATTCTCAGACGACATGAGTTGGAATAAATCTTAAGAAGATGCTGTCATGTCTGCTGAATAGAAGCAGGTTTAGTAGTTTTCCCGGGGATTTAGCAGAGAATCCAAAAAACGAGAAAATGAAAAAAAAAAAATGCTTGTTTTTATTCTTGCTTGATTAGAATATTTTTGGTAAAATTCTGATTTCTTTTCCTCCGTTTTTTTTCCTCCTTTTTTTTTTTCCTCCGTTTTTTTTTTGTTTTTCCTCCTTTTTTTACTTTTCTGTTTATTTTTTCTTCTTTTCTATAATTCTTTTCCTTTTTCTTTCTCTTTCGCCGCTTCTTCTTCCTCCCGTTTCCCATCTTCTTCTTTCTTCTCCTCATTTCTTCTTTATCTTCTATTTCTTCCTCTTCCTCTACTTCGCTTACACCTTTTCTCTCTTTTCCCCTCTTTCTTCCTCCTCTTCTTCTCTGACTTACTTCCTTTTCTCTTCTTCCTATTGCTTTTCTCTTTTCCTCTTCTTCCACCTCCTTTCTTTCCTTTTTTATTCTTCTTTTCCTGTGTTACTACGTTTTTCTCC
>NC_136523.1:6390000-6392500 GCF_053919585.1 Euprymna scolopes | reverse complement strand
TACAAAGACTTTTAAAAAATCGATGTTAGAATAATAATTCCAAATAAATTTAATTAAATATATTATCAATATAATTATTGTTTAAAATTTATTAAATAACAATTTTAAATAGAACACTTATAACAATTCTCTCGCCAGCAACATTAACTAAGATACCGCTATTTAATAATAAAATTTAATAAAATCGATTTTAAATGTAATATACAAATGAGATAATCGCTTAATTGTATATAGATTGCAAGAATCACACTATATATAAAAATAAATAAGAGAGTAAAGAAAACTTCTGTATATCTTAATCAAATTGTGAACAAACAAACAAACAATCAAATAAACAGACAGGAATACGAATTTATATATATATATATATATATATATATATATATATATTTGTCATCTTTGGCAAACATGTTTGATTCTTTACGTCAAGTATTTAAATACCAAGAGGGCAATTGAAATATATATATATATATATATATATATATATATATATATATATATATATATATATATATATATATAAAGAGTACCTATTTACTATGCCTCCCCACGGGACAGAGTTAGACACCAGGGTCGTTTTTTAACGTGGAGAAAAGGTACAAAAATAAAAATTGTCTCAGTCGTGAAGGATTTCTCTTCCACCGAATGAGAACAAGAAAATGAAGTGCAACATCTGAAGAACAGATACTACACTTTGATCTTGACCAAAAGGCCAAGCAAGCTGTATATATATATATATATATATATATATATATATATATATATATATATATATAAGAGTAAATAGTTAATAACACATGTTAAAAAACACCTTGAAAAAGAGTTATAAATATATTTAATCTGAAAAGGAAACACTTAATAAGTAGATAGTCCTTAATCTGCAGAGTTTCGAAGAAATAATTTCCTTTTAATCAGGGGGTAGAAATTAGCAAAATGCCGGATCGGATTCTGCATACAAAAGTATTTGATGAAACTGCAAGTACGTCCAAGATCTTACTTGATAACAAAAAGTGACGCAGAGGGGACATGGTGAAGAAAACGATGATTTTACGTGAATGGATAGTCTGGTGAAAGGTAAATTATCCAATGACGATAAAATCAAAAAATATAACTCCAAGAAAGTTAATCAAATTTCCATTCGCACAAGTAAAATCCAAGGGAATCGCGTAATTGGAAGATGGTCCAAAATAATCCAAAAGGCCGAAATCCATGGAATAATTCACAAATATGTAAAAGGAAAAAGAGGGAACAATTTCAATAATATTAATAAAAGAAAAATAAGATATGCGTTTGACACGGCTGCCGAGACAAAATGTAATGTCAGAGATGTCTCGACAGGGTCACGCCGTTGTCATTAGTAATATAGAAGTAGGAACTCCTTCTTTCGAAGTGTCAAATGGGACTTGTTCGGCCGAAAACAATTTTAAGGTTGCTCCTTGTGGAGCACCCTTATGTAAAACTTGTAATATTCTTATAACATCGAAAGAATATAAGTCAAATGTGACTAATAAAATTTATTCTGTTATAAATCATTCTAAAGAAGATTTGTCATGTAGGTCCCAAAATTTGGTCTATCTTTTGTCCTGTAAAAACTGTAATTTACAATACGTAGGGGAAACTGTAATGCCTCTAAATAAGCGCATGAATTTGCATAGGACAAGCACTAAGGGATGTATTCATGTTGTTAAACATTTTAAAGAAACCTGTAATCAGTCGTCTTTTTCTATACAAATAATTGAAAAGTTTAAAAATAATGGATATAATAGCCTAGGTAATGTAGATAACGATATCCTAAGGATGCGTCAGGATAAGGAAGACGACATAATTAAAAAAATGCGAGTAATTTACCCATATGGGTTAAATATTAAAGTTAAAAAAATAACCTACAAGATTCTGAAATTATAGGTAGATTATATCCAGCTTTGCCTCGCTACGGTATTAGAGATAGAACTCATGTTAATAGAAATAATAGAGAATCAGTTATTTCATGCGAGGATTTTTTTAGTAAAATTAAAGATATTATTATGAATCAAATTTTGAGTCATTCAATTATATAAGAAAATTGTTTAATCAAACAAAAAATAAAGTTTTGAAGGAAATAGCATCGAAAATATTATTACAACCGGATACGATATATAGGAAGGACTATTTCATTCAATGGTATGACTATATTCTGGATATAATCGACACTAAATTATATAAGCCACCAGTGGACGGTATAAAAAAGAAACCTAAAAATGTTTCTGCAGTTTTGTATGAAAATAAAGGTTTTGATGATGTAAATTTACCTAAAATATTTAATAAACAAAAAACTATACAATTACTACCAAATGAGTTACAAACAAAAGATCAAAAACCAATAGTTACATATAAACTAGGGCCAACAATACGCAATAAGATTTTCAATTATAAAAAAACGGTAGAACATAAATATAAATGATAATATTATAAATATTCCAGAATGTGAATGTAATTCCTCTCCTTTCTGTAATAATGAGAT
>NC_136523.1:6380000-6385000 GCF_053919585.1 Euprymna scolopes | reverse complement strand
GAGGTCATCCTCTAGTGCTTCTGCCATTTCTTTAGATATGTGTTCATTTGTTTTCCTGTCCTGTCTGTTATAGAGTGTGGTGTCGTCAGCATATATACCCATCTCACAAGCAATTTTGTCAGGGAGGTCATTTATGAATATTAGGAATAACAGAGGTCCCAGAATAGACCCCTGAGGCACTCCCGCATTTATATCGTATTGTTTAGATGTACGGCCGTCGAGGACAACCTAAGAAGGATTTAATTATGTCATGTATTCTTCCAGTGATACCATATGATCTGATTTTCCTGAGAAGACCTTCATGCCATACCCTGTCAAAAGCCTTAGATATATCTAGAGCTACCGCTCTACCCTCCTCCTCTTTGTCCAGTGACTGGTATATATGTTCTGAGATTACAGTTAGGATGTCTGCTGTTGAACGGGCTTGTCTAAATCCATATTGTCGGCCAGTCAGAAGTGTAGTATCTGTAAGGTGATGGACTAGAGCTTGGTTAATTATTGTCTCAAATATTTTGGCGAAAAGTGGGAGGAGGCTAATGGGGCGATAATTTACTGGGTCAGTTCTTTCGCCAGAATTCTTGAAATCTGATACTACAGAAGCAGTTTTCCAGCAGGCAGGAAAGCAAGATTCATTAAGGAATTTGTTGCAAAGTTTGGAGAGAACTGGAGCTACTTCGGCGGAGCACTTTTTTAATAGCACAGCCGGGATGAGATCAGGTCCACATGCTTTTGCAGTGTCAAGATTTCTTATGATAGCATGCACCTGAGAAGGGGTGATTTTCAGATCGTCTAGTGTGGCGTCTGTCCGCAGAGGAAAGTCAGGGAGGGAGTAGTTGGCAGGGTTCAGTGTGGAGTTGGAGGCAAACTGACTGGCAAGCATGTTAGCCTTCTCAGTTGCAGAGCAAACAACCTCATGATTGTTGGATAATGGGAGGATTGTTGATTGCCCATTATTTACTACACTGTTGTAGATTTTCCAAAAGTCGTGGGTTCCTAATTTCTGTGCTTCGATGCGCTTTTTGGTGGTTTCAGTAAATTCTCTCTTAGCTGTCGCTATTTCTTTCTTAAAGTTACTTCTGGCTTCTATATACTTCTGCCTGTTTGAACAGGACTTATGTCGGTTAAATCTGCGGTACGCATGCTGCCTTTGCGCGATGGCGGCTGCACAAGTAGAAGTAAACCATTGGGGAAAGTCGGGTTTGCTATAGAATTTCCGTGTGGGAACAGGTGCTTCAATTGCTGTTTTGAAACATGCAGTGGTCTCTTTTGCGCACTGTTTAGCAGGAAATGAAAAGATATTTTGCCATGGGGCGTCCCTGATGAGATCTCTGATTGCTTCCCAGTCAGCCTTTTTTATAATATATCGTTGTTTTGAGGAGTGGCTCTTCAGTTTTGGCTCTAAAATTTAGGGCTATTTCAACTATTACCACTGCATGATCGGCGTTCCCAAGTGGGATGTGGGCATTAGTTACAAAGTCATCGGGAAACAGATCTAGTGATGCGTGTTCTTCTTGCTGGTCTGGGAAACGGGTTGGAAACGTAACCATCTGTGATAGGGAGTGAGATACAGAGGAGTTATATGTAGTCATACCAGCTGCGTCTGTGTGAGTAGATAATCAAAGACAGTTGCTGTGGTGGACATTGAAGTCACCAAACACATGCACTTGCGCTCTAGTGTCGAGGGAAAGTGCTGTATCTATGCTGTCAGAGACTTTGTTTATTAGGGTAGAGTCCTGGGTCGAGAGAGAGAGCGGGAGAGAAAATAAAAGTAGCTAATGTTATGTTGCATGTTAAGTCTAAAGCACATAAAGGCTTGATCATCCGATTCTAGTTTAGTTTCTCTAGTCAAGGGGCGGGTGTTCCGAATATATACTCCAAGCCCGTGCATATATCTGTCAGAGTCCTTACGGCAGAGTGGGATATATCCAGGCACGTTAAAATAACTAGAGGGGATGAAGAAGTGTAGGTTAGTCTCACTTAGTGCTAAGATATCCGGGGTGTTTGTTAGGAGAAATGCTTCGACATCATTTAAATTAGTTCTAAGCCCATGAATGTTCGTAAATGCAAGCCTCAAGGGAGAAAGCAGGTTGGTTTTGTTTGAGTTTGGGCCTGGTTTTAGCGTAATATTTTTTTTATTGTACTGTCATTTTTTTAAAGAGTTTCGGTTTAGGTAAGGGATGCTGAACAAGTGGTTATGCAGAATACCAGACATGCAACACAGACAGACCATCAGTTGTCCTGCCATCTACTTGGATTGTGGCCTCGGGATAGCCCACCGGGGATGAATGCAGGGTCCCTTTCCATGCGCGACATGGCACTACAAACAACCCGATATTATACAACTGTTGATGGAGCAGCCGCTCTAAGCGCTACCAAAGAGTTAGTGCCCCTGTACTACTAGTCGGGAACAGCAGCCAGAAACTGTCTATTCGGTACCCTCCACCCATCAGACGATGGTCAACCAAATCTACTTGTACTGGCATTATGGCATTCAAGCACTCCCAAGTGCCCAGTCTAGGGGATGGGATGTGTCGGGAGTGGGGAAAACGGCGTTCATTGCCCTAGTCAGGAAACAAGATCGCCCACTGAAGGTCTGTCTACTCCCTGTGATTCGACCTCTACGCCTAGCTAATAGGCAAAGAAGGAGTATGGAAGCCGGGCGATAGAAAGTGCCTATCTACGCCTTAAACAGTTTAGGTTTGCAGACCCGTAATTTGTTTGAGTCACCAGCTCTAGGAAGGTTTAGCTTCAGAGTTTTCCTTCTCCTAGACGGATAACCTGGGAAGATCTACGGGTCCATCAGCACCGAGAGGGATTTTTCCGCGCCTGGGTCCTAATCCAGGTTTAATCTGCGCCCCCGCATTGGTGGTTAATATTAATGGGTTAGTTTATAAGGTTTATATATCAACTGAAAAATTATACTCCTCAAAGTTATTACAGGGCATTGCTATTTCATTGTTTGTTACTGGAGGAGGGGCTGAGTAAGAGTTCATGCAGTGGAAGCAGCTATATTTGCAAACAGGTCTGTTGGATGGAGTTAACATGGTTTGTTTTTTTCCTTTAGGTTAAAAAAAAGTTTCCTTTTCTTATTTTTATGTTGGCTTAGGAATAGGATAATGCGTTGCAGAATGGTATGGTATTACGAAGTAACTAGATAAAATTTTACAAGCTCTGGATATTTTAGATAGCAGGAGGGTGACGTTGTATATTCAATAGATAGAAGTAACGTCATTTTTGATATGAAGTACATTACAGTACAGGTATAATTGGGAGTAAATTATATGCTATGTGTATACAGTATGTATAGTACAATAAATAGTTATATGGTCATTTTTCCAGTAGATGCGAATATATGGAGATTGTAGGTATTAAGTAGGTTGCAATTTCTAATAAAGATATCTTCAGCTTTCGTTTAAAAATCAAGAAGTTGTATTTTGCATTATAGAGCATCGATTCAGTTTTTGTATTTAACATTGCTAAGCTAAGAAATATATATATATATATATATATATATATATATATATATATATATATATATATATATATATATATATATATATAAGTGAACTCTACAAAACTCCGCCAATTTTGAGTCTAAACACTTGAAATTTCATATATAGGTTCCTTGGACATGGCTCTAACTAAATCTTGATTTGAGCCGAAATCAATAAATGCTAAAGGGATATAATGGGGGTCAAATTTAAACAAAAAAAATGACATCTGCGGTCGCCACCAAATTACTAAAGACAATTTCTGGTCTAAACATTTGAAATTTTACATGAAGTGTATTCAGAGATAGGGCAAGCTTTTTAATCGGTTTGAGTCGAAAATTTGAGCTACAAATATATAAATCTATGTATGTTTGCATGTCTGCCTAAAACTTTCGAAAAAGGCGACGGATTTTCACAAGATCAGTATCGTTTTGAAGCCGACCTTTCAGACGATAAATACTGAAAAAATGGCTAAAAACATTAATTTCCTCACGCTCAACTGGGCACTTTTCTACAGGGAGGGGTTGATTTTTCGCCGATATTTTCGAAAGTCATCCCCTTTTTTCAATTGTCGAGCCTAAATTTAAACCTACGTCACTTCCAATTTGGCAGTGGTCGTAACAGCAAAGCCGTCAGGTTTTTTAACGTTCTTTTCCTCCTTCGCGGTACGGGTCTACATTTGTATATATAGTATTCTGCCAAGCCAGCTCCAGTTTTGCTGCTTTGGAGTGAATTTTACTTAGGGTTTTAGGGGTTTGTTTTGCTTGGTTGTCTCTCTTCTGGCCTTGCCAGGCGACTTATATATATACCTGTGTATGTATGCTTGAGAAATAAAGGGTGAGAATTCATAGTTAAATAGAAGTTTTTGTTTTGTTTGCAAGTTTCTGTCTGATGGGACAATGGCGTTCCACATCTAATCTAATGCATTGCAGTGGCTATACAATTTGAAACGGGAGTTGTCTCTCCGGATGCAAGCCCGGGCGGATAATAAGAAGACCTAGGTCTGTCCAGTTACCGTTCTTACCAAATCAATAAGGCAAAATAAAAAGGACAAACACTTCTTTCAACCGTGTCATTTCGAAGAAGAGAAAAAAAACAGGTTTATATATACAAAAGAACTGGCGTAAGGGTACTAGTTTAGAAAGGAAATGAGGACGCATTGTATGTATATAGTAGCTGCAAGTTGACAATAGAAAAGGAAATTGGAGATATGGAGACATATATAAAATAATAGGGAGAGACCTGTTAGAAAATGTAAAATGCATACACGGTACAATGAAATAGTAAAATAAATTTAGCAATAGAATAAAAATAAAATAAAATTTAAAATAAAAAAAAATCCATCCTAGCAAGAATATCGGACGTCATAATAATTAACAAGAAATAAAGGAACTGTCAAATTGTAGATTTTACTGTCCTAGAAGATCACAGAATGGAAATCAAGAAAAAAACGAAACAAATATGCAGAACTTGTCAGAAGAACTAAAATGGATATAAAACGCGAAAAAA
>NC_136523.1:6325000-6377500 GCF_053919585.1 Euprymna scolopes | reverse complement strand
ATGCTCAATTAAAAGGAAAATCCGAAAAATAAGAACGTATTTATATTTTGTATTTTGTGTACAGAAAGTTTTTAGATGAGATAAGACATTGATACCGTCGGTTTAAAGCCCGATAATTGAGATCGTTTTAGATATTCATATCAAGCTCTCTTCAGCCAATACTCATCATGGAGTATAACAACTTTCTGAACACAAAATACACTATATATATATACACATATATATATACATATATATATATATATATATATATATATATATATATATATATATTTAAATAAAGGAGTAGTCACCAACAATGTGTATTTTTTAACATTATTTTATTATTCCGTGTCTTGGCTTTTCATTGAGAATTATGTTTGGATCATTGTAATAATGTTTTTAAGTCATTCTTTCGTTGTAATAATGTTTTTAAGTCATTCTTTCGTTGGAATTTATTAACCCATTTTATATATATATATATATATATATATATAAATCATATTAGTAATAGGTATAAAATAATAACAAGAAGTCTAAATAAGATATAAATACTCTGAACTCTTCTGTAATGTTGTTAAGTCTTACACGTTTTTTTAATTGTTGGTTAGATAAAAGCAAACAGCTAATAATTAGAGAATTGCAATGTAATTTTGATTGCTTTTTTTAGAGCTTCATACTCTTTCATAACATAAATTGAAAAGTTGACTAATGGCACTTGAGCATATTTCAATATGAGTTCGCGATCACTGAAAATGCATCCTAATTATTCCGCGTCACTTAACTCCAAATTGTAAAAATTGATAAATGATAAATTTAGGAACGAATTCTTCAAGGTGAATTGGGGGGGGGGGTGATAGTGGTTATTTTCTGAACATATCCAGTAACAATTGAACCTTCCACCTGTAGCTTTTTCGCGGAACACCAATAATAATTCCTGATATTATTTAATAATGTGAATAAGCAAATGTTCTTATATAATCTTTATTTTTTACTACCAGGCCGCCTGACGTTGTCCGGTCGAAAAATACGCTTAAATATGATATTTTAATTGATGCAGATTTCGTATTTACTATTTTAATGTCAATAGTTTAATGAGTATTATATTGTATTCAACATGTAGTACTAATTTCATTAATTTATTTTTTTATTTCGGACTATTAGTCTCATCTTTATTAGTTGTTGTTTTAAATCTTTAATAAATAAAATAAATTAATAAAATTTGTATATATAATGCTCATCACAAAAATGAATTCCAATTAAGGAATAATATATATATGTAGTAGTAATTTCAAAAGATTTTTAAAAAGACTCAGGTACCATCCGCCAGAATCGAACCCAGAACTTATTGCTTCATTCTTAACCATTACCATTTAATTTTAATCCCCTAGCATCTATTTTTACTAGCTAGGACAAAAATGAATTCATTCCACAAATCTAAATTACCTTAATATCAAGTTTAAAATCTGTAAACAAAAATTTCACATAAGTGTTTGGTAGAGACCATTCCTCAGGCAAGACCATATTCATATATAGAGACTATTTTTTTCGAAAAGGGTTTATGAATAGAATATATTCATTTTTTTGTGGTAGCTGTACCGTAAAATTTAAACACTAAAAAGTGTGACGCCACTTCAGAAGAATGATTATCACTGAAGAACCAAACAAAGCGTCTCCCACAAAAACCTAATGATAATATAGCATTCATTATTTATTGCAATAAATGTCAAAGAACTTGCTATTAAAATAAGAAAAAGAAAACATTACAATACGAATGTCTATCGAATATACTAATGTATCATATCAGCTAACGTATCATATCAGTTTAATAGGCGTTTCAGAAATTGCATTGCCGAAAGCGAGAAAGCAGATAATTGCTTTATTTGTGGAACCGCAACAATCAGAAAGCCTGTAATAGCAATGGCGAACTGATTTCTAAAACCAAACTGGTGTTCAGACAGGTCCTGGACGTAGAAGTGAAGGGCGTGTAGTGCAATTTCAGATGTTGCCTAGATGTCATAGTAGAGGCTTTTGGCAACTTCATACACACACACAGACAGACAGACAGACAGACAGACACACACACACACACACCACACACACACACACATATAACTATAAAACTCAAATGAACTTTAACGGGTGTTGTAACTCAACATCCGGTTTATGACTTCCGGTTGCGGATGCGTACATAAAATAAACACATAACAACGTAAACAAGTAAACACAAATCGCTGGACCGGTTTCGTTCGAACAAACGGACATCCTCAGAAAAGCGAATATTTTGAATTTATTGAATAAAAAACTTCAAGATATGGGAAGCAAACGCAAAACGTGATTACAAATAATACGTATAATCATCGACCTGTTCATATATACAATATATATTATACTAAATAATCAACGCGACAATAAAAGGTATTGTTTTACTGTGTACGTTCTCAGCGTCCCATTTTTTTTTTCGCGTTTAAATAATCCAAATAAATAATTTTAAATAAGTTCTGCATTTTTTTTTACATCATGCATTTCCGTATTTCGTTTTAAATAAAACGCAATTTTCTGACAAATAAATCTACTTTAACCCGTTCACAACCATAAGAGACTTTTACAACGGCGATTTACCCACCGCCTTCCTTTTTTAAAAATTTATTCTCCATTTTTTAATATACCTTTCTTAAAAACATACCTTTTCTTCTACACTACCAACATAAATAAATAACCTGAAAATATATTGTTTTTTTAATACGTTACAAATAAATAATCAACGCGACAATTAAACGTATTGTTTTACTGTGTACGTTTTCAGCGTCCCAGTTGTTTTTTTCGCGTTTAAATTAAAAGATAAGTGCACTGTTATAAATTTTACAAAGTAAGGTATAAAAATTTAATATCTTACTTTGTAAAATTTATAAATGTGCACTTTGAAGATAAATAAATTTCAAATTGAATCTTATACCTTTATTTTTTCAAAAATAAAACATATATATCCATATGACTGAGTGCATCAACTTGAATCGAAACTCAAACCAAAACATATATATATATATATATATATATATATATATATATATATATATATATATATATACACGCGTCTGATTGAACACGACGGAGTTATTCCTTTTTCCGATCTTTCGGGATATCTTTTCTATTTGCCGAGCGGTCTTTTTAATTTCGACAGGCATGTTATGTAGAAAATGAGAAAAATATAGCCGACGAACAACTTTTCGGCGCTATTCTATTATGAAGAATTTTTGATTAAATTATAAAAAAAAAATAGATTACTGGAATGACATCAGCTATAATCGAAACCGAAACCAAAACTTATGAAGAGTCCTTGGTAAAATTATTTATAAAAATAAATTACTTGAGTGCCATCACCTATAATCGAAACCGACAACAAACTTACGAAGAATTCTTGGTAAAATTATTTATTACAAGTCCATTACAATTAAACGACAGTCCCTCAGATATAAGCGTGACACGTAAAATAAATAACAGACACGTTATTGTATCAATATATAAATGATGATGATGATGATGATGATTTAAAAAAATCTAAAAAAATTTTAAAATAAATCAATTAAATAAGAAAAGAGTTTCGACAAAAGTTTAGCGGCCATTTTTTGCCATTCAGACAGGACAATATTTTAATTAGTTTCTATTCCTATGAGAGCAAAGATTTTTTTTTTCTTCGTAAAGATTAAGACGTTGCGTTTGGTTTGGTTGTTTTACAGCATATCAACCATTTTTAGGTTATTTAATGCCGAATCCAGTAATTTTAAAAGGCGTTAATGCTTTAAGATATTCATATTTATTCATTACGTTTGTTATTTAGATCAATATTGTTGTTGCTTTGTTTGTTTTGTTTTTCCTTGAGGAACTTTGTTGAAGGTCAGACATAATCGTATTATAATAAAGTTTACCAAAAAAAGGGAAAGGGAGGAGAACAATAACATCAATGCTTGGTGCATTTTATATTAGAAGACTAGTATCTTTAGACAGCCTGATCTCATATCATCAGATGTCAAGGGATGCCATCATAATAGATAAGGCATTATTTTGGATGGTAGTCAGGAAAATTCTCTAGAACATATCTTTTTTATTCTTTATGTATAATTAAATGTCAAAGTGGATGTGTTCGTTTCTTGGGAATTTTGTTTTTAATCGTAAAACAAATGTAGTTAAATTGGAAATAAAGCAAGATTACAATGCAAGAGAATGAAATATATGGTAAGTTAAGTTGAACAATGTTTTAACCATTCGAAAAGAAAATTTTAAGCGTAATTTGGTATTCTCGAATAAAATTCAAGTTCTAAAGAAACAAACTGAATTAGCTTAGCCGGTGCTAATATAGATTTATTGTTTCATAAATCGCATAATTAATGCGAAATTAACGTAACGTGAAATTAATGCGAAATTAACGTAACGTGAAATTAATGCGAAATTACCGTAACGTGAAATTAATGCGAAATTACCGTAACGTGAAATTAATGCGAAATTAACGTAACGTGAAATTAATATTTATAACTGAAATTAACCTTGGTGCACGGCGTTGCCCGGGTGTTTGGAGGTGTGTGTTAAGCAAAAAATAAATAAATAAATAAAAAAGAAAATGGTAGTAGGCAGGCAGGCTCGAACCCGTACCGCGAAGGAAGAAAAGAACGTGAAAAAAAGTGACGTCTTTGCCGTTGCATCCATTGTCAAACCGGAAGTGGTGAAGATTTAAATTAAGGCTAGTCAATCGAAAAGAGGAGATGACTTTCGAAAACATTGGCAAAAATGGCGACCTCCTCCTCGAAGAAAAATGCCCACTTAAGGGTGAAGGAATTTATGTTTTTAGCCAATTTTCCGATATTTGTCGTGCGAAGAGTCGCGCTTTCAAACGATACCAATCTGGTGAAAATCCGTAGTCTCTGTCAAAAGTTTTAGGCAACATACATACATACATACATACATACATACATTTAAACAGACAAGCGATATTTATATTATAGATGAATGACTATATTTATATTTAAAAAAAAAAACTAGTGTTCGTATATTCCATACAACTGGGACGAGTAAGAAATAATTTTAAATAGAAATGAGAATGTATGAAACTGTAGAGAAGCGGTTATTATTTTGGTCAGAAAATGTGTAATAGGTTACAGAGAAAAATAGTAAGATTTGAAATGAAAAAAAAAAACAAAAACACGTGGGGTTTAATCAAAAACGTAATTCCATGAACAACAGAACCCGGTATTTCTGCCGGTTGTGAGATTACATATTAGTGGAAGAATTCGAATTCCTGCGATGTCATATGAAAAAGGCAGCGTGGACAGAAAAATGTTAGAAAATTAAAAAGAGAACGAAGCGAACACATATTTTTTAGGTAACACGCATTTAATAACAGAACAAATTAGCATAGAGGAGTTTTTTCTAAAGCTACCACAGCAAATAGAACTTAGAAAGACTGCCTTTTTATTAGGGAGTCATAGTTCACTCAGGCCAATAGGCCACTCGAGTATAACGGTTAATACATGTAGGATAGTTTGTGAGATAACACCTTAATTATAGGTAATGGTGAAGCCTGGGTAGGGCTTAATTATTTAATAGGACAGTTCATCAAGAGGTAGTTTAAGACGGCACGGTTACAGTCATATGGGAAACAACCCCACGATATTGTGTTCCACTGATGGACAGTTCTAGGAAAGAAACTTTTTCATGGAATTAGTTTTAGATACTGATAAAGAGTAAGGGAAAGTATTGAAAGTTGTTGTAATAAGACAAATATTTGTTGCATATGTCCTGCTAGGGGGACCATAGATTGAAACTCAGTCGAGCACCTGTCATGAAAATACCGCTAGACCAGAGATAGACTCGCAACGTTTCTTTACTGAATTTTTTTCTGTGCACAAAGTGTAGTGTCTGTTCTGATACTACACAACCTTTTATGCCATCGAACAGTGGAGGAGAAATCCTTCTAGACTGAGACAATTATCATTTTTGTTCCTTTCTAGAGTGCCCCTTTTTAGGAGCTGGATTTTTCTCATATTAAAAACCGACTTTGTGTCTAACTCGGGCCTCGTGGAGAGGCAAGTAAATATTTATACAGTTAGAAAAAATACTACTGTCGTGCTAATAATATCCAACTTTCTTAATATTGTAACGGGCAACAGACAGAACATTTATGCCAATACTAAATGACTAAACAAAGTTTGCCCATCGAAACCTAATGACACGAAAACATTCATTATTTATTGCAATAAATGCGTGCAAAATCGTAAAAAAAATAATTAAAACCTTATAAAACCGAATATGCCACATATATGTAACGTATCAGTTTACTAATCGTTTAGAAAAATGCATTCTTAACAGCTTTAAAATCGGTTAATAGCTATATTGGTGTAATTGTTGCACCATTAAAATCGACGCATACCGATGCTATCGCTAACAAGGAACACCATGTGTTTCTGATATGTCTTGGACAATTTACACCATTCAAATATATCAGACATGAGAACATTTTCAATGTAGCTTTCTTGCCATACAGAAAAAATACATTATTCAAATAGTGTCGACCTGAAAAGGTTTCGGTGTAAATTTCTTGCTATATGAAAAATTTACATCATTGAAATATTTCTTACTTGAGAAAAGTTTCGGTGTAGCTTTCTTGCCATGCTAAAAAAATTATATTATTTAAACATTTTGGACCTGAGAAAGTTTTGGTGTAGCTTTCTTGCCGTACGAAAAATTTACATTTTTATAGGGACTGACCTATAACCCACTCACTTATAGTGGACTCTGCTAACTATTATATAACCACTTAGTCAATACTCTCGGAAGGGAAAATATCATGCACTAACGCGAGACAACAGACATTCCAACTGACAGTCGGAAATATCGACAACCTTTATTTGTATTTACTTTCTTCGAACAATATATTCTTTCTATCTAAAACCTTGTTATTTGTGTCTTTCTTCAACGACCCTTTCATAGGGTCACAATATACATTATTCAAATATTTCCGATAACGTGTGCTGTGAAGTCATGGCATGACACGAGCCAGCATCTCTCGTCGACTAACATGTAACCTATCTTCCCCGAATAGTTCTATTTATCAGCATCTCACAGCACAGGACATCCCCAAAACCGAATTTAGAGATATATTAATAAAAACACTGCCATTTTAGCTTTCTCGTACTGTGATGTACGCCTCCCAATTATTGACGCCTTGTTAATCCGTGTTATAAAAAAACAACAACCATTAATCAAGTTCAATACGAAGCGGATGGCATGCTTAAATGCTTTTAAGTATTTTAAACGATTTTAAATGATTTTAATCGTCTTTTCATTTAATTCATTACGTTTTTTTAATTTTTTTTTTATCACTCGCCTGAGGACGACTTATGGAGGTCGAAAACGTTCGCGAATTTTATTTTATACTAGAACGTGGCATATAAATTTTAACATTACTAACAACAATGGATGATTTTGTTTTAAACAAAAGCAAACAAAAAATGATAATTAAAAGAATCGTTTTTGGCATCACAAATAGCCACACTTTTTTATTTCGATTCGGTACAGATTCCGATATCTCTAAAAATTCTGATTTTTCAGCTTCCGAGTAATCGTCCCAACACTAATATATATATATATATATATATATATATATATATATATATATATATATATATAAGTAGGTTGTAGTTTGCTTGAAGCATTGTTGAAGAAAATTATAAGGTAAAATTAAAAGCCAAGAACAATGCGAGATTTTTTTTTATATAGAGTAAAATTAAATGAAAACAAAAGAAATAAATTTCTTTTTTTGTTGTTGTTTGTTTTTTTCTTTTTCACACAAATTTTAACTCTAAACAACAGTAATTTTTTTTCTGTTGTATTCAATGGTGTTATAAATCTCAATATATTTCAGACTTATTAGTCCTTTTTCAAGCTGTCTTCTCTTGAAAAAGGACTAATAAGTCTGAAATATATTGAGATTTATAACACCATTGAATACAACAGAAAAAAAAAATTACGGTTGTTTAGCGTTAAACTTTGTGTGAAAAAGAAAAAAACAAACAACAACAAAAAAAGAAATTTATTTCTTTTGTTTTCATTTAATTTTACTCTATATAAAAAAAAATCTCGCATTGTTCTTGGCTTTTAATTTTACCTTATATATATATGTATATATATATATATATATATATATATATATATATATATATATATATATATATATATTAATTTGTTTTTCTGATACGTTTTCAATGAATTCAATTATTTATACGAAAGTGCATTTTTACCTAAATGCGAGTTGAGAATAATTTTCCTTTTTACCAATTTGGTACCCCCAAATGGGGAGAGGCATATGTATTGTTTTTAAAATATAATTATTCAGTGACACGTATTTCGTCGTCTACGATTCATCAGAGTGGCTCATTTTTAATGAGATTCGAAATGGGATCCCATGCTAAGAAGCCTAAACCTCTACCACTGGACCTCGCACGATTGCTTTGGATATATCGCGATTTACATAAATGTTATTTATTTATTTTTGTTTTTTTTTTCAATACGTTTTGAATGAATTCAATTATTTATACGAAAGTGCGAGTTGGGAATAATTTTCCCTTTTACAAATTTGGTACCCTTAAATGGGGAACAAAAAGAAGGTCTTCACAGCGAAGGTCTATTAAATTTGAGCCTCTTTTTTGGAACCTTTCTAAGAGTGAGAGATTAGTGGTAGACGCACCAGCCTACATGTGGCAACAAATACGCCATGCATGAATGAATGGTTATTTTGTACAGATACAATGTACTCTCTCGGAAGATGGAACCCACCATTTCATTGACAATGTTCCAGACAAGAAATGACGCAACCTGGTATAAGGAGCTATAATTACTACCTCAAGATACAGAAAACAGAATTTCTTACCCCTTTGTCAGAAACATCCCTCATGGAATGTGAGAACGAAAAGACAAAATAAGGAAAGCGAAAGTTACCAAGTTGCCAAAAGTAAACTCAAGTTCGAATTTCTAATCTCTTTGCAGCAGCCTCTTGAATAATCAGTTTCCACCATTACTGATCATCATTTTATTTAAAAAATAAAAAGATATATATCTATATGACTTGGGTGCATCAGCTTGAATCGAAACTGAAACCAAAACTTATATATATATATATATATATATATATATATATATATATATATATATATAATATACTATATATATATATATATATATATATATATAACTTGAGTTCCTTCGGCTATAATCGAAACCAGAACCAAGATTTATGAAGAATTTTTCATAAAAATATTTATAAAAAAATTAGATTACTGGAATGCCATCACCTAGAATCGAAACCGAAACAAAAACTTATGAAGAATTACTGGTAAAATTATTTATCAACAAAAAAAAATATGACTTGAATGCCGAAACCAAAACTTATGAAGAATGCTTGGCAAAATAATTTACTACAAGAAATGGAAGTACATAACAATTAAACGACAGTCACTGTGACGTAAGCGTAACTACAAAATAAATAACACACACGCTATCCTATTAATATATAAATAATAATAATAATAATAATAATAATAATAATAATAATAATAATAATAATAATAATAATAGTAATAATAATAGTAATAGTAATAATAATAATAATAATAATAATAATAATAATAATAATAATAATAATAATAATAGTAATAATAGTAATAATAATAGTAATAATAATAATAATAATAATAAATAATAATAATAAATAATAATAATAATAATAATAATAATAAATAATAATAATAATTATTAAAAAAAAATAAATGAATAAAGTAAATAAGGACAGGAGAATTTTTAACCGTTCGGAAAAGAGAATTTGGAGCGTAATTTGGTATTCATGAATAAAATTCAAGTTTTTAATTAGCTATTTACAGCCCACCTGGCACTTAATTAACCCTTATCCTCGAGTGGCCTTTGTACTTTGATTAGCGGTGACTCCTTAGTAAAAAAAATATTCTTCTATGCCTAACTCAACCCCACCCTTCCCACCTCCTACTTTCTCTCTCCTCATGCGTTTTCCTGTTTCTTCCTCCTCTTCCTCCTCCTCCAACATCCAGTACAGACAGCGCCGTGTCTTCAAACTCCTTTTTTCTGTGGTCTTGATCCCCTGATCCCTTCTTTCCTAAAACACCTATCAATCATCTTTCATATTCCAATTTCGCCCTACACAAACCGACCAACGGCAACATTTTTACAAGTGGCCCGAAAACGCAACGCGACATGACATTCGACAAGATGGAGTATGTTCCGATAACAAGAGCCAATTGCAAAAAGAAAGCACGAACGAAAATACGACAAATGAAAACACGACGGTCGGGCGTTAGGGTATGGTCGGTGCGAAGAAGCCCCATTACTTTGGGTCTGACAGGGGACGACGCAGAGGTTCTAAGATAACCATGGCTATTCCTACAACTGCCTTGTAAAGACAACAAAAACAACATGCTGGACAGAGCATCGGACCCCAGTTCGATTGGAAAGGTGTTCGACGAACAGTAAGGGGGGGGGGTCGGAGGATGTTGGGGGGGATTAAAAAAAAAAGAACAATATGCCAGGAGAGGGTGCACGTTCTTTTATTTAACTTTTTATTTATTATTTTTTATTGTCTGTTTTGTTTCACCGAAATCATACGGTTGTGCAGACAAATATGATCAGAATTGAAATTATGGAGTTAAGCATTTGGGTTCTACAGTAAAATCGGGAAATCAAAACAAAGAAGAGTTGGACTCTCGTGACGCCGCAAAATACTACGCGAAACGCGCACATACATGCACATGTACACACATATACACACGTATACGCAGGTACACACAAACTAATCATCATATCGTAGGAATCCAAAGATTCTGTTGTTGGCATTGGTTTCCCGATATTTTTCCCAGTCAGAATTCCTTCTAGAAAGACATTTGGTACTTACAGCATGGACCAACAGAATGTCCATATTTACTTGCCGCCTCCCCACGAGGACAGAGTTAAACACAAGGTCGGTTTTTAATGTAGGGAAAATCCAAACCCTGTTAAAAAAAAAACGCACTCTGGATAGGAACACAAATAAAAATTGTCTCAATCATGAAGGAATTCTCCTCCAAATTAACAAGGACAGAAAAAGATAAGTGTAATATCCAAACAGATACTACACTTTGATCTTGGCGCGAAGACGAGACTGTAGCCGACATCCTAAATGGAAGTGATTCATGTGGAATAAAACGGATTAGCACTTGAAACATTCAGGTCGTTAGTCTGTGCCGTTAATCACCAGACCACCGTTACTCACAACCCAAATTAATGAAACAATATTAATGCAATAGATCCAACTGACTTATAAATAGGACATAATTTTTTTAAATCTTTATAAAACATGATATTAATTTTAATAATTATAAAACATGGTATTAATTTTAATAATTATAAAACATGACATTAAATTTAATAATTATAATACATGATATTAATTTTAATAATTATAAAACATGACATTAATTTTAATAATTATAAAACATGATATTAATTTTAATAATTATAAAACATGACATTAATTTTAATAATTATAAAACATGATATTAATTTTAATAATTATAAAACATGGTATTAATTTTAATCATTATAAAATATGATATTAATTTTAATAATTATAAAACATGATATTAATTTTAATAATTATAAAACATGATATTAATTTTAATAATTATAAAACATGACATTAATTTTAATAATTATAAAACATGATATTAATTTTAATAATTATAAAACATGACATTAATTTTAATAATTATAAAACATGATATTAATTTTAATAATTATAAAACATGACATTAATTTTAATAATTATAAAACATGATATTAATTTTAATAATTATAAAACATGACATTAATTTTAATAATTATAAAACATGATATTAATTTTAATAATTATAAAACATGACATTAATTTTAATAATTATAAAACATGATATTAATTTTAATAATTATAAAACATGGTATTAATTTTAATCATTATAAAATATGATATTAATTTTAATAATTATAAAACATGATATTAATTTTAATAATTATAAAACATGGTATTAATTTTAATAATTATAAAATATGATATTAATTTTAATAATTATAAAACATGATATTAATTTTAATAATTAAAAAACATGATATTAATTTTAATAATTATAAAACATGATATTAATTTTAATAATTATAAAACATGATATTAATTTTAATAATTATAAAACATGGTATTAATTTTAATAATTATAAAACATGACATTAATTTTAATAATTATAAAACATGACATTAATTTTAATAATTATAAAACATGATATTAATTTTAATAATTATAAAACATGATATTAATTGTAATAATTATAAAACATGGTATTAATTTTAATAATTATAAAATATGATATTAATTTTAATAATTATAAAACATGATATTAATTTTAATAATTATAAAACATGGTATCAATTTTAATAATTATAAAACTCCCTGGACCGTTCGGTTGTCCTTGCTTGCTTGAATCCTGTAATAAATAATTTTACTGAGAATTTTTCATAAATTTTGGTTTCCGTTTCGATTCTAACTGGAGGAATCCAAGTCTTACGCTTTTTCCAATTTTTTGGAATAACTATTATATATTGGGTACAATATAATATATAATAATCAATATATTGGGTACAATATAATATATAATAAATATATTGGTACAAGATGATATATAATAATCAATATATTCGGTACAATATAATGTATAATAATCAATATATTGGGTACAATATAATATATAATAATCAATATATTGGGTACAATATAACATATAATAATCAATATATTGGGTACAATATAATATATAACAAATCAATATATTGGGTACAATATAATATATAATAATCAATATATTGGGTACAATATAATATATAATAATCAATATATTGGGTACAATATAATATATAATAATCAATATATTGGGTACAATATAATATATAATAATCAATATATTGGGTACAATATAATATATAATAATCAATATATTGGGTACAATATAATATATAATAATCAATATATTGGGTACAATATAATATATAATAATCAATATATTGGGTACAATATAATATATAATAATTAATATATTGGGTACAATATAATATATAATAATCAATATATTGGGTACAATATAATATATAATAATCAATATATGGGGTACAAAATAATATATAATAATAAATATATTGGGTACAATATAATATATAATAATCAATATATTGGGTACAATATAATATATAATAATCAATATATTGGGTACAATATAATATATAATAATTAATATATTGGGTACAATATAATATATAATAATCAATATATTGGGTACAATATAATATATAATAATCAATATATTGGGTACAATATAATATATAACAATCATTATATTGGGTACAATATAATATATAATAATCAATATATTGGGTACAATATAATATATAATAATCAATATATTGGGTACAATATAATATATAATAATTAATATATTGGGTACAATATAATATATAATAATCAATATATTGGGTACAATATAATATATAATAATCAATATATTTGGTAAAATATAATATATAATAATCAATATATTGGGTACAATATAACATATAATAATCAATATATTGGGTACAATATAATATATAATAATCAATATATTGGGTACAATATAATATATAATAATCAATATATTGGGTACAATATAATATATAATAAAAAAATATATTGGGTACAATATAATATATAATAATCTATATATTTGGTACAATATAATATATAATAATCAATATATTGGGTACAATATAATATATAATAATCAATATATTGTGTACAATATAACATATAATAATCAATATATTGGGTACAATATAATATATAATAATCAATATATTGGATACAATATAATATATAATAATCAATATATTGGATACAATATAATATATAATAATCAATATATTGGGTACAATATAATATATAATAATCAATATATTGGGTACAATATAATATATAATAATCAATATATTGGATACAATATAATATATAATAATCAATATATTGGGTACAATATAATATATAATAATCAATATATTTGGTACAATATAATATATAATAATCAATATATTGGGTACAATATAATATATAATAATCAATATATTGGGTACAATATAATATATAATAATCAATATATTGGGTACAAGATGATATATAATAATTAATTTAGAATTAACTCTACAATAATACGAAACTTCATAAACTAAAATATCTTATTTAAACGTATTTTATGAACGGGCAACGCCGGGCGTCACTCCCTAGTAACATAATAAAATGTCTATTAGTAATGCTTACATCATAATAAATGAGAAGAAGATAAAATTAATCTATAGTCATTAATTTTTTCCCGAAACTTGTTGGAACATTCGTAAACATTCTCGTGAACTTGGCCAAATTTTTATTTATTCGGTGATGTTTAAACGTATATATATATATATATATATATATATATATATATATATATATATATATATATATATATATATATATATAGTTAATTAGTTATAAAATATATATGGCGATTAAGCTACACTGAACATTCCGCGTTTCATCCACTCTAGGACTCTTCAGGCTTATGCGCGAATTTTGTGGTTGGTTGTCGTTTTTCTATACGCAATTTTATATAATTTCTAGCTCTACCTATGTATTGAACACTTTTGAAGTAAATACTTAAAGTTTACGCATAAATCTATACTTTCGTATATTAATTTTAGGTGAGTAAATGAAGTAGTTATATATATATATATATATATATATATATATATATATATATATATATATATATATATATATATATATATATATTTAGTATCAAATTGCATGCATGGAAAGCGTTTGCAACAATAATTGGCTTCTGGCGAAATATACCTAATCTATTAGAAGCAAGAAAGAGTATTGATAATTGTTCACAGGAGTTCTCAACATTGCTATTTTAAATATATGGATTTCATCAAAACTAATTCATGGTGAGAACGATGAAATATAAAATGTTGCCTGATTTTAACATATATATTGCCCGGGATTGAATAATGATCAACGGATATTTCACACACCTGTAGTTTTATTGTCATCGAAATCTGTGAAATCGCCCTGGAGGAAGCTTCACATGCCTCCATGCAGTAACTTAGTCCAAAATATATGTAATTCTACATTGCACTCTAGAGAACTTACTGTTTTTTTTTTATTTTATATGAAATTCTTTTCAGTTAATGAGGTCCTGGATATGACTTTAAACTATATCCAGTGGTGAGGCACCAGCTTGCGGGCTTTGGGAAGTGTAGAGCCACCCTTTAATTGCCATTGCTCCCAGATCCGCTCTGACCCGGAGTGGTAGGACATTTTAGGGTCCCAACTATGGGTTAAATAGAAACGTGCTTGTAAACAACAAAAAATCGTTTTTAAAAATCTTTGGATTTGACATTAAATAAACTGAAAATGGTTGATAGGCCGTAAAACAAAAACCAACCAAACCAAACCAAATCAAACTAAACCAAACCAAACCAAACTAAACCAACCAAACCAAACTAAACCAAACCAAATAGGTTAATGAAAAAAAAAACATTAAGAAATTTACGTGCGGGGTTCGGACCTACAAACACGTTATGCAAAAAGAAAAAAAAAAAACATGTAAATTTTCCAGTCTTATAAATGTTTTTAAGTTAATGAAATAAATTAAGAAATTTACATGCGGAGTTTGAACCTAAAAAACATAAAGAAAACAAACAAAAAATACGCTTTCAACCTAATCACGGTAGAATTTTTACGGCCCGTTGTTCTGTCATTGTTACTAAGCGACGATATGGGAAAATAGCTTTACCGTTGAAAGATAAATGAAAATAACGGTTTCGATTATCGATAATTATCGGGGGTATTATGAGACAAAAATTAGCTAAGATAATTCCCAGACCTATATACTATGTTCTGCAAATTTTAAAGAAAATATGTTAAGCCCTTTCGAAGTCTATAAGGAACGAACTCACACACAGAGACAAAGTTGCATTTATATAATTGTGTGTGTATTCATATATACACACACACACACACACACACACACACACACATATATATATATATATATATATATATATATATATATATATATATATAAGACACTGATAGAATTCAGATGAAAACTCCTAATAGATATTACTTGAAGTAATACTTTCAAGGAGATCCAAGCCAAAAAGGAAAAGCTCAATATTTAAAAATATAGCAATATATGTTTCGTGGTTAAATTTTAAATTCTCAAAAAATAACATATAGAGACATATATTCGATTTAAGAATTTATTGTTTGACAAAAGGAATATATAGAAGTGGTTATTTTAATTTCCTTAATCCATGGATTTTCAACAATGGCACATATCATCAGAGGAAATGAAATGCAGTTAGCAAAATGATCAGCTGCGAGTGGACGCTATTTTGCTTTTCAGTACAATTATTGCAATAATATATATATATATATATATATATATATATATATATTTTTATTACATTTTCACCCCAAACAAGGCAAATTGCCACTTTGGTGTAGGGGGCTACTATCAGGGGAAACAACTACTGGGGTACTATGTAGGGATTTGGGCAGCAAGGTGTCGGTTCACGTTACACTTGAACTTCTGCACGTCAGTACTGTTGGGGAAGCAGGGACCTGGAATGGAATTCCAGAGTCTTGCGGTTCTGGGGAAGAAACTATTGGAGTAAAAAGATATTTTACATCTAGGGATCTCTACAGTGTGGGGGTGGGATCTAGTAGCCTGTCGGGTTTGTCGAGGGTGCTCGCGTCGTGGGGGCACAAGTGATTGCAGTTCGTCAGAGCATTCACCACTAAAATACTTGTAGAAAAGGCAGAGGGATGCAACATTTCGTCGATGGGACAGAGGCTGAAGCTTAGATGCCAGTTCAGGGCCTATCAGGTTTGCGACTCTCTTTTGAACCTTGTCAAGGAGCAAGAGACTAGTAGCAGATGCACCAGCCCAGATGTGGCAGCAATACTCCATACATGGGCGAATGGTGGCCTTATAGAGGTACAGGATACTTTCGGGTGTTAGTAGTTTTCTAGCACGGTAGAGAGAGCCTACCTTTCTTGCAGCGGCCCTGGCAATGCCTTCAATGTAATTGTTCCAACTCATGTTTCCTGTGAACGTTAGGCCAAGGAGTTTGAAAGATGGACTCTCAGATAAAGAGTCGTCGGCCATTGCTATGGGTGGTAGAGAGGGTTTCTTGTAATTATTGAATGAAACTAGTTTAGTCTTGGCAGCATTGAACGCGACCAACCACTTTTGTCCCCATTCCACTACAGATTGGAGGTCTTCCTCTAGTGTTTCTGCCATTTCTTTAGAAATGTGTTCATTCGTCTTCCTGTCGTGTCTGCCATAGAGTGTAGTGTCATCAGCATATATACCCATCTCAGAGGCAATGTTGTCGGGGAGGTCATTTATGAATATCAGGAACAATAGAGGTCCAAGGATAGAACCCTGGGGCACTCCCGCATTTATATCATATTGTTTAGATGTGCGACCGTCGAGAACTACCTGGATTTTTATCTTATCTAAGAAGGATTTAATTATGTTAAGTATTCTACCAGTGATACCGTATGATCTGATTTTACTGAGGAGACCCTCATGCCATACCCTGTCAAAAGTCTTAGATATATCTAGAGCTACCGCTCTGTCTTCCCCCGCTATATATTCAATTGTATTTCACACTCCCACATTGTATTGTTACTGAAGTCATGGAAATCTGTTTCAATCCAATCAATTGATTGATTGATTGATTGCCTTTTCTAGTTGGGTACCATTTGCGGTGCACCGAGAGGAGGCTTCATATCTCTCCTCGCACTGACTTAATCCACAACACATTATAGTCTACATTGCATAATAGAGAACCTACAGTGGATGTTATAAATTTTGTTGAATGAAAGTTTAAAATAAAAAGTCATGTATCATAGTGCAATTGTGCTCTAAACAGAAATATTTATTTCGAACGCGCGCCTTCTCATACCAAAGAACATGCTGTTGATTTTATATGTGGACCCTTTCATCTTGTGTGGTAATAAAACTTCTCAAATGCACTTGTGATGTTCGGCTGTGTACAAGTATACTTTTGGTCAAAATCGCCTGTTCTTTCATTTATCAGATTATTTCGATTATCGATTATCGATACCTATCGAAGATATTCTGATACATAACCTATCTAAGAACACTGCTAGGCACATAAAGTATCTTCGAGTTAAATATCGTAAGAATCAGCCCAGCAGTTTGCGAGTCTATAGGGGTACGAACTCTCTCACACACACAAAGTTCATTTTATATAATAGCAGAGACACTACGCGTTGCGACTCTTGTAGCTTGTAAAAGAAAAGTCACACGGATCAAGATGGGATGAATAAGAAGGTTGTTTCTAACTATTATGTTCTTTTTTTGATTATTCATTCGTTTAGCGTGTTGCCATTGACTAACCGCCAAAGTTGTTGCTGCGCTGTAAAACGCACACATCAAATCAAATCAAACAAACCCCTATTCCTTGATTCGCTGTCTGCTCGTGTTATTTTTTAATTAACTGTTTTTTAATGAAAAACAAGAAATTAATCCAACCTGTTCAGTTGGGCATTATCTTGTCTCTAATTAATATTCTGATTAAGTTCCATATTTTGGAAATTAGAATGAGACTTTTTTTTTATTTCACAGTTAAAACGTGGGTTTTCTATTGAGTAGACAGTTGACATGTCATCACTGCGCATGTGCAATCACGCTGTCCGCCATCTTGCTCCTGACGGCGCCTCTCACTTCCCTCGATTCTTCTTCAAATATTTTAAGATTAAACAAGAATTACGTCCCCGAAAATGTTCGATCAAATCAATTGTTTATTTGTTTTTGGTCTTATTTTAATTTAATTTCTCTTGTTTTAATTAAAATTGGCAAGTGGCAATTGGATAACATCTTGAACTTTACATCGTTCGCGTTTAGAACCGATTTTATTTACCCAGTGTCATCCGGGAGTCTTTTAAATTTCATTGTTTCTACTTTTTTGTGTTTTACTTTTGTGTCTAATTTTCTGTGTGTCTGCTTTTCAGTGTTTCAGTGTATGACAAATTAATGCACGACAAATGTACGATGACAAAGCACGGCACCTGCTTCTGCTAATTCTGTATTCGTGCATTCCAGTTAATGAGGTCCTGGATATGACCTTAAACTATATCCAGTGGTGAGGCCCCAGCTTGCGGGATTTGAGGAGTGTGGAGCCACCCTTTAATTGCCATTGTTCCCAGGTCCACTCTGACCCGGAGTGGTAGTACCTGTTAGGGTCCCAACTACTAGAAACCGACTTGAAAACAACAAATATATTCTATTAAAAAAATCTTCTTCAAAATCTTTAGATTCGACATTAAATAACCTTAAAAGGGTTGATATGCCGTAAAACAAAAACAACCAAACCAAATCAACCAGTTGCAAATCTAAATGATTCCACCGCATGTTTTTAATTTACCCTTTACCCTAACCCTAACCCTAACCCTAACCCCTTCTTTTCCGTTCACAATGAAATGGAAAGCAGAGTAAAACCCTTTTCAATTATTTTTAGGCGTGTAACTTTTCAGTAGATATATAACTCGTAAGTACTAACTCAACTTATCATAACTACCCAGGCGGGATCACAGAAATACCTGGTTCAGGACCTAGGCGCGGGGCTAACCCTCTCGGTGCTGATGCACCAGTAAATCTTCTCAGGTCATTCGTCTAGGAGCAAAAAAACTCTGAAGTTAAACTTATGCTACTGACCTCATACGTCTTGGCACTAAATAAAGAGGAGGGAAGCCTTTTCGGTTCTGGTCGACGATCTTCATAGAGCTGGTGACTTGAACAAATTACCGGTTGCAAACCTAAATTGCCTAAGGAGAAGATAGGCTCTGCCTATCGCCCGGCTTTCATATTCTGTCTTTGTCTATTAACCAAGCGTAGAAATGGGACCACAAGACTCAACAAAAACTCCCAATGTTTGACCTTGTTTCGTGACTAGGGCAATGAACGCCGTTCTCCACTTCCGTCACATTCCCGCGCCCTAAAACTGGGGGTGCTTGAGTACCATATATGCCATTGCAATAGGATTGGGTTGATTTTTGTCTGACGGGTTGAGAGTACCAGTTTAACAGTTTGTCTGTCTGACTGACAGTACAATATTATGACTGAAAGTACAATAGCCCTATTTCTTAGAGCGTTGGCTTCACCATCAGTTATATAATATCGGGATGGTTGTAGTGCCATGCCACGCATGGAAAGGGACCCTGCACCCATCTATGGTGGGATTTCTTGCGGGTACAATTCTGTAGATGAAGAGTCGACTGATGGTCTACTTGTGTTCCATATTTTGTATTCTACACACCACTTTGTTCATCACCACCCTAAAATTGAAACTTTTAAGTAAAATAAAATGACAGTTCAATCAAAATTTACGATTAAACCAGGCGTAAACTCAATTTCCAATCCGCCTCCTCCCTTGAGGCTTGCATTCACAAATACCCGCGGGCTTAGAACTAATTTAGATGATATTGAAGCATTTCTCCCAGCAAACTCTCCGGATATCTTGGCGCATAGTGAAACTAACCTACACTTCTCATCCCCTCTAGCCACTTTTAAATGCCTGGTTATCTCCCACTATGCCGTTATGACTCAGACAGACATAAAGACAGCCTTGGAGTCTATATTTAAAATACCCTCCTGTTGGCGGGAGAATCAAAACTAGAATCAGACGACCAAGCCTTCATGTGCTTTAAACTTAACCTGCAACATCGCGTTAGCTACTTATATTTTCTCTACTACATCTCGACCCAGGACTGCACCCTAATCAACCAAGTCTCTGACAATATAGGTACGGCACCCTCCCTTGACACTTGCGCGCAAGTACATGTATTTGATAACCTTAACTTCCATTACAGTAATTGGCTTGGTTTCTCTACTTACACAGACGCAGCTTGCAGCATAACACATTATATCTCATTCCCTATCACAGACAGTTACCCTAATCAACCAAGTCTCTGACAATATAGGTACGGCACCCTCCCTTGATACTTGCGCGCAAGTACATGCATTTGATAACCTTAACTTCCATTACAGTAATTGGCTTGGTTTCTCTACTTACACAGACGCAGCTTGCAGCATAACACATTATATCTCATTCCCTATCACAGAGAGTTACGTTTCCGACCCGTCTCCCAGATCGACAAAATCAACAAGCCTCATTTTTAGATTTATTTCTGACCAGAGTCCCCGATGATTGTGTAACGAATCCCCATAGCTCACTCGGGAATGCTGATCACGCTGTGATAATGGTAGTAATAGCCCTAAACTCTCGACTCAAATCTGAATGAACATGGCTCAAAACGACAAGATACTATAAGAAGGCTGACTGGGGAGGCATCGGGTGTCTCATCAGATATGCTTCATGGGAATATGTTTTTTTTAAAGAACAGTGTGCAAATGGGATCATTGAATGGTTCAAAGCGGCAATTGAAGCACAGGTTCCCAACCGGAAGTTTTATAGAACCCCCCGCTCTTCTTAATAGTTTACTACTACTTGTGCAGCTGCTATTGCTCCAAGGCGGCATGCATACCGCAGATTTATTCGATATAAGTCCAGTACAGACAGACAAAAGTTTATAGAAGCTAGAAGTAATTTTAAGAAAGAAATAGCTACAGCTAAGAGAGAATACACCAAAACCGACAGGAAACGCGTTGAAGCGCAGAAAATAGGAACTCGTGATTTCTGGAAAATATACAACAGTGTAGTAAATAATGGGCAATCAACAATTCCCTCACTATCCAACAATCATGAGGTTGCTTTTCTGTAAATTAAACAACTAACATGCTTACCAGTCGGTTTGCCTTAAATTCTACATTGGACCTATCAAACGACTCCCTCCCTAGTTTTCCTTTACGGACAGGAACCACATTAGATGATCTGAAAATCACCCCTTCTCAAGTATATGATATTGTAAAACCCTAGACATCTCAAAACCATGTGGATCTGATCTCGTCCCGGCTGCACTATTAAAAATTGCTCCGTTACGGTTGCTCTAAACTTTTCAATAAATGCCTTAACCAATCTTGCTTTCCTGACGGCTGGTAAAAATTGCTTCTGTGGTCCCAGTTTACAAGAATTCTGGCGAAAAAACATATAGATTATATTATATAATTTAATTATTGTATTAAATAATTTAAAAGATAAACCTGTTATAATAATTTAAAAGATAAGCCTATTAAAATAATTTAAATAATAAACCTATTAAAATAATTTAAAAGATAAACCTATTAAAATAATTTAAAAGATGAACATATCAAAATAATTTAAAAGATAAACCTATTAAAATAATTTAAAAGATGAACATATCAAAATAATCTAAAAGATAAACCTATTAAAATAATTTAAAAGATGAACCTATTAAAATAATTTTAATGATAAATGTATTAAAATAATTTTAATGATAAACATCTTAAAATAATTTAAAAGATAAATGCATCAAATGATTTTAAAATATAAACCTATTAAAATATTTAAAGATATAATGCTATTCACATATTTTAACTGACATACTTCTATTCAAATAATTCAAAACCAATACTGCGATTCAAAGAATTCCGTTTCAGAGTCTATAAGGAACCAATTCACATACTCAAACACAGTGGCTTTTTTACACCCACACGCATACATATATGTGTGGGGGTGTATCTATTATAAATTCTATGTAAATAAATTTATAATAATATTCATATATGTACGACCTAAGAATTTTAAATAAACAACAGTTTCGCGTACGATCGTTTCTGACACAATATGGATTTTTAATTTAAGTCTCTTTATGAACACAGGGTATAGCCAGTATATTCGACATCAAATCATAGCATCACGACGAGCGTAAAGTTCACTCTCAGTAATTCCATAGAAAACATAAGAAATGAATGCTTATTGTTAGCATACAAACCCATATATTTAATGCGTGATCTCCTTATCCGACATAGCTCGGGAATTAATTTAATGCATGTTTAATAAGGCATAAAGAATTGCAAAATAGTCTAATGCCATATCTATCTATCTATCTATCTATCTATCTATCTATCTATCTATCTCTCTCTCTCTCTCTCTCTCTCTCTATATATATATATATATATATATATATATATATATATATATAAACGTGAAAGTATGTGTGTGTGTTTCTGTCTGTCTGTGTACATTTCCCTACAAAATAACTCTGTCAATTATCAGTCTACAGACGGGAAATTTGATATACTGGGTACTGAGATTTCAGGAAATCTTTGTAATCAGTTTTCGGCCATAAATTTGGCTGTTAAGGGGTCAAAGTTCAACGATTTGACCTTTAAAAACTCTACCAAACTCATCCGACCATTTTGGGTCTAAACATGAAATTTTTGATATAGGTTCCTTGGACATGGAGCTAACTTAATAATTTGATTTGAGCCCCAAATAATAAATGTTAAGAGGTCATAATAGAGGTTGAATTTAAAAAAAAATGACATCTGCGGACTTTACCAAATTACACAATTACAATTTCTGGTCTAAGCATTTGAAATTGTACATAAAGTGTATTCAAAGATAGGGCAAGCTTTTTAATCGGTTTGGGTCGAAAAATTGAGCTACCAATATATAAATGTATGTATATATATTTGCATGACTGTCTAAAACTTTCGACAGAAGCGACGGAATTTCACAAGATCAGTATCGTTTTTAAGCTCGATCTTTAAGACGATGAATATCGAAAAATTGACTAAAAATATTAATTTCTTCACCTTCAACTGGACAATTTTCCACAAGGAGGGGTTGCTTTTTTCGCCGATATTATCGAAAGTGCTCCTCCTCTTTTCGATTTCTAGCCTTAACGTCACTTCCGCTTTGGCGGTGGGCGTAACAGCAAAGACGTCACGTTTTTCCCCCATTCTTTTCCTCCTTCGCCGTACGGGTTCGAACCTGCCTTCCTACTACCACTTTTTTTCTCAGCATACACCTCCAAACACCCGGGACACGCCGGGCTGAAATGCTAATATATATATATATATATATATATATATATATATATATATATATATATATATAATATGAGCAAACAGTTAATAAAATATGTTAAAAAAACACTTTGAAATGAGTTAAAAACATATTTAATCTGAAAAGGAAACACTAGATAAATGGATAGTTATATATATATATATATATATATATATAAGTAGATTGTAGTTTGCTTGAAGCATTGTTGAAGAAAATTATAAGGTAAAATTAAAAGCCAAGAACAATGCGAGATTTATTTTCTATATAGAGTAAAATTAAATGAAAACAAAAGAAATAAATTTCTTTTTTTTGTTGTTTGTTTTTTCTTTTTCACACAAATTTTAACTCAGTCATTTTTTTTCTGTTGTATTCAATTCTTCCGCTGTCTTCTCTTGAAAAAGGACTAATAGGTCTGAAATATATTGAGATTTATAACACCATTGAATACAACAGAAAAAAAAATGACTGTTGTTTAGAGTTAAAATTTGTGTGAAAAAGAAAAAACAAACAACAAAAAAAAAATAAATTTATTTCTTTTGTTTTCATTTAATCTTACTCTATATAAAAAAAAATCTCGCATTGTTCTTGGCTTTTAATTTTACCTTATAATATATATATATATATATATATATATATATATATATATATATATATATATATATATATATATATATATGAAGTAAAGTCGGAACTTCTTTCTTTAAACGCAATAGTGTTAATAACAAGATATTGATGAAATAATATTCGTTAGTGATTTTAGAAAATTGTTACGTTCAATTGTTTTGCATGGTTTTAATGTTTTCTTTTGTTTTTGTAAAATTTAGAGGCCATATTTGATAGTTGAAATTTTTTATTAAAAAGTATTATTTAGAAATCTTTTGTTAACTCATTATTGCGTGTTTCTTTGTACGTAACGTAATTTTACTTCATTTTCGTCTTCTTTTTTCTTCTTCTATACAATTCATCTTCTTTTACTTCTCTCTCTCTCTCTCTCTCTCTCTCTTCTGTTTTTATTTCATTGGTTCTTTTTTTTTATTCCTATATTTTCTTACCCTGCCCCCTCTCGTTCTCGTACGTGATCTCGTTCCTTCGATCATTCGTCTTCTTTTTACTTTTTTTGTCTTTATTGTAATTTTCTGACGTCATCACTTTCTTTGCTCACTCCCACAGCCACCCATCTTCTTATTCTTTTCTCTCCCTTTTAGCTGTTGCGACCTTCTGTTCATTTTCGTTCCTAACTTCTTTATTGTTTTTCTCCTTTTTCTCAATTTTTGGTACCCCGACAAAAGGAGGGTGGGCCAGTAAATTCACCATTGTCCGTTCGGCCGTTCGTCTGTCACCACTTTTCTCAATTTTTTGATTTTTTTTGAAATTTTGCACAAACGTTAAACATGATATGAGTAAAAAAAAGTAACAGAACCTATTTTCCAGGAAAACTCCAGTTGCTCCCCTAGAGGATGCCTTTCGGGTTAAAATGACTAAAATTGACGCTCTTGTGCGTATTTAAAAAAATTGATACTTTCAATTTTTTTAAAACTTTCTAAAAAGTTGTAACTTACATATTTCTATATAATTGTTTATATCTTTTATATCGCGATAACTCTTGGGTGTACCCAAGTAGCTCTTTTAGGGCTAATAAAAACACTCCATTTTTGGGACTATTTGACCACATTTGTCCCAAATTTTCTGTGTATGTCTATTTAGCAGTTTTGCATGGTGCTGAACTCAAATTTAAATATGTTAAGGCCTTGGAGTTATTTGGGGCTGAATGGGAGGTGCAAATAATGAACACTCCATTTTTGGGACTATTTAACCACATTTGTCCCAAATTTTCTGTGTATGTCTATTTAGCAGTTTTGCATGGTGCTGAACTCAAATTTAAATATGTTAAGGCCTTGGAGTTATTTGGGGCTGAATGGAAGGTGCAAATAATGAACTTAGTCTTTTTTTTTTTGCATGGTGCAGAACTTAAACTAAAGGTCTAAAACTGCACCGTTTGTTCATTTTCACCAGGATATGACGTCCCCTGGGGAGCTAAATGGGGGGGGACAAAGGCTGAACTTAGTCATTTTTTTATCCCTCGTTCACTGTGCACTCACGGGGGACCATGCATACGTCACTTGTTTTCCTTTTGCTTCTTTGTTCTCATTTTCTCTTTTTTCCGTTTGATCCTTCCTTTCTTGTAGTAAGCATCCATGTTTTCCGTCTTCCTCGTCTTCTTTTCCAACATTTTTAGTCTAAGCATCCTTCCTCATTTCCAAAATATTGTTTTACTTCCATATACACATACATTTTCAAGTAACTTTCTTGGCATTTTTGGCCAAGATCAAAGTGTAGTATCTGTTCCGGCAGATGCTGCACTTAAGATAATTTGTACCAGTCAATGGAGGGGAAACCCTCTATACTGGGACAATTATTATTTTTGGTAACCAGAGTGACCCCTTTTAGGGGAGCTGGTTTTTACCTCACATTAAAAACGGCCTTGTGCCTAATTTGCTCAGTGGGGGAGCAAATAAATACCATCTGTTCCGGCAGATGCTGCACTTGGGATAGTTTGTGCCAGTCAATGGAGGGGAAACCCTCTATACTGGGACAATTATTATTTTTGGTAACCAGAGTGCCCCCTTTTTGCCTACTTTTAGGGGAGCTGGTTTTTACCTCACATTAAAAACGGCCTTGTGCCTAATTTGCTCAGTGGGGGAGCAAATAAACACCATCTGTTCCGGCAGATACTGCAAGCTATGACTAGCTATGGCTAGCTATGACTAGCAAAGACCAGATGTGGGGGCAACCCCACATGCCTGACCATTAACCAGCTCCCATTTCCCACCTCTCGGGAGCTGGTCCCCTTTTTCCCTTCCCCCTCCCTTCACTCCTCACATTAAAAATCGGCCTTGTGCCTAATTTGCTCGGTGGGGGAGCAAATAAACACCATCTGTTCCGGCAGATACTGCAAGCAAAGACCAGATGTGGGGGCAACCCCACATGCCTGACCTTTAACCAGCTCCCATTTCCCACCTCTCGGGAGCTGGTCCCCTTTTTCCCTTCCCCCTCCCTTCACTCCTCACATTAAAAATCGGCCTTGTGCCTAATTTGCTCGGTGGGGGAGCAAATAAATACCATCTGTTCCGGCAGATACTGCAAGCAAAGACCATATGTGGGGGCAACTCCACATATAAAACCTTGGTCAATGTAGGGGAAACCCTTCATACCAATTGTCACTATCCAGCTCCCCTACTCCCCGGGGAGTTGGTCCCCATTTTCCCTTCACTCCTCACTTTAAAAATCGGCCTTGTGCCTAATTTGCTCGGTGGGGGAGCAAATAAATACCATCTGTTCCGGCAGATGCTGCAAGCTATGACTAGCTATGACTAGCAAAGACCAGATGTGGGGGCAACCCCACATGCCTGACCATTAACCAGCTCCCATTTCCCACCTCTCGGGAGCTGGTCCCCTTTTTCCCTTCCCCCTCCCTTCACTCCTCACATTAAAAATCGGTTTTGTGCCTAATTTGCTCGGTGGGGGAGCAAATAAATACCATCTGTTCTTCAGATGCTGCACTTCCATTTCTTGTTTTCTTTCGGTGGAGAAGAAATCCTTCACGACTGAGACAATTTTTATTTTTGTACCTTTTCTCCACGTTAAAAAACGACCCTGGTGTCTAACTCTGTCCCGTGGGGAGGCATAGTAAATAGGTACACATACTTTTGTATAATAAACCGTCTTTTTCTTTTGTTGTTGTTGTTGGGTTTCTTCTTCTTCTTCTTCTTCATCATTCCTAATCTCTGTTACATCGGAATCATCATTAATCAAGACCCAAAGCCACTCGGGGATAGGGTTTAATGAGCGTGCGGTAATCACTCAGACAACAGCGTATTGACAGTTACTGGCGGTATTGGGTCAGAAATAGATTATTTATACAGTTTTTCCAGCAATATTGGCAACAGATTTGATGCATGTGTTCTATTTCAGATTAGGAGATAAGGTCAGCCCCAGAAGCTTGTTCCTCTTTTTTTATTACTTTCTTTTTTCTTCTTTGTTGTTCATTGTAGTCTTTGTTATTGTTTAGACGTTCATTATGTTCCTTTCATTTCTGTTTTTGTACCACAATCTCGTTTACTGTTTCCGAACCATTGTTTGATCTCCTATATAACTATGTATACTATGCACGCTAACACAGCCATTTGTATACACATTCCCCAAATCGTTTATTTAAAAACCTTTCTCTTGCCACTTGTTGCGGCGGTACAACATTGCGCGACCCTTAGTTTCGCCCGGCGACATCTAAACATTCTGCTTGTTATACAAAGAAATATCCCTGTTTTCCGTATTATCACGGAACATACCCACCCCAAACACACAATCCCCCCCCTCAAGATTTCAACTTGTTCTAATTATGTAAACATGACATTTCAGTTTCCATTTATTACTGACCAAATTTCAAAGTCTCACAATTTTTAACCGGTAAGCCAACATGGCGAATTAATGGCGTCTAAAGAAAGCATTGTGTGAAAGTTTTCATTATTAAGGAATACATATTCCGTTTGTATTTAGGGTACTAACGTCTATCAACAAAGAAAGAGGCGGATAAGGTAAAAGAAATTAGGGGTGAACATAATATATTAACAACTGATGCCCCCGCCCCTAAGTGACTGCTTTCATTTTTTTTTTTTTGGTTGTAATGTGTTCCCATAGTATGGCTTTGTCCTCTCTTGTCAATCGCTCTTCCGGGATTTGACAAAATGGTGATTGTTTATTTTTCATTTTTACCGCTTTCATTTGGTAATTTATTTTTTGTTTTGCTTACATGTAATCTTTTTTTTTAGTTTATAAGTCTGTCTAGCTATCTTTATTAATTCATTTAATTGTAATTGATATATATATATATATATATATATATATATATATATATATATATATATTTATATATATATATGTATATATATGTATATATATTATAAAAGAGAATTCAAGTATAAAATGATGACCCTCCAAACACATATATATATACATACATATATATATATATATACACTTGTGCCCGATATTATTCATACCCCTCGGATCTTTGAGATTTCTCTAAGAATATTGCTCAAACCAGAAGGTAGACAATATTAAAGGGATTTCAAACAATAAATCAAGCATAAGCATTTAATTTAAACTCAACAAATAAATAAATTATGCAAGTTTGAAACATTATACAAAGAAAAACAATAATGGCACTAGTTCAAAATTATTCATACCTCTCTTACTAATAATCAATAGCATGCCCTTTATTCTTAATAACTGCCTCTAACCGTTTGGGATATTTATCAACAAGGTTTTTACAAGTATCAACACTGATTTTTGACCATTCTTCAATGCAGTAGTTCTCCAAATCCCTCAAATTTCTAGGTTTCCGCTTTTTAACCTCAGTTTTCAATATGTGCCAGAGGTTTTCGATAGGGTTCAGGTCGGGACTCTGGCTAGGCCATTCCAAAACATTAATTTGATTATCCTCAAACCATTTCTTGACTATTTTGGCAGTATGTTTTGGATCATTATCCTGTTGAAGGACCCAGTTTGGTCCTAAATGGAGCTTCTCCGCATCCTGTCTAATGTTTTTCTGGAGTATCTCCAAATATTGCTCCTTCTTCATGGTTCCATCTATCTTGACCAAACTACCTGGACCACTAGCCGAAAAGGAGCCCCAAAACATTAGGCTACCACCACCATGTTTCACCGTGGGTATGGTGTTCTTTGGGTTGTAAGCTTCTCCTTTCTTCCTTCAAACGTAGGAAGCATCCATATGGCCAAACAATTCAATTTTTGTTTCGTCAGTCCACAAAATACTTGAGAAAACGGACTCTGGAGAATTCACATGGGTCCTAGCAAACTTTAGACGTGCTGCAAGGTGTTTTCCGGTGTGCAATGGAGTCCTTCTTGGTCTTCTTCCTTTCAGACCATTTTCATGCAGAGTCATTTGCAATGTTTGCCTTGATATTTTTATGCCAGAAGACTCCAGATTTTCTAAAATGTCCTTATTAGTGGTGGTTGGATTTGCATTAACACTTCTTACAATATTCCTGGTGGCTCTAGCAGACGGTTTCCTTTTCCTTCCTCTACCAATCAAGTTGTTTGTTGTGTGGTGGCTCTGGAATTTTTTGATGATGCTCTGTACTGTTGCTGTAGGGACCTCAAATTTCTTGGAAATTGACTTGTAACCTAAACCATCCTTATATGAATTAACAATCTTAGTCCTAAGATCATTACTAAGCTCTTTTTTCTTCCTCATTCTAATAATTTTTATTCTTTTATTGGTTTTCAGTTGATATCATTTTAATTTCTGAAAAATGCAAAAAACGAAATGAAATTAATCAAAGGTTGTATAAAAGCATTCAAAATAAGAATCAAACAGAAAACAAACAGTTAGAAACTCGATTAATACTGAAAAAATAAGGGGGTATGATTATTTTTGAACATTGCAGATTTTATAAATAGCTGTATATTTCTTTTATTACTAGTATCCCGAGATTTTAAAATGACGAAAATGATCAGAAGAGGTTTATTAAGAATATGTATCAATATGGACGTAAACAATAAATTCTTACAAAAGTTACACCTAATAAACTCAATTTTCAAGGGGGGTATGAATAATATCGGGCACAAGTGTATATATATATGTGTGTGTGTGTGTGTGTGTGTGTGCGTGTGTGTGTGTGTGTATATATTACAATAGAAAAATGCGAGCATGAAAAGTAATATGGTTAAGCTTAAACATGGAAAAGTAAAGGACTAGTTATTAAAACTGCAAAAGAAAGGACAAGCTATACTAGTAAAAATATAATAAATTTATAGCATAAAATACTGCAGCATTAAGAATTGTTTTTATAATGTTATAAATTGAATTAAAAAAATCTTAATGCTGCAATATTTTAAGGTATAAATTTATTATATTCTTTTACTAGAATATCTCGTCCTTTCTTTTCCAGTTTTAACAACTAGTTTTTTACTTTTCCATGTTTAACTTAACCATATTATTTTTATGCTCGCATTTTTCTATTGTAATCCATTATTTTTCCAGGCTTCCAATAAATTCACTTGTACTTTGTTTAATTTCAGTCTTATTTTTTGCCCCCATAAACACATATGTAATATACGACACTCGTCTGCTTTCAATAAAATACCCTAATTATCTCCCTTTCATCTTTCATTCTCTCTGTTTCGCTTGTTATTTCTCTTTCTGCGACAGCAGTAAATTAGTAGCAACAGTAGTCACTGAAGCGACGTGGTTTCTATGGAAACCAGTGTTAAAAAACGTCGCTTACCTCCTTATATATTCTTACGACTTTGAACACCAGAAAATTCATCATAACTTTTGTTTTACTGAACGAAAATTGAATTTTTTTTCCACAATATAGCTGAGAAGGTGATCTATAAACTGTAATACTTGTTTAAATTTGCTCGAAAATGAGTGAGCGGTAATGCTTTAAAGCAGTTCTAAATGGGTAAAACTGGCACTTAACCATATATTCAAACACTATTATGTTTGAATGATATGTATTCATGGTAGTATTTTCCGTATTAGAAGTGTGGATTGATTTTGAATTTAAATTGAAATACGCATGAATTCCGTTTGAATGCTGAATTACAACGCAATATAATGAAAATAAACAAGTATTTACTTGTTTTAAATTAATATATTTCGGAGTTATACCTCTTCGTCAGAATTTTATTTTTTTTTCGTCGCCATGATATTAAGTTGAAGAAAAATATATATTAGAAATATAATTAAATGAAATATGATATAATAAAAGTTATATATAACTTTATTATATAATCAGAATAATAAGGGAAATTAAAAGTGACAATAAATAAAAAAAAATGAAACTCTTTTAGGCAATAACATTTCGAAGCTATATGCTTCTCCTCGGAGTAGAAGAAGAGCCAGGATTATACAAAATGCAAATATAGAAAGAAAAAAAAACTGGCCTAATAACATTTAGATATAAAATCAAAATGAAGGAATAGAATAATATGGCAAGAAATAATTAAGAATATTAAAATACAATACCTGCTAATATATTACCTACATATATACTACACCTTCAATGATGTTCTATTATGATATGGAAGACAAGGATATTTCTTTGTATAACAAGCGGAGTGTGCAGATGTCAACGGGCGAAACTAAGGGTCGTGGGTGAGGTATTAAAACGGTTATATTGTAGTGAGAGGTGCAGAGTGTACAGCACAATCACGTTGACATATCGGTTCTCGCCAGATCACCGAAGTTAAGCAACGTTTAGCCTAGCCAGTACAAGATGGGTGACCATTTGGGAAGGCTAGGCGCTCTATGTACCTTCTGGGAAGTTTGGGCGTGGGGCCAGCACCACCACCCTGTAAAAAAAACTCCTCGCTACAAAAACATCTACAAAAGTTGTAGATGGCCTATGCCCTTGCAGGGGCTCAAGAGATATGGAGAGGGGAGAGGTGCGGAGAAATTTTGTTCTTATAACGGGATCAGATTATAAACGGATAAATTGTAAGTATGTTGTTTAGTCAGAGGATATGATATCGATGTATACACTGAATTCTGTTGTATCAGAGAGTTATCACACGGGTATATATTAAAGTTCATATTTACCTAAAGGTATCATTTTTTATAAGAAGAATAATATATGTTTCATACCTTTTTTTTCTTTAAGAGTTTTTCTATCTTCACTACTGAACTCCGTGATAAAACATGAAACGACCAACCATAACCAATTGAGACCCCTGTTCCTCCTTCTTTTGAGAAACCAGAGAAAAACACTTTATATTTCTTAAAAATATAAATTTATTTCAGTTGTCTCAAATGGTCTTCACAGAATCTGCATTTCGTCTACATGCTTATTCCTCGTAGCCTCGCTTCCTGGCTTCAAGTACGTCTATTCACTTGCGTTACTAAACTCTAACTCTCGACTGACTAAAAACCCAGACCTCTTGACCTCAGTTCCGGTGACGTAACCAATTAAAAAACATGTCTCCTTAACGTGACCTCCGCGTCATGTACACCTCTTCAAGTTTATTTTGTTTATATTTAAATTTATTAAACATCCTCAGCTAAAACCCATTGCTACACTTTATTCCATAAACAATAAATAACTCCCAATATAAACTATTTAAGAATATCATTGAATAGATAGATAAATAGATAGATAGATAGATAGATCGATAATAACTAATTAACTTTTAATAATATTAATCACCCAATAATAGTTTTTTCTTAATTTCCCCTTATGGTTGTGATGATATAATAAAGTTATATATAACTTTGATTCCACATCTTTCATTTAATAAGACGCCATCTACTCGTAAGTTGTTCCACTAGGGTTAGTGATACGCACACAATAAACCACTTTCTCGACGACTAACGTATCATTTAGATGAAAATAGCGCCATAAAACAACACCTAACATTCCTACAGTCGTCCGACATTAGAAATATCTTAACTAAAAATACTAAAATTCGATATCTTAACAACTGAACACGACTTTACAAGTGTTTTTGATATAGATGTACATAAGAATACTTTGATAAGTATGTTTTAACCAAAATAGGGATGGTATAATAAAATTGTGAGGTCTGCGTTCACGCCTGGCCTGGCCTGGCCTCCATAGAATGGAAATAGGCACAAACTTTAATAAAGACTTTTCATATCTATCTGCGTAAGTACATGTTGATAATTATGTTTCAGTTTAAAGAAATATTGTATAATAAAATTATGGGGTGAGTAACGTAAGAAATAAAAAAAGAAAAGGTAATATAAATGAGAAAGAGGTATGGGAAAGTCGGAAAACTATATTTCAGACAAAGGTTGGATGCATTTATCAACTAGGAGCAGTTCACCAAATTTGGGCCAGGATTGATCTGTGTATCTCCAAATTCGGGAAACTCGTCCAATTTTTTTTTATGTTAAGAATATCACAACAATTTGTTGACAATTAAATCTACTATTTTAGGGGACGAATTAACTCGATTTTTATATACTTTTTAGTTATATTCTCATTAAATTTATTTATATATTTATTTCATTTTTATCTTAATGAATTTATACATATATTTACGAAATTTACCAGATAGCATTTATTTTTACTTATATATATATATATATATATATATATATATATATATATATATATATATATATTAGTGATGGGACGATGCCAAAATTTTCCCCGATTCCGATTCCGATTCCGTTCAAAATTTCCGATTCCGATCCGATTCCCGATTCCGATTCCGATTCTTGTAAAATTTATACATATTTAATTAGAGATTTTTTTTGTTTGTTTTTTCGTAAATTTTCAAATTATTACATAAACCCCTGGTTAATGTCCGCGTATATTTTATCTCAAATGTTTGCCTTGTAATTGATTAAAAATTGTAACACAACAAAACATTTATTTTGATTTTAAAACAAAGCTATATTGTACCAGTTCGTATTTACTGTATAACATGCTACTTACATGAATAGTGGAAAATATTCGAAGATTGGTAGGCAAAATAAGAAAACGATGTAAGAGCAATATATTTAACAACGCCACTTAGCAAAGCCACATCTCATTGTTACGAACGAATTTCTAAATAATAATATTACTATTATGAAAACCATTTTTAACGTGAGATTGCGTGAGCTTTCTGTGCTTTCTCTCGCAGCTAAATTCCTATTCCAAAATGAAATATTATTTTATAGATTACGTGTTAGAACATTTTTTTAATTGGCGGAAAGAAAAACGATCATTTAGAATTTAGAGTGTAAGATCCGTTTCGAATATAAATTTAACGTAAAATGATCATCATTTCTGGCCATCCTAATTCTTTATGGATATTAACTAAAGTGTTTCCCACTAAATTAAGTTCGGTTTGCAACGTTGTAAAACCATGTGTAATCGCTTAAAAAGTAGACACCCTATCCCCAATAAGCGCACATAATTTAAAATTGGTAACACACTACAGCTCATGTTACGTTATATTTATTTGTGAAACTGACCGTCTATTTTAAATTCCTAATCGTTTTATATATATATATATATTTTATAATCATGAGTGTTTAGACAAATATGAAAAAAAGAGCCTAAAAAAGGGGTGGTTTTTAGCCCTAAAAGTTCCCGGGGGCGCAAACCAGAGTTTTGCCAGGGTCAGCGATACTGAATTTACATTTGCAACAATTGCCTTCACATTTTGGACAAGTTTCAGTAAAATCTAATGAACGGGGAAAAAGTTATGGGGCCAAAAGTGTCATTTTTGCCATTTTGGGCATTTTTGACCCCTTTTCAGCCCCTGGGGGAGCAACGAGAGTTTTCTTTAAAAAAAACTCGATGTTGTGCACATCTACGTATTGGAGTACAACTTGTGGCAAAATTTCAGAAAAAAGTAATGGACGGTTACCCGGGAATCATCCGGACGAACGGACGAACGAACGGACGAACGGACGAACGCCACTGAAAACTATAGTCCCTCTCCGATAAATCGGGGGGAACCAACAAGGAATGGGCACAATTGTGAAAAGGCTTGGCCTTTGATTTAATTTGAAATATGCTTCCAGTGTGATTTTCTTTGATTCTGCCGGTATTGTTTATGTTTATACTTAAGGATTGCTATACGACGGCGCCAATGCCGTCTGAAGCCGAGGCCTCCGTGAGATATATCACGGAGGCCTCGCTGAAGCCCGCCAATCTCACTCAAAAGTTGAGTTGAAAGTATTATGGGGTAATTAACACCTTCGATGCCGTTGGTTTCGACAACAATACTTTTTCACACCCACTTGCCAAATTTCTCAAGGAGTTTAATATGAAAAGATTTCAAACGAATAGAGTTTTATTTTATTTTCCTGGAGCCACATTGTCTGACACCGTCGCATTTTTCTCGGGTTTCGGAAAAGTTAAAAATATACATGAATATCTCACAATGAATTTATCAAAGTCTGGATAAAATAGATAAAGAGAAAACATTTAGAAATTTTTCAGATTGAAAAAGAAATTATATTTACATTTAAAAGTCCCCCCTCATTGAAATTCTACTTTTGGACGATATTTGTAAACCCACTAAAAACCAAATTATTTTTAGATCTAGGATGAAGCTCTAAACTGTCTTCACGTATTAAAAAAGGGTGCTTAAAAAACGAAAAATAAAAAAATATATATATTCTACGTTCTCGTTATGGAATGAAGTTCTCATAAAAAAATCACGTAATTTCATCAAATAGTTTTTATTTTATGCCGTAAAAACGATTTGGGAAATTCGGAATCTTCCTAAAAAAACTGCGATAATTAGTCAAGGGAGCGTAAAACAAAAACTATTTAATGAAATTACGTGATTTTGTTATGAGAACTTCATTCTATAACGAGTACGTAGATCTATAGAGTTTAGTTTTACTAATAGTTTAAAAGAAATAAATATTTATAATCGGTACAAGCAATTGAAAATTAACTTTTGAAAAATATTCAAAGAATCGATTTTGGAATCGGAAATTATACACAAATTTTTCCGATTCCGATGCCGATTCCGATTCCCCGAAAATTACCGATTAAACCGATTCCCGATTCCGATTCCGATTCATCGGCACAACACTAATATATATATATATATATATATATATATGTATATATATAATTATATACATATATAATTATATATATATGTATATATATATACATATATATATATATAAGATTGTTTATTTATTTATTATAAGCGATTCTGTTGTAGTTTTTTTCAGTCCCTGAGTGCTTTAAAGGGAGAGGTTGTCTGTTCTTTATTTATATTCTAGTCGTAATTTGTAATTAATTTATTATTTAAATATTTATTTTACATATTTTCTACGTGCACTAAATATTTAAAATATATATATATATATATATATATATATATATATATATATATATATATATATATATATATTGTGCTGTATATTTTTATATAAAAGGAGACGATTCCAATCGAGACCACTTTTAAAGGGCTGTCTAAAATTTCCAAAATGGAAAATTTCCTTGTGATCCCTTTAGTTTAGTAGCCTTATCTAAAAATGAAAAAGACAATACTATACTGCTTTTAAGAACATGATTTAGCTTTATAATTTTTTGTTCCAGCAATTCTATATATTCATTTATTTAGATATTTCTCCATTTAAATTATAATGGGGATATTCAACTAGTAAATTATCATCCCGATATATGCTAGGGGGAGAAGATTAGTTTACTTCTGAGATTCATATATTGAGTATTAAAAAATGAGGTATTCAATGGTTTATAATAGAACCACAAGAATATGCCGGAGAATATAGAAAGGAGTTTAGGCAGATATTTTATTAAGGGGGGGAGGTATTAATAAAGTATGCTTTGTTTAAGTAGGTAAATGTTGTTATGGTTTATTTAGTTATCAGAGACAGATCAAATCGATTTAATATTTAACTAAACGGGTTTGTTATGTGTATATATTTTTATATTCATAGTTTTTTGTTAAATTATATTTTTCTGTTAATTATAGTATAAGTAAATTATGGGATGATATTAAAGTTGCTAAGAAGATGTTCTTTTTAATGGCCGCAGTTTATGAATGAATATTTTCTTGTCTTTCATTGAGTAACTTATCTCTATCCTTAAACTTTGTGATGAATAGCTTTTTAGTTAGAGATAGGTAACATGAAGAACAAAGGGAAGAACATTCAAGATATTTCATTGCATGGTAGATGTTAGATTTTTTCTAATGATTCTTTATCTTTACTGAAAGTCACATTTTTATTTTATTGTTGGGATTTACAAATGAACTTTTGTGACCTTTGAACTGTTCCTCGAAACCTGCCATACACATATACTACTTACAATTATTTAGATGTTTTTTTTTGTGGAGATTTTCGCTCTGTATATTTCTGGGGTCACTAAGCAATTTCCATTCAGTGGACATTCTAGTTTATTTCTGCAATTACAACATTTAGTAGTACTATTTTTATTTAATTTTGACGTATTATCTAGAATATTATATTTTTTTATCATTTTTTCTAAATTTTTGCAACAACATATATATATATATATATATATATATAAATGAACGTGTCTGTGTGTATGTGTGTGTGTTTGTGTAGATTTCCCTACGCAATAACTCTGTCAATTTTTAGTCTACACACTCGAGATTTTATATACAGGGTACTGAGATTTGGGAAAATCGATTTCATCGGTTTTGGCCAGAAATTTGGTGATTAAAGGGTAAAAGTTCAACGATTTGACCTTTGAGAACTCTACTAAACTCCTCCGACAATTTTGGGTCTACGCACTTGAAATTTTAGATATAGGTCTCTTGGACATGTAGCTAACTTAATAATTTGATATGAGCCCAAAACAATAAATTTTAAGGGGTCATAATAAGGGTTAAAGTTTAAAAACAATTGACCTCTGCAGTCTCTTCCAAATTACTCAGACAATTTCTTGTCTAAATATTTGAAATTTTGCATAAATGGTATTCAGAGATAGGGCAAGCTTTTTCATCAGTTTGGGTCGAAAGATTTTAGTTACCAATATATAAATGTATGTATGTATGTCTGTTTGCATGTCTGCCTTAAACTTTCAATAGAGGCGACAGATTTTACCAACATCAGTATCGTTTTTAAGTTTGACCTTTCATACGATAAATGCCGAAAAATTGGCTAAAAACATTACTATCTTCCACTTCAACTAGGCACTTTTCTACAGGGGGTATGTCACATTTTTGCCGATATTTTTAAAGTTATCCCCCCTTTAGATTGTCTAGCCTTAATTTTAAAAAAATGTCGCTTTCAGGTTTGGCGGTGATCGTAACAGCATAAACGTTAGGGTTTACCCGTTCTTTTCCTCTTTTGCGGTACGGGTTCGAGCCTGCCTTCCTACTACCAATTTTTTTTATTTTGGCTCAACATACACATCTAAACACCCAGGCAACGCCGGATATATATATATATATATATATATATATATATATATATATATATATATATATATATATATATTAGGTAAAAATAGAACCGAAAGAAATGGCACTGTAAAAATTACACGAAAAAAAATGACACCAATAAAGGTACATTATGGCTAAACAGGAAAAATGGCACGTGGAAAATATAGATAACGTTTTCACAATGTATTTACTAAAGAGCTATTTTTAGTCAATGACAAAAAAAAAAAAAAAAAAAAAAACTCTTGCCGAAAAATAGTAATGAATATCTATTCGTCTAATGTATGCCTCCACTGGACATATGCATAAATCACACGAAAATTAAAAAAACAAAAACAAAAAAACAAAAACAAATAAAAAAACAAATATATAGAAATTTAGCCAGAATTAAAATCAGAATTGAGAACCATCTGCTTATCCTAAAGGGATGATGGATGACACGTGTTGAATTATGCAGCAAGAGTTGCGCAATCTATACCCTGTCTTGGCAAGCTTCTGAAACTGACCTTCGCTCCTGATCTGAAATAGAACACATGTATCAAATCTGTTGCTAATATCGCTGGAAAAAGGGTTTGATCATTGTACCGCTTAAGTAGATATCTCGCTGGCGATGAAATCCTGTATTTTTATGAGAGGGAAATACGTTATAAAATGGAATACTGTTACCACATCTTTGCTGGAGATGCCCGGCACGTCCTGTCTTGCTTTGATAAAATTCAAAACCGGTTTTGAAACATATTAGGTGATACCAATTTCCCTCTCCTGCAACCTCTTTCCTACAGAAGAGACGTTTCGAGCTTGTCGCTGCTCACTCGTTATTCTCACGGCAAGTGCTCGTCTTAGCTCCAATCTATGGTATCCCTTTGCCAAACCCTCACAAAAAACACTCAACTAGTTACAGCCGCTATCAACATTTTTCCTTATTCTCTATCTGTGCCTAATTCTCAACGCAGATTCCACGAACTAAACCTCTTTCCTAGAACTGTCCGCTGTGGAACTCTGTTCAATTGGCCTGCTTCCAAGATGATTACAATATTGTAGTCTTCAAGTCCAATGTAAACAAGTTCTTGTTAGGCTGTACCCTTTAATAATCAAAATTCTACCCAATCTACGCCATCGACAATTACTAAACTATCGCCTTTACTTGGCCCTTTGGTCAAGATCAAAGTGTAGTATCTGTTCCGGCAGATACTACACTTAAGATAATTTGTACCAGTCAATGGAGGGGAAACCCTCTATACTGGGACAATTATTATTTTTGGTAACCAGAGTGACCCCTTTTAGGGGAGCTGGTTTTTACCTCACATTAAAAACGGCCTTGTGCCTAATTTGCTCAGTGGGGGAGCAAATAAATACCATCTGTTCCGGCAGATACTACACTTAAGATAATTTGTACCAGTCAATGGAGGGGAAACCCTCTATACTGGGACAATTATTATTTTTGGTAACCAGAGTGACCCCTTTTAGGGGAGCTGGTTTTTACCTCACATTAAAAACGGCCTTGTGCCTAATTTGCTCAGTGGGGGAGCAAATAAACACCATCTGTTCTTCAGACGCTGCACTTCATTTTCTTGTTCTCTTTCGGTGGAGGAGAAATCCTTCACGACTGAGACAATTTTTATTTTTGTACCTTTTCTCCACGTTAAAAAATGACCCTGGTGTCTAACTCTGTCCCGTGGGGAGGCATAGTAAATAGGTACATTCCTTAACCCTTATCCTCGAGTATTCTTCGGGCCTTGATAAGTGGTGACTATCCTGTAACAAAAAAAAAACAAAAAAAAAACAAAAACACTTCCCTCCGTCGGCACTATCTGATTCCAGTGATAAATAGAAATCCAAGACGACCGGAAACTATAATGGGATTAACGAAAACCACAGACAACACCTTGTGTTCCAAAATGGTCGCCAATTTTTGTACTGTTTATGCCTAACGATGCTTAACTTCAGTGAACCGGTATGTCAGCGTGATTATGCCATATCACGAATGTATTTAGTAGTGTCCGTTAAAAGGTGTCTATATTACGTACTTACCTACGCAGGTTTCTCTTAACTGTGTGTTTGACTTAATTTATGTAATAAAAAAGACATTATGGAAACATATCGTTTTGACAAGTTGATGGAAAGGGGAATAACTCTTGGCTAATTGCGCCTTGAAGGGCCAACTCAAAATATGTTTGATTTTTTGCCGAATCAAGTATCGTCATTTTTGTTGTTTACTTTTTTATTTTTTCGAAGTGAAAACAGCAAATACAAAAAAAAAAAAACACACACAAAAAAAGACAAAACAAAAAAAACAAAAAACAAACAAACATGTATGTATGTCAGACTAAGGTTAAAGGGGCGGCGGATTGACAACATGGACACTAAAAAGAGGTATACCTTTCTTCACTGAACAGGTGAGTAAGGTACGGGAGAAGTTGGGGGAGGGGTTAATATTTCAGGAATTATCCTTTATTTCTGACCGCATATGTTTTCTACACACAAAAATATCCGGCAGTGAAAGGTAATCAAATCTTAATATGTTAGGGTTCTGATTTTTTTTAAAGATGAGGTTGGATTGTTCGTATTATTTAGATTTTTCAGACTATAATTCTTATCTTGAGTTTTACTTGCACAGCGTTTCGGTCGATGTAACCTCCGAACTTCTTCATGTGCATCTTAAATGCTATTTACACAACGTTTCGTTCGATGTAACCTTGATCTTTTTCAGGGGTATCTGGTCGAACAAGGGAATCGTTCTCCCGAACTGGATAATCTTCACAGAATTCCGAACGGAACCCTTTATTGAATCCACGGAGTTAGCATGCTCTCCTCCCGTTAGCCATGACTGAGTAGAAGTAAGTAAATGAACCTATCATGCAACAAAACCATTTAGCTGATTGGGTTGCAAATAAATTTTGAAGCTTAATTAATCACTAATGTTACATTGAAAGCTATGAGAAAGCAATTACATGTTCGTATTAAAAATACAGGAAATCTTTTGAAGGCAAATTGGATGCAACAATTCAACTAGTGGAATTTGTCTATAAATACTTTCTGTCAAAAAGTGGAAAGTCTAAGGGAAAATCTCAGGACAGAATTAAAAGAAAGTTTCCTTGAGTTTTTTCAGCTAATCCGGGAAAATTCAGATTCGAACTCAGCCAGATTCGAACTCAGTCAGATTCGAACTCAAATCCAAGAAAATAGAAATGTACCGTTCGCCTCACTGGCGAAAATTAACGCGGAGCTTGAAAACTTCACTTTCTTGTACAATGTATTCTTTTTTGACCTAAATCTGTTGTGCGAGTTTTTCTTTACGATCTTTTCCTAGAGCCACAAGAATTACTTTATAGTTTAAAAAAGGAATTTATATTACAAAGTCAGGGACTAATGTTTTGAACAATAAACTTTTTTTTATATTCATGAGAATCATGTGTGAAACCAGTCTGAATTTATTTTTCAATCGCAATATCGCAATAAAAAGACTATAGAATTTTAGTTCGTTAAAAAAGGGTAAAGGTTATTACCCGTTGACATAGAATGAGGTTGAATAAAACACGCATTGTATGTCAACGGGCAGTAAATGTGATATTGTAGTGATTTATCCCTATTAATCCCGTGCTGTGTACCAAAAGGTAGAGTATACTATTTAGTGAATTGTACCTTATCAAGGCAAATGACTCGGCCCAGTCTAGGAGCAGGTAGTCATGTATGAAAAAAGGAGCTTTAATCAGTATTTTGTCGGTGGGGTCAATGGTAATTCGTTAGGTTTGTAGTTGTCGTCGTTCATTTAGTTTTCCAGTGCTCATGTTTGTTTTGCAACTGAAAGAGAAGGAAATGTTCATCGGCATCTGCTTCTATTTCACTGATTAAATTACGATGTATAGCTAAGTGTTTTAATTTTTGGGAGGTAGAAGAGTAGAGGTCTTCGAAAATAATTATTCGTTTATTCAGATGATATTCCGCAGTTGTAATTGATGATATAAATTATTATTTGCATCAACAGCAGTTAAGAAAGAAATATACTAAAATATCCTCACAATCTTTTACAACGAGACATTAATTAAATTGAATTAGTAAAATAACTGCAAAATTTCAGTTGAAAACGCATATATATATATATATATATTCGATCTCTAAAAAGGGGTGAACAATTACATTTGCGTCAAAAAGAAAGTCGATATGAAACTTAGTAGACTCGATAAAGTGTGTCAGTTATCAAAACTGACGAATCGGATTCGTCTACAGCTTATATGATGAAAGGAGTAAACGGTCAGGCGAGCGCAGATTTTCTCACGGGTTTAAACGAGGCACTGAAATATAGTCATTATTTTTCTGGCTAGGCCACAGGAAATATTTGCAAAGCTAAACAGAAAAAAGCTTTTTCGAAAGTTTACTTACGCGGCGCATATTTGCAGACATAAAAGTCATACAAATTTGAAAGGCTGGAGTAAATATTGCGCCAGCTATATTTTTACAGATAATGGAGTAAATAGCGGTTTAGAGTTTGAAACGTCTTATCTGGATGATATTCTAATAATTAGTCAAATTAGGGAGCGAACGTATATGAAGTTGTTAAAAGTATCCAAACTTCCGTTTCAAATTAAGCGAAGAGAAATATGAAATTTGTATTGCAGAAGTTAATATATGGTACTATTAATAGACAAGAATTGAAAGAAACTCGACACAGAGTAAATAGGTGTAATACACAATAAGCCAGTCCCAGAAAACACTAACATTTTGTTAGCGAATAGCTGTAACGTATTTATCACAAGTATGCACATCTCACGGGTGTTTCGAAACGAACTATTAAAGAAAGAGCAAGACTATCTCTAGGTAATAAAATTGCATAAGACATTTGAGAAAATAAAGTATATTCTCGCGCCTGAATTATTTACTATGATACAGTAGCGGAAATCTTTGTAGCTACCGATGCTAGTTTATGCCGTATTTGAGCTTGTACTTTACACAAAATAGAAACGACTCGCTGAAGCTTATCGCGCATGCGTATCAGACACATTTGAAGACAAGCTGGAGCTACCTTTATCCCTGGTTGGCTTCCAGGCTTTGTAAGTGATTATTACCATGTAAAAAAAAGAAAAAACAAACAAAACAAAGCGTTGGTTATTATATTTTTTGCTGTAACTAAAAGGTCACTGTTTCGTTTCTATTACAAATCTATCATAAATATTTAATCACAGATTTAAATATTTAATAATAAATCGAAGAAGGGGTTACAAACAGATACAGTGAACAGATACATAAGATGGGAACTATCCTTTTAAATTACAATTGTACAATAAAATATCGCTCATTATCGCAAATCGATCATTCGGATGGACTCACTTGATTCATACAAAAAACTGCTGACGATACAATAATGTCTCTGTACAATCGGTTAGTTGTTAGTTGTTTTTGTTTTACGTCATATCAATCCTTTTCAGGTCATTTAATGTCGAAAAAGGTTTTAATAGAATATATATATATATATATATATTTCTTTCAAGTCAGTTTTTATTTAATCTATTGTTGGGACCCTAACAGATACTACCGCTCCGAGTGAACCAGGGAGCAATCGCAATTAAGGGGTGGCTCCACACTCCCCAAAGTCTTCAAGGTGGGGACTCACTTGATTCATACAAAAATCTGCTGACGATACAATAATGTCTCTGTACAATCGGTTAGTTGTTAGTTGTTTTTGTTTTACGGCATATCAATCCTTTTCAGGTCATTTAATGCCGAAAAAGGTTTTAAGAGAATATATATATATATATATATATATATATGTATGTATATATATATATATATATATATATATATATATACATATATATATATATATTTCTTTCAAGTCAGTTTTTATTTAACCTATTGTTGGGACCCTAACAGGTACTACCGCTCCGAGTGGACCAGGGAGCAATCGCAATTAAGGGGTGGCTCCACACTCCCCAAAGTCTTCAAGGTGGGGTCTCACCATCGGATTTAAAGTTATATCCAGGACCTCTACAATCGGGAGTTGAGATGAAAAGCAAGTGACACTTGTAAAAATAACGGCAAAGGTGAGGCACAATAATTTCTTAAGGAATATAAGCAGGTATGCTTTTTATTTCTGTTCACTGTGACGTCATATCGCACACTGGTTCGGTCGTCTGCGTATTGCTGCTGCGGCGGCGACTGCGGCTTCTGTTAACCAGCGTCAGCCGTTCTGTTACAGTTTTCATGTTTCATGTACGTCACACCTGGCATTTCAAGAATAGAAAATTGCATGCGATGTTATGTCTACTGGAAGAGCAAGATTTAAGATATTGAAGATACAGTTAAATCATGCAAAAGGGTGTTGGAAACTGACCGACCGTGGTTTAGAATCCATATCGAATTTGCTGGGCGATTTGATCATTTTTATCATTGGTAATAGTAAATAGTTTCACAAAATTGCTACAGATGCTATGTGTCCTATGATTTAAAACAAAAAAACGACAGAAGCAAAGATTGGGTTTCCGTATGAATCGCTTGTACGTCCTAAATTGTGCAGTATCGGATTTCTAATATTCCATGCCTCATAACGACCCTGGTGTCTAACTCTGTCCCGTGGGGAGGCATAGTAAATAGGTACTAACTACACCAAATCACTGTACTGTTGTCAAAACTAGTTTATCGCTGAAACGGTTGTTTTGAGTGTGCGTGTCTGGGGGCGGAGGTGTTAATAACAAAAAAGAAAAAAAATCTCCCTATGTTTGAAATATTCTTCTTCGGGTTAACAAGGAAAGATGCAAAAAGTTCTACTGAAAATATGGACAATGCTGTCTCTTTTCGGTCTTTTATGTTTCTTGGCGCGTCACAATCATTTTTGTGCATGCATTCTTGGGGGGGGGGAGTCAGATTATATGACAGCTGACTACTTCTTTATATTCTTTTTCATCCTTTTTCTTTTCTTAATTTCCTTTTTCTTCTTCTTTTTCTTCTTCATATTATTATTATTATTATTATTATTATTATTATTCGTATATAAAGGATTTGTTTATTTTATTTACTCGTAGAGGTGTGTAAATTTGTGCGTTGTCACAGTCAGTAGCGCTGTGGAAAAATGCATGACTTTTGTTGGGATTTCACTGTTTGAATTAATGCGAAGGAACGGGAAAAGAAAAAGAAGGGAAGGGGAAAAAGGAAACTAAAGGAAAAAGAGGGAAAAGGGAAAAGGAAGAAGGGGAGGAAGAAGGAAAGAAAAAAGAAAGAAAGAGAATGGGAAGAGAAAGGAAAAGGGAATAGCTTCCGTACATTTATATCGGATCTACCTTTGCGTTCCATGTTTAAAAAGGATGTGTCCTCTATAGTATCAGACCTGACGGAATCGTTAATTGTAGGTATTGACCGTTTCATACCCTCGAAAAAGTTCCAGCAAAAACCTAACAGCCAGCCATGGTTCTCTCCAGAATGTGCTGCTGCCATTGTGCACAGAAATCACTTTTTCCACTGCTTCCAACGTAATAGATGTATAGAAACTAAAGTCGCTTTCAGGACTGCCAGCAACCATTGTAAGAAAGTAATAAAGAACGCAAGAGAGTTGTATGCTCAATCTGTTAAGTCCAAACTAGCTGAGCAGCGGCTTGGTTCCCACCAGTTTTGGCAAATAGCAAACAGAATCCTGAACAGAAGCGTGTGCTCTATCCCAACTATCATCAACTGACCTGAGGTAATCTCGTCAGCATCAGACAAAGCCAAACTCTTTGCCAAGAACTTTGCAGCTAATTCTACCCTTTGCGACCAAGGCCGCCAACCCCCAATATTTCCTCCTGTATCAGAAAACACGCTATGTGATATACATATATCTGTACATGATGTTTCCAAGCTAATCAAAAACCTTGATTCCAGTAAAGCATAGGCCTTGACGGTATTCCAATTATAGTACTCAAAAAACTTCAACCATAACTAGCGCCCATACTTACAAAACTGTTTAAACGTTGTCTTAAGGAGAATAGCTTCCCATCACCCTGGAAAATCTCATCAGTATGCCATGTATTTAAGATATTCAAGTGATCGCTCATCCCCCTCTCAGTACAGGCCAATAAGTCTCCTGTGCGTCATGAGTAAGTTGCTGGAATCTGAAGTAATCAAATATCTCAACAAAAATAACCTTCTTAGTGACACTCAATATGGTTTCCGTTCTGCTATATCTACAGCAGATGTGCTTACAGTTATATCTCATAGGATTAGAAAATCTCTCGACGGAGGCAACCTTTCTATGGAAATTGCTCTTGACATATCAAAGGCCTTTGATAAGGTATGGCATAAAGGTTTACTTCACAAGATCTCTAGATATGTTATAGCTGGAAATGTCTTCTCAATTATTAAATCATTTCTTTCTGATAGGTTCATAAGAGTAGTAGTTGAGGGGCAAAAATCAGAAGCTCACAGTATTAATGCTGTAGTCCCTCAGGGGGCCATCCTGCGCCAAACTCTTTTTCTGATCTACATTAATGATCTTCCAAATCACATCCTTACATCATTTGTAGACATTTATGCTGATAATACTACCATTTATGGTAGCACATCTAAGACAGTAAACGACCAAGTTCTCTCCGATTCTCTCTCCTCTGATCTTGAGCACGTGGTACAATAGGGAAAGGAGTGGCTGGTTACTTTTAATGCATCTAAAACCAAGCTTCTCTCTTTACATCATCAACATTCTGATCCACATCTGGCATCAATTGAAATGAATGGGTCTCGTCTTCAGGAGGCCTCAAGTTTTTACAAGCTTCTGGGCTTGACCATTACTCCTGATCTTAAATGGAACACGTACATCAAATCTGTTGCCAAGGCCGCTGGAAAAATGGTGGGATCTTTCTATCGATCCAGTAGATATCTCACTGCTGATGCAATTCTCTATCTATATAAGAGCCAGGTACGTCCAAGGATGGAATACTGTTGCCACATCTGGGCAGGAGCTGCTAGAAAGGACTTGTCCTGCCTTGATAGAGTTCAAAATGTCCTTTTCTCTTCCCTGCATGTTGCGAGTTTGTCTCTGATGTATCGTTATTTTCATGGAAAGTGTTCGACTGGGCTTCAATCTATGGTCCCCCCTCGCCAAACTTTCACAAGAAACACTCGTCTAGCTGTAAACACTATCAATAATCCCCCCACTCTTTATCTGTGCCTAAACCTAAACGTAGATTCCATGAACAAAGCTTCTTTCTTAGAACTGCACGCCTGTGAATTGTCTTCCGTTTTCCTGCTTTCCGGATGACTACAATATGGTTGTCTTCAAGTCTAACGTAAACAAGTTCTTGATGAGCCGTTCCATATAAGTTAACAAATTTACCGAATTGATTACTATAATGTCCAATTTCTACTGTACGAGTGGCCTTTTGGCCTTGATAATGTGGTGATGCCTGTGTAAAAAAGGAAAGGAGAAAAAATTCCAATCCCTTATTGGTTATTATTATTATTATTATTATTATTATTATTATTATTATTATTATTATTATTATTATTATTATTTTTATTATTTTTATTATTATTATAAGTATTATCATTATTTTTATTATTATTATTATTATTATTATTATTTTTATTATTATTATTATTATTTTTAATATTATTATTTTTATAATTTTTATTATTATTATCATTTTCATTATTATTATTATTATTTTTATTATTATTATTATTATTATTATTATTTTTATTATTATTATAATTATTGTTATTATTATTTTTACTTTTATTATTATTATTTTTATTATTATTATTATTATTATTATTATTATTATTATTATTGGTGGTAGTAGTGGTGGTGTGTATTTATTATTATTGTAGCTGTTATTGTAGGTGTTGTTTTGGCTGTCATTGTTATGTTTGTTGTGACGGTTATTATTATTGCTACTACCGATATTAGTGTTACTAGTATCGTTTTAGATTTTATTTTTATTGTTGTTCGCGGTGGTTACGGTAATAGTGGTGGTGGTGGTGGAGAAAGGTCGGGAGGGGATCTTTAACCTTGGTGGGGAACCCTCCGAGAGATAAGGTCTCGATAAAACTATCGGTGGTTGTGTAACCTAAAATTCACTAACCTCATTTATGGGAGAATGTCAAATCAAAATATTGAAAACAACGACGTGAATGAAGCTAGAACACTTTGTGATAGTCTCACGTCCGGTAGATGTCTCACTGATCAACAGGGTGGGTCCTGTCGTCATCATACAACTGTTCGAAATACTGAGGATGTGACTGGATATAGGGGAAGTGAGAATTGCCAGAGAGGGTTCCAAGACACGAAGGGAGTTGGAACAAAAAAACATGGATGGATGAGGAAAGAAGAATACTGTGGGAATGCTTCGTAAGAAGTGGAAGTACCAAATGTGGTGAATATATCCGAAAAGTGAAGGAAGAATGGGAATCGAGAGGAAGAGGAGCAAGAAGTGTCGCGAATTTGGTAAAAACAAATAAAAAATAACGACCTACTTTCAGTGATTGTAAGAGAAGAGATTGAATGGATGGTTATGAATGAAATGAACAGCGAAAGTAAACTAGCTCTGATGAAAGAACTGAGAGAGAAGGGAAAATGTAAACGATGATGGGAGGCGGACAACTGAAGAGGTATGGAATCCTATGGTTACGGGAAGTGATGAGACGGAATTTGAAGGATCTAAGGCAAATGAGATCATTGACTGAGACAATGGAGCCAGTGAAAGGAGCAGGTCTATGGAGAAGTGGTGATGAAGTTCGAACTTTGACTTCTGTAGAAAAAGAAGTACTTCAGAAGTTAAGAGAGGTTTTTCTCAGAGACGAGTTCATAGATATTCCAAGCATGAAGAGTAGTGATAGGCAGAAGGTGAAAAGCGAGGTAAAAATAGAACAAGGAGTAATTCACAACATCGTAAGAAAGAACATATCGATTACGGAACTTAACTTCTGTATTCAGCGTCATACGTTATTGCGAATCGTGTTGGCTTAATAGAGAAGAAAAAGAGAGAAATGAATGATAGGAGTCCATACTGGCAGAGGCGGCTTGAAGAAAGTATTAAACGGTGGCGGAAAGACATTGGTAGAATCGAAGAAATAAGAAAAGGAGTTAAACTAGGAGAGAAAGCCAAGGACGAGATTGAAAGGAGGTATAGATTTCTGGAAAAGAGAACGATGAATGTTCTAACAATGTTAAAAGAGAAGATCCACACGGGTGGTATGAAAATTCGGAACTTTGTTGGAAAAAGTGTTGCGTTTCGGTCGGCAGAACAACTTTTTTGCGGAACAATCAGTCTCAGCTATATAAAGAATTAAATGGTAGTAAACAGACGGGAAATAACAAAACTCCAAATGCAAAAGATGCCAGGAAATTCTGGAGCGGCATTTGGTCTGTCGAAGGTCGATATAATAAGAAGACTAGCTGGTTGGAAGAGGTCAGAGAAAGAGTATCAGGAATGCAGCAGATAAAGAACGCCGAGATAACCATTAATGACGTTAAGACTGGCATACGAAGGATGACAAACTGGAAGGCACCAGGTCCAGAGGGAGTTATGAGCTTCTGCTTTAAACAGTTTCAATGCCTTTATCCACGTATAGCTGCTGCCCTGCAAAGGGTTGTAGAGTCGGAAAATGTCCCTGATTGGCTTGTGAAGGAAAGAACAACACTGATTATTAAAGATCCGGCAAAGGGAACAGATGCCAATAATTATAGACCAATTACATGTCTACCACTACTGTTAACTGGCATCTTTTCAGAAAAAAATTATGAACATATTGAGAGTAATGGCGTTTTTCCTGACGAACAGAAAAGGTTTCGGAAAGGTTTGAGAGGTACCAAAGAGAAACTACTGATTGATACAGCCTTAAGGCAGGATGCAAAGAAGAAGAAGAGGAATCTGAGCGTAGCATGGATCGATTACAGAAAGGCTCATGACATGGTTCCTCATTCATGGATACGTGAAACACTATTGATGATGAAGGTTGCTGAGAATGTGGTAGGGCTTTTGGAGACAAGTATGGCTCAATGGAAAACGATGTTGACAGCAAACAGAGAGGTGATGGGGCAGCTTGGCATAAAACGTGGGATATTCCAAGAAGATTCGTTATATCCACTTCTTTTTGTAATGATAGTGATACCACTGAGCATCCTCTTGAAGAGAGAAAAACTGGGATATAATTTTGGATCTGGTGAAAGTTCATTGAAAAAGTCTTAAAAAACTGGCAGATTGTAAACTTTTCAATACCCTGGGACAGGAATGTGAGAGAGAAGGAGAACATGAAGTGGAGAAATTATGCTCCATTGGCCTTGGAGATAAGACGTCTGTTTATGGATGATTTGAAAATATTCGGTAGAAATGAAAAGGAAATGGAGATACTGGTAGAACTTGTGGGAACATACTCAGAAGACATTGAGATGGAGTTTGGGATTAGTAAATGTGCGGTGCTGGTGATGAAAAGAGGAGTAAAGGTTCATGCGAATGGAATAGTGCTGCCAAATGGAGAAATCATGAAAGAAATAGGATATAAGTATTTGGAAGTGTTGGCAGGTGGAGGCATCATGAACAGAGAAATGAAGGAGAAGGGCAGGAAGGAGTATCTTAGAAGAGTGAAACTAATTGCAAAGTCGAAACTGTATGGAGGAAACCTAATGAAAGCAGTGAATGCATGGGCAGTCAGTGTTTTGAGATACAATGCGGGAATTTTAGAATGGTCTGACAAGGAGTTGCATGCCATGGATATCAAAACAAGAAAAGTTTTAGCAATGTTTGGTATATTTCACATTCGAAGTGGTGTAGCAAGGCTGTATTAAAAGAGAAAAGACGGTGGGAGACGATTGAAAAGTGTAAAAGATTGTGTTAGAACCGAGGAGATGTCGTTGAAGGAGCATGTGGATAGAAGTGAGGAGTGGATGCTTAAGGTTGTGGCCAATGAAGTGGAGGTATGTGAGACCAAGGCTGATTATGTGAAACGTATGGATAGAGAAAGGGCAGAGAAACTGGCTAGGAAGAAAATGTATGGAAGGTTCTTCTAGGATATAGCAGAAGTGGCTGATGAAAAATCATGGCAATTGCTTAGAGCTGGGTATCTGGCTAAGAGTACTGAAGCTTTTGTTTGTGCAGCACAAGAGCAGGCATTAGGAACACGATTGTTCAAAAAAGTGGTTTTAGGAGAAGAAATTGCTGCAGAATACCGGATTTGTGGTAAGACCTCAGAGTTAACTGCGCACCTTGCAGCAGGGTGTAGTGGACTGGCCCAGAGAGAGTACCGCAAAAGACACGATCGCATGGGACTCCGGATATACTTGGGAGGTTTGTAACAATGTTGGGGTGAAGTGTGCTGGAAAATGGTTTGAGGAGGTGGCTGATGAAATAAGAACAAGTGAGGATGGCAAGGTAGAGGTATGGTGGGGCAAAAGTGTCATAACGACCAAGCAATTTGAACATAATCGTCCGGATTTCGTCGTC
>NC_136523.1:6310000-6322500 GCF_053919585.1 Euprymna scolopes | reverse complement strand
ATATATATATATATATATTTCTGAGTTAATTAGACTAAAGTGCTGAATGCTGTTGAGGCCGACTGGCCCTAACTTTCATAGATTTTTAATTGTGAGCCAGAGTTATGTGAACAATAACACCTATACGATCGTTATTATCTTCTTCTTTTCTAATAAAATCATAACTATTTTCCTGGTATAAAGAAAAAGACTATATAGCTTCAGAAAACGCAGACGACCCACAGAAATTCAACATGCTCACACAAGCTCCCTATGTCTATTGCAAGTTTTCCTGGGGATTTTAAGTTGTTTTCATTGTTTTTTTTTTACTCCTATTATTATTATTATTATTATTATTATTATTATTATTATTATTATTATTATTATTTTCTTCCTTTTCTTAGAAACCACTTATTAAGCGAGAAATAACAGAAATCGCACATCAAACCCCATAATCGTATAGACGGTCAAGCCCACGCTACTGAACTTTCTTAGGTGTTTCGAAATCGGAACCACCTAGAACTACATTTACGTATCGGTGAACACATCGGAGTCTTCACCAGTTACATTTGCTACACTTAGACCAGAATATGATTCTGGGGTCTTCACCGTGTTACACAATTGAAGCATGATACTTGACTTTTGCATTTTTAACTTTAGTGCAAGTCATTATATATAAAATCATTTGATAAAATCCACAATAAGTTCTCTACAGTGCAATGTAGACTACAACATATTGTGAAGTTAGGCATTGCGTGAGGCATGTGAAGCTTCGTTTAGATTCATCACGATGTGTTCCCAAGTAAAGCAGGCAATCAATCGATTTGATTGAAAAATGTTTCATCGATTTCGCTGACAATAAAAATATGAGAGTGCGAAACATTATTTGATGATAATTCAATCCCGGGATACGTTGGGTCACCCTGCTAGTATATTATATCCGTTTAAAGGGTTTCACTAAAAATGTACGACTAAAATCATGCCCGATTAATGTACGGCTGACTGCTCCTGCTGTTTGTCACATAGAAACAAAATGTGAAATTGCTTGAATAAGCAGGAGCCGAATCGGATATTTAGTCCTGCCAAATTTTAATCTCACATACGGCGCTTTTCTAAAAATAATGTACGATTGTTTGCGTCTGCTGTTGATTTGCCGTTAAAGTAACTTCGACACGGACGAAATACTGGATTTGTCAGCGGAAAATATTGTAAAAATCTGTTAAAACAAAATGAAATGAATTTACTCACAAGTTTCAGTCGAGAGGTTATTTCTTTGGTAAATATATTTTTAGATTTATATAAAAAATATTTACAAGAAATAAATTATTTTTAAAAATATTCTCTCTTAAGGCAGAAAGTTAATAGATACATAAGTATTTATGTATATAATGAACTCCTTAAAGACCGAGGCAATTATTTTTTTTTTCGAATTCTGTGTGCAACTTTTTACTTTTGTTATAAATCTTTGTAAAAAAATAAACACGTTTATTTTTTTAATTAGTCGTGCCTTGATTTTACTAATTATGCACGACTAAAAATTAAACACGATTTTATGTACGTCTTACTAAACCCTAAAAAATCTGAGACAATTATTTTGCACATTGTATTGGAAAAAAATAATTCTAAATCGTGATGGGTTTCATTAGTCAAAGCAATTTCGACAGATTCAAGTTTAATCTAAAAAAAAACAAAAAAAAACAAGTCGATAAAAATGATCAGAATTTCTATTTTCTATAATTTTTACAAATATTCATAGTGTTACAAAATCCAAAATTTAAAGAAAAATGTCACTCGTAAAATTTAATTAAAAAAAAAACTCGACTGAAAATTGTCACTGTGACTTAATTTGTTAAGTTTTTTATTTCAATAATAAAGAAATAATCTTAATTTATTCATTGTGGACTATCATCTAAGTTGTTATTTCACGAAGTTTCGGCCAACTATACGTTTGTCGTTCGTCAGGTGATAACCGCGATGGGATAGGAACTCCGAATCTCCTAACTGCATTCTCAGCAATCACTGTCAACCATAGTTGTCGTCTCACCACGTTTTTGGTCAAGAAAGTCTCTGGCTGGCTTTGGGTAGGATTGAAACCGCTATCTTCAGACAATTCTCACCTCGAACCGTAGAGATTCAACGTTTTATCAACTGCGCCACGGACCCCGATGAGGATAATAGTCCGTAATAAATAAATTAATAAATAATACTCATCTCAATAATGAATTCCAATTAAATAATCTCTATATAAATAAAATGAACTCATTTTTTCCCGTGGGATTTGGACCTTAATAGGATTAAAAATCAAGATATTTCATGCAAATACATTATGCACAAACGGCAGAACAATATCTGAGGTTTGTTATAGGCTTATTAGTTCTCAAATTCCTCGATAATCTTAGATTTCTATACTTTTTCTGCTGAGAAGTCACGGCCAAAATCGGTTAAGATCAATGGAAGTGGTAAAATATTTTCTCTCTTAAAAATTCCTCCTCCCCCTGCCACCACTTAACACCGTTTGGAGATCGTTCACAAGGAACAGTTGAGAAGAGAACACCGGTTTGGCTTCGTAGTTCTATCATGTGAAGTGATTTAAAATCACTAAACTAAGCTGCAGTGCTCTGTGGCGTAGTGGTTAGGGTGCTGGACAATTCACATTATATTTTCACGTTCGCGCCGACTTACCATAGTGGTTTCTTTTTTTTTTTTTTTTCCTAAACAACTGGAATGGACTTTTCTTGGTGGCCGAACTGTTAACGTTGCAGATGTTTTTTTTTTTTTTTTTTTTTTTCACACTTTATTTTCCTACTTTTACTCATGACTCCGGGTTTGATCCTTCCTTCCTTCCTTCCTTCCTTCCTTCCTACTTACCTACCATAACATTTTTTAAAACTCCGTCTCGGAAACAAACACTCGGGCAACGCCGGGTACCCCCGCTAGTATAGAAATAATTTTGTTTATTGATTTTGTTTTTTACTAAAATTAAGAAATATAAAAATGTCACACTTGGTTGAAAAAAATCTCAGTCTTTATGGATTTGAATAATCACATATCTGTCTTAAGTCGTTTTATTGTTTATTTTTATATCATTTTGTGGGCTTATAGATTAAGTAGATTGCCCATGTAAGACGTAATATTAAATAAAAAAATCGGGAGTTTTCTTTAGTAAATGTCGTTTAAGATATGGACTTAAAAAGACATTTGCCAGAAATAACTTCTCGAAACTTCTGAGTAAATTTGTTTTATTGTTTATTACCCAATTGTTTTACGATATTTTACGCTGAATGACCCAGTCGATCGCCTGTGTCGAAGTTGCTTTCATCAGCAGCAGCGGCAATTAGTCGTACATTGATCGTGCATAATTTTTAGTCGTACATGTTTAGTAAAACCGTCCGTTGAAACGTGGTTAGGATAAAATCCAAGATGAAGATAGCAGCCCTAATCATCCAAATAATACGATCTTTTTTTCTGTTTTATTTTTGTATCCATTTTATTCTTTCTTCTATCGTTTTAAATTCGGACTTCGAACATTTCTTTTTTTTTTTTTTTCTGTTAATCTTTTTAATTTCTTTCTTTCTTTGTATTCGTCTACAGCAATGCCTAATTATACGGATATTAATATTTTATACGAGTATACCATACAGCTTTCAAAACAGTTATAACCACCTTCCCGGTTGCATGACAAAAGTCATTAAATTCCTTAATGATCCTCTCCCCCCACCGAAAGCATTTCCACAGCAGGATAACTTATCAACTGTTAAATTTCGCAGTCTATCCTATTTCTTGGATGAAGAAACATTATTCAGGTCAAACATTTTTAATCGGGTACATTTTGAATTTGATTACCACTAATCACTACACAATTGAAATTTATATACGTTACACCCAAGAGCGCAGATTACATATTACCCCCCTCTTTCTCTCTCTCTCTCTCTCTCTCTCTCTCCCTCTCTCTCTCTGTTTATATATATATATATATATATATATAGATAGATAGATAGATAGATAGATATAAGTTAAAACTGAAAGTTGAAATTTACAATCAAAATTTATTGTTCGACTGACTACTCAAAAAACAAAAAACAATTTACAAAGTATTATATAGTATAAACTAAGACCGAAAATAACAGACCACATGAAGTATGTAGCCAAATGTGTATTATATATATATATATATATAAGAGAAGGAAATTAAAACCATATATATATATATATATATATATATATATATATATATATATATATATTGATGTGATTATGATAACAAGGTAATGCTCCCAAGTATTTATGTCCTTTGCGTTGTAAATTAAAATTTTATCCAAACTACGAACTACTATAACACTTCGAAAGTCATGCAGAATAAACAATCATTTATATGTATATATATATATATATATATATATATAGATAGATAGATAGATAGATAGATAGATATAGATATAGATATAGATAGATAGATAGATAGATAGATAGATATAAGTTAAAACTGAAAGTTGAAATTTACAATCAAAATTTATTGTTCGACTGACTACTCAAAAAATAAACAATTTACAAAGTCTTTATTCCGCGGAGTTTCAAAGAATGCTATTCTCGCTATTCTTTTCATCAGAGGACAGAAAAAAAAATCCGCAAATTATGTTTGTAGAAATGCTAGAACTTGCTGGTTATGGCCTTAAGCGAAACTGCAATTTATTATAGTCATAAATTGCAAAGATGTACATGTCTTTTAAAAACAACGAGTGAAAAAAATATGGGAAATGTAAAAAAAAATTATAAAAACAGACCGGGCATAACATTGCAACTTGCATGAAGATTCTTTCAAGGTAATCTAAAAGGCGAAAATAATTCTTTAGAAAGAATCGAATCCAAATTTAAATCCAGTTGAATATAATTAGTCCGGTTTGAAAATTTCCAACGCAGCTGCTCACAATCCTATTTTTTATTTGAATATGTTTTCCCATTTCAGCGAATGCCTATTTATTTACTTTTCCGTCTTACGCACGTTTCGCATAACATAACGAAAATATTGTCTTTGTTTTTGTAAGCTGCTCTTCAGAGACGGTCATTTATTAATAATAAAACACATGTACACTATTACAAAACAAAATAAAAGGACAGCGAAATAACAGCTAATCAAAAAACACAAAAATTTCACTTTAAAGATGGTAATCAGATTAAAATCGCCCTAAAAATGTTTTCAACCTTTAAAATACTTAAGACGTGATCTTAAATTTAACAAGTAAATGTAGAAGCGTTTGTTTTTTTTTTCAACTAAAAACTTAAAATCGATAAAATTTATTAACATTTGAAAATATTTGTTGCTAAAATATATTATCTCTAAAGAAAAGAAATGGAATAAGGTGAATTATATATACGTACGAAATCCTCATTGAACACGGGTACAAATTAAAATCTTTTTTTAATTTTTTATAAATAAAAATTAGTTGAAATTAAAAAGGAATAATAATTAATAAATTATAACAAAAATAGATTAACAAGAACTTTTTGTTTTACCCCCCCTCTTCCGTCAAAAAAAAAACAACAAAAAAATCACAAACGCTTACGTAGGCTTCGACCTTTTTTATAGTACTAAAGCAAAAACGTAATCAGATAATTTTTATGTCTGCTAACTGTTTCACGAATGCGCATGCGTGAATAGTTCGCATTACAGATTACGTATGTTTAGAGTAAGTAGTTTGAAAACACCTTTTAAAGAACGTGTCACGCTGGTCCAATAGTTATCGTACTTGATTCAGTGTTTTTAGGTTTTGGTTTCGATCTCAGCTCGAGTATTTTTTATTTTACTTGGATAATACTGCAAAAAAAAAAAAAAAAAAAAAAAAAAAATCCGGAAAGAAACTGGGTCATTTCTTATGTCTCAGTTTCTTTCCGTTTTTTTTTTGTTTTTTTTTTTCAGTTCATTTTTTAAAAGAAATTTAACGTAACGTTTAATATCGGGCAGCGCCGATCACATTTTCTAGTATAAAAGTGAGAATGTGTGTATATTTGTATGTGCCTGACTTCACTTTCCAACCTATATACTCAATAACGTTTTGATTTACAGATTTGAAATTTGGTATATAGCTTATTCAGACATGTGGAAACTTTTTAATATGTTTTCATCCGGCAAAAAAAAAGTAGCTAAGGGGTCAAAATTAAAAATTGGCACTTGGAGAGGGTCATCGGATTTTTATCTGTTTGTTAACTGTTTCACAAGACATGAACACTCTTTTTAAAAAAACGTGCCAAGCTGGTCTTATGGTTATCGTACTTTACTTACTGTCTTTAGGTTTTGGTTTCGATCTCAGCTCGAGTATTTTTAACTACAGGAAGTATACACATGTTTCAGTTTCTTTCCGTGCTTTTTAAAAATATTTTTATTTTATTTTTCTTTGTATTTTTTTTTAACTTTTTTTTTTTTCGGTACATCTTCTTGATATATATATATATATATATATATATATATATATATATATATATATATATATATATATATAAAGGTTATGAGGGTTTTTTGAAGCATGAAAAACGATGTTACTTTTTGTATTTAATATTTTTATTGTTATTTTTTATATTTCAAGCGGACCCCCGCTCTTGGTCACAAAAAAGTATCGAATATATATATATATATAAATTCTGGTTTTCGTTTGAAGTACTTTCAAGTCATTATTATTCAAAGAAAAACATGGCGTATTTTAAAAAGATTTTTTAAAAGAGACCGCGCTACTTTATTCAAGATTTTTTTTATTTTACGACTTATCTTATATCTACTTTTACTTACTATTTATCAAGGCTAACATCCACTCGAGTTTAGGCTTAATGAGATGAATGGATTAAACGTAATGATCTAAATTTTAACTCATTAAAATAATTAAATTTAATTTGAATGTAAGCAACAATAATATGCCAGTAATTAAGTGTATATTTTATATTTGTTTCAAACACGTGGTTTTATATATATACTAGCATGGGTGCCGGACGTTTCCCATGTGTTTGGAGGTGTGTGTTGAGCAAAAAAAAAGTGGTGGTAGGAAGGCAGGCTCGGACCCGTACTGCGAAGGAGGAAAAGAACGTTAAAAAACCTGACGGCTTTGCTGTTACGACCACTGCCAAATCGGAAGTGACGTAGGTTTAAATTTAGGCTAGACAATTGGAAAAAGGGGATGACTTTCGAAAATATCGGCGAAAAATCAACCCCTCCCTGTAGAAAAGTGCCCAGTTGAGCGTGAGGAAATGAATGTTTTTAGCCAATTTTTCTGTATTTATCGTCTGAAAGGCCGAGCTTCAAAACGATACTGATCATGTGAAAATCCGTCGCCTCTGTCGAAAGTTTTAGGCAGACATGCAAACATACATAGATTAATATATTTGTAGCTCAAATTTTCGACTCAAACCGATTAAAAAGCTTGCCCTATCTCTGAATACACTTCATGTAAAATTTCAATTGTTTAGACCAGAAATTGTCTTCAGTAATTTGGTGGCGACCGCAGATGTCATTTTTTTTGTTTAAATTTGACCCCCATTATATCCCCTTAGCATTTATTGATTTGGGCTCAAATCGAGTTATTTAGTTAGAGTCATGTCCAAGGAACCTATATATAAAATTTCAAGTGTTTAGACCCCAAATTGGCGGAGGACTTTTGTAGAGTTCACTTATATATATATATATATATATATATATATATATATATATATATATATATATATATATATATATATATATATATATATATACTAGCAATTCAGCCCGGCTTTGCTCGGGCTCTATGTACTCTTCCTAACTTGTCCTACGCGTGAATATACTTTATGTAAGATTTCGAATATTTAGACCCAAAATTGTCTGAGTAAATTCGTAGAGACCGCGGAGGTAATTTTTTTTTTTATAAATTGGACGCCAATTTTGACCCCTTAACATTAATTATTTTGATCTTAAATCCAAATATAAAGTTTTACCCATGTCCAAGTTACCTACATCTAAAATTTCAAGTCTTTTGGCGGAGAAATTTCGTAGAATCGGCAAAGGTCAACTCTTTCAACTTTGACATTTTGGCAGCCAAATTTTCGCCCCAAAACTGATTAAAATACTTGCAGCCTGTCTGAATACCTGTTATGTGTAAATTTTAAATGATTAGATCCAAAATTCGGTGAGTAGTTTGCTAGAAACCGCAAAGGTCAAATCTTTTGAATTTTGACCTCTCAGAAACTTAAATTTTCGACCCAAACTGATTAAAAAGCTTGTCCTATCTCTGAATACCCTTTATGTAAAATTTCAAATGTTTAGACAAGACATTGTCTGAGTAATTTGGTAGAGACCGCAGAGGTCAAATTTTTTAAACTTTGACCCCTATTATGACCCCTTTACATTTATTGTTTTAGGCTCAAATAAAGTTATTAAGATAGATCATGTCCAAGGAACCTATATATAAAATTTCAAGTGTTTATACCCCAAATTGGTGGAGGAGTTTGGTAGAGTTCTCAAAGGTCAAATCGTTGAACCCGTTAGCAGCCACATTTCAGGCCGAAGACAGAATTCAACGATTTTCCCAAATCTCAGTAACCTGTATATCAAAGTTCGAGTCTGTAGACTTAAAATTGACAGAGTTTTGAATTGACAGACACTTTCACTTTTATATATCTATATATATAAATTCGTATTCCTGCCTGTCTGTTTGTTTGTTTGTTCACAATTTGATTAATATATACAAAACGTGTCTTACTTTAATTTTTCATATATTTCTTTATATAGTATGATACTTGGAAAAAATATACAATTAGGAGATCACCTTATTTGCATATGACATTAAGAAAAATTGATTTTACTAAATAGCAGTATCTTCATTAATGTTTTTAGCTAGATAATTATTTATTAAGAATTATTATTAAGTATTCTATTTAAAATTGTTATTTAATAAATTTTAAACAACAATTATATTGATAATATATTTAATTTAATTTATTTTGGAATTAATATTTCCATCAGCGACCTTTTTTTAAAACTTTTTTTAGAATTATTTACCCCTCGATGCTATCCATAAAAAAAAAAAAAAGTTTACCAAATTACCATTTGGTAATTTCATTAAGTTTCTATCTGGAAAAATAATTCCGTGTAGATAGAAAATAAAAGTTTGGCTTTTATTGTTTTTTTTTTTTTAAATATTAAAAAAGAAACCACTTACGAAAAAACTGAAAAGATTTTATTTGTTTGTTTTATTTTATTCCTTACGGCATTACAGAAATCGGTAACTTTTTGCCACGTAATTCAGCGTCGTTTAATACCTAAAAAAATGAAGATCTACTGCACCCACACCCATTTCCACAATTTACACTTTTTTTTTTTCCTTTTTTTTTGCGTTAATTTAATCGATTACAAACTTAATTTTCTAATTAAAAAGGTAACTTTATACAACGTGACCCAGCGGCGTTTAACCTCTAAAAAAAATTGGGATCTACTTTTTTTCAGCCTAATACAATTAAACAGCCTTTATAAATATTATTAGTTTGCAGAAGAAATATAAAAAAAAGTCAGGTCCTTGTCAATACGGAATTGACAGATCGATTTTGTAAATATGTGGTTCTAAGCAAAAACAACAACCCTTACTTAAGTGTCATGTCGAAAATAGTAATATATTAAAAAATTTTGGAAATTCATTGAGAGGAACGACTGCTATCTTGTTTTTTGTAAAAACTGCTAGACGCCATTGAAGTGGCAGAAAGGGGAGATAAGTATGTTTACTGTATTCGCAATCTTCAAGGTGTTCACATCTAGGCAATTTTCCGTAATAATTACTTTTGAATATAAATCATTTTCTACTCCATGAAGTTTCGTAATTTTGGGATATATTACTATTTTCGACATGACAAATAAGTGAGTACTGTTGTTTTTGCTTAAATCCATGGATTAAAAAAAAAAATATCTGTTGGCCGGCTCTTTAACAAGCACCAAAAGTCGTGATAAGTAGTGAAGAAGAAGCAAAAAAAGAAAAGAAAAAAGATAGAAAAAAGTAACAAAATAGAAAGAAAAGATAACGGAGGATAGTAGTAGTAGTAGTAGTAGTAGTAGTAGTAGTAGTAGCGGCAGCAGCAAGATGATGTAAAGAAGAAGTAGAAAGAAAGAAAATATAACCGAAAGAAAAAGGGAGGGGGGGACAATACACTGATAGCGACGAAATAATGGGGCGGAGTCAGTATGTTTTTATCTCGTTGCTGATTGGTACTTCCTTCGACAAGAAATGACAATCAAATCGGTCGTTACGACAACAATCCAAAAAAGACAGCACCCCCCCCCCAAAAAAAAAAAAAAAATTACAAAAAAAAAAAATAAAAACACATGAAAGAAATAAAGAAAGAAACAAGGAACGCCCACATTCTTCCATGTTTAAAGAAATTTCGGTTGGAATTAATTTATTTGCTTTAGGATTAAAACAGCGTATTTTCTATTCAAAGACGTAAAATCAATTAGCACATCTTGTACGCGTTTACACGCACTTGTGTATACACACACACACGCATACACACACATACACACACACACACACACACATAAGTATACACATTCAAACACAAAACCGAGCACATACACAAATATATTACGCAAGATTACATGCAAGCTTACACACACGCATATATATATATATATATATATATATATATATATATATATATATATATATAGAGAGAGAGAGAGAGAGAGAGAGAGAGAGAGAGAGAGAGAGAGAGCGAGAGAGAGAGCCATCTACAGGAGGACTGTTTCGCTATATCACGGCTCTTTCTTGTGGCTAAATATGCAAGTGCTTAAAGCTACGACTGAAATTCGATAGTTTTTTTTTCGACAATCCGATGCTCGCCACGAGCTAGATAAATATTAGTTTATAACGTCCATCATAATATCAGTTACCGAGAGTGCCCTGTTTACTTACGCAGCAGAGCTCTAAATTACTACTAATACTAGTCCGCGATTCCAGTTGACAACAAGAAAGCTCAATTTGCAATATTTTGATAATTCGGAAAATTGGGAATCGATACAATTTGTCGACCCTAAAAAGTTTCGTAACAAGAGAGCTCAACCCGAAAATGGGCGAAAGGTGACAGATGAACTAATTCGCTGTGTCATAATTCTTTATTTTAGAGTGGAGATTAAAAAAGAAAAGAAAAAGAAAAACGAACAGGTCGCATACACGTGACAACATGCGAATATTACAGTAAAATATCCGGAACCGGAAGGAGACACTTAACACGGAGGACAGAGTTCAAACTAAGGTAAGGGCAGATTTATACACGTTTTATACTGGGCGAGTCACGGGAAACGGATGTTTTTAGAAAGTTCCTTGTTCTCTTTGAGTGAGGGATAGGGAGTGAGTAAGGTGCTCTTTAAACTAGCTTAAGATGCCGTTTAGTTTATTGTTATTTGTTTATCTTTTACATTAAATTTTGTTTTAAGTTTTTATTAGGCTGATGCAAAAATCATGCCGTTGTTTGACGTGACATATATATAACAAAAAACATTATTTTTTTGGACCAACTTAATAGTTCAGTAAATGTTTTAGTGCACATTATACATTTTTTGTTGAAATATTCGCAGTTTTGTTTTCCCTAAAAATATCCGTTTCCCGTGACTCACCCTGTACTTTGTTAAAAACGTCGGCTTTCCCTATTACTATACACATACATTCGAAAAAGTTGTCAAAAAAACCCAAATAAATGTCATCAAAGGCAAGATAAGTTAATTTTCTACCTAACCGGATAATTTTCTTGTGTTTTTATTTAATGTAACATGTTTATTCAGCTCGAAAAAAAATACAGTGTTTAACGATGCATTGGAAAATTTAAAATGGCGCCGGACTCTCTATTGAACATGGTAAATTTGGAAAAATGAGTTAAAAATAAAAAAAAACTATACAAAATACTGTTAGAAACTCGCTCAATATGTTACCGTGACATAGGCTGACATATATTCGGTGAATTTCTAACAGTATTTTGTATAGTTTCTTATTTTTAACTCATTTTCCCAAACTTACAGTGTTCATGAGAGAGTCGGGCTCGATTTTAAATTTTCCAATACATCGCTAAAGACTGTATGTATTTAGAACTGAATAAACATGTTACATTAAATAAAAACACACAAAAAGATATCCAGTTAGGTAGAAAAGTGACTTATATTGTCTTCGATAACATTTATTTGTTATATATTTGTTTTTTGACAACTTTTTCGTACCTCTGTGGATTGTAAAACAAACCCCTAATTATACTTGTGTGCTATCTGTTAATGCTCAATTCGGTTTGTTGTGTTATTACTGACTCATCTATATATTTATAAAAGTGAGAAAGCGCGCGTGTGTGTGTGTGTGTGCGCCAAGATACTTCTTAACCTATATACTCTACGAATTTTTAATCTACAGACATGAAATTCAATATATAGGATATTCAGGCACGTAGAAAAATTTTAATCTGTTTTCCTGCAGAAAAAAAAAAAACGGATGCTAAAAGGGTTACAATTGAAAAATTGGTATGTGATAAGCCACCTGATT
>NC_136523.1:6292500-6300000 GCF_053919585.1 Euprymna scolopes | reverse complement strand
AATCAATGGTAAGCGGCTATTGCGTTAACGCAAATTTATTTGCGAAAGTTATTGAAGGAGGTGTAGTGTCCTGAAAATCTGGGGAAACTTGCCATCTGGATATCAGTGAGTAATCACTGATGATCGATTATAGTCAACTAACGTACTTCCTAACTTCCGGTGTTCCTGCTACCGGAAGCGGTGACAAGGCAAATCAGTCTCTTTACTTTTATTGGTCTTCATTATCTTCATTGTGAAGCGATTTATTTAAATGAAATATAAGAAAAGGACATGGTGTAAAACTATAAAATAATTAACACAATTATACAGACAAAAATAACACAATTAGTCTTTGCTTGAACTTTTAATAACAAAACGTGTTTTCAATAATTCTTTAGAAAAAAGAACGCAAAAGGTTTTTTTTCAATAATTCTCCAAAATATAAAAATAATTTCAATGATTCATAATTAAAATAGGACCGAAAAAACGATAAAATGGTTATTAAACAAAGTGAACGATCGGAAAAAACGTAATAAAAAGAAAGAAACCATGCACAGGGGAGATATAGAAAAAAAAAGCAAAGGAAAAAACAAAGGAACCAATTTGCATTGTCACCGCTTCCGGTAGAAGACACAACGGATGTTAAGAAGTACGTTAGATAACTATAACCCTGATGATCACCTGTCAGAAATTGCAACGTGTAAAAGAATAATCCACTAGGAATAATCCACTAGGAATAATCCACTAGGAATACTCCACTAGGAATAATAGAGAAAACTTGGAGAAAAGAATGAGAGTAATTAGAATCTGATGGCTGATAACATAGGACAGATACCAATAATTAAAACTGCCGAAATATTGAGGGAAATTCTAGATTATGAAAACCAACCCACATAAACTACGGACACTAACGAGTAATTTGGTTGCTGCAATAGTAATTTAAAAAAAAAAACTGAAAAAAAAAAATAACACGAATCAAAATTAATAATTGTAGGTTATGTTTCCCTTTTCCAAAACAAACAAACAAACAAACAACACCAAAGGACTGAGGAAGGCGAGTACTACCCATCCTTATAACACTTGATCTTGATGTGGAATTTTGGCCACTCAAACTCCACAGAATACTAGTGGCCTTTGCCAGCGAGAAATCAAAGGTAAGCGGCTGCTGCGATAATATAAATCCATCTGTTTTTGTGTTGGTTTTCAAAAGACTTGTTACTCTCAGTCCATGGAACACAACCGTTTTAGAACTGTTAACAATAATGGTAATAATAATAAAAATGATAATAATATTAATGATAATAATAATAAAAATGATAATAATATTGATAATAATAACAATAATAATAATAATGATAATAATGATAATAATAATAAAAATTATAATAATAATGATAATAATAATAAAAATGATAATAATAATGATAATAATAATAATAATAACAATAATAAAAATAATGATAATAATGATAATAATATTATTGATAATAATAATAAAAATAATAATAATGATAATAATAACAATAAAATAATAATAATAATAATGATAATAATTATAAAAATGATAATAATAATAATGATAATAATAATAAAAATGATAATAATATTAATGATAATAATAATGAAAATGATAATAATAATGATAATGATAACAATGATAATAATTATGATAATAATAATAGAAATTATACTAATATTAATGATAATAATAATAATGATAATGATAATGATAATAATAACAATAATAATAATAATAATGATAATAATAATAAAAATGATAATAATATTAATGATAATAATAATAATGATAATGATAATGTTAATAATAACAATAATAATAATAATAATGATAATAATAATAATGATAATAATAATAAACATAATAATAATATCAATAATAATAATCTACATAATAATAGTAATAATAATTGATAATAATAATAATAATGATAATAATACTAATGATAATGATAATAATAATTATGATAATATTAATGGCAATAATAATATTAATAATAAAGATAATAATAATTATAATTATAATGATAATAATAATGATAATTATAAGATAATAAACATAAAAATAATAATAAACATTACAATAAAAATAACAATGCACATAATAATAATAAACATAATAATAATAAACATAATAATAAACATAATGATAATAATAAAGGGAATAATAATAAACATAATAATAATAAAAACATAATGACAATAATAAATAAAATAATAACCGTAATAATAATAATAATAAACATAATAATAATAAACATAATAATAATAAATATAATAATAAACATAATAATAAGCATAATGATAATAATGAATATAATAATAAACATAATAATAATGAACATAATAATAATAAGCATAATAATAATTGTAATAATAAACATAATAATAATAAACATAATAACAATAAACATAATAGTAACAATAATGATAATAATAATAATATGAATGATAATAATATACATAATAATAATGTGCATAATAATAATAAACAAAAAAATAATAAACATAATAATAATAATTATAATAACAAACATAATGATAATGATAATAGCAGTAATAACAATAATAGTAATAATAATAGTAATAATAGTAATCATAATAGTAATAATAATAGTAATTATAATAATAGTAATAATAGTAGTATTAATAATAATTATAATAATAATGACAATAATGGTAATAATGATGATAATAACGATGATGATAATAATAAGAGTAAAATAATAATAATAATGATAATAATAATTACAATAATAATGATAATGATAATAACAATAATAATAATGATTATGATAATGATGATGATCATTATGATAATAATAATAATAATAATAATAATAATAATAATAATAATAATAATAACGATAAAAATTTGGACGGTTTTTAAAATTTTATTTTTTCTCATGTAATGTAAATATAACAAAGCAATTAGTTGTTTATGTGTTTACATTCAACTATGCATTCCCCTTTTTTTTAAATCATAATTCCATTGGTATTTGTGTGTCTTTATTGAGCTATGAATTATTTGTTTTTGTACTATTAATTAATCTGATTTGTTATGTTTTAGATTATTATTTGTTTCTTAATGTTTCTTTTAATTTTTTTATCGCTGCTAGATATTATTTTTTTATTCTGCCTTTTTACCTGCTATGCTTTATTTTTTGTTATTGATAATATTGTTGTTATTGTTATCATTGATGTTGTTATTAATTTTGTTTTTTGTGATATTTTTTATTGTATTGTTATTATTTTTGGTATGATCTATTAATGATTACGCTAATTCGCTTCGGCTGTTATCATCCTGGGAACCCCTTTAAAGGAAAGTGTAATATTCCGAACTATGTCTAATAAAACAAAAAAAGAATGCCCCAGTTTTAAGGCAAAGCTAATAAAAATGTTTTGCTTTTCTATTACTATATCTAATGTAAAACAATTTTAACATTACAAAAGTGCCCAGGAAAAGTCTCTTCTGATTAATAACAAAATGCTCTGGAAATGTCCCTTCTGATTAATTATAAATTACAGCGGGAATTTCCCTTCTGATTAATTATAAGATGCCTTGGAAATGTTCTTTCTTATTTATTATAAAATGCCATTGAAATGTCTCTTCTGGTTAATTACAACATGCTCTGGAAATGTTCCTTCTAATTTAATTACAAAATGCCCTGGAAAAGTCCCTTCTGATTAATTACAAAATGCCCTGGAAAAGTCCCATCTAATTAATTACAAAAGTGCCCGGGAAAAATTATTTCTTATTAATGACAAAATGCCCTAGAAATATTCCTTCAGATTTAATTACAAAACGCCTTGGAAAAGTCCCTTCTGATTAATAACAAAATGCTCTGGAAATTTCCCTTCTGATTAATTATAAATTGCCCTGGGAATTTCTCTCCTGATTAATTATAAGATGCCTTGGAAATGTTCTTTCTTATTTATTATAAAATGCCATTGAAATGTCTCTTCTAATTAATGACAAAATGCTCTGGAAATGACCCTTCTGATTAATTATAAAATGCCCTGGAAATGTGCTTTCCGATTAATTATAAAACGCACTTAAAATGGCCCTTTCTGATTAATTATTGGATGCCCCGGAAAAGTACATTCGGATTAATTATAAGATGCCCTGGAAATATTCATTCTGATAATTATAAAATGCCATTGAAATGTTCCTTCTGATTAATTATAAGATGCCCTGGAAATGTCCCTTCTAGTCATTATTATTATGGTTATTGATATTATTATTATTAATATTATCATTATTATTAATATTATTATTAATATTATTTAATTTCGTTACTTTTTATGAATATAAGCATACTGTCTGTGTATAGTTGTGAGTGATGTTTGAAGGAAATTTATCTTTATAAAATTTAATAAAATTTATCTATATAAAATTTAATGAAATTCACCTATATAAAATTTAATGAAATTCATGTATATAAAATTTAATGAAATTCATCTATATAAAATTCATCTATATAAAATTTAATGAAATTCATCTATATAAAATTTAATGAAATTCATCTATATAAAATTCATCTATATAAAATTTAATGAAATTCATCGATATAAAATTTAATGAAATTCATCTATATAAAATTTAATGAAATTCATCTATATAAAATTTAATGAAATTCATCTATATAAAATTCAATGAAATTCATCTATATAAAATTTAATGAAATTCATCGATATAAAATTCAATGAAATTCATCTATATAAAATTCAATGAAATTAATCTATATAAAATTTAATGAAATTCATCTATATAAAATTTAATGAAATTCATCTATATAAAATTTAATGAAATTCATCTATATAAAATTTAATGAAATTCATCTATATAAAATTCAATGAAATTCATCTATATAAAATTTATCTATATAAAATTTAATGAAATTCATCGATATAAAATTTAATGAAATTCATCTATATAAAATTTAATGAAATTCATCTATATAAAATTTAATAAAATTCATCTATATTAAATTTAATGAAATTCATCGATATAAAATTTAATGAAATTTATCTATATAAAATTTTATTAAATTCATCTATATAAAATTTAATGAAATTCATCTATATAAAATTCATCTATATAAAATTTAATGAAATTCATCGATATAAAATTTAATGAAATGCCTCTATATAAAATTTATCTATATAAAATTTAATGAAATTCATCGATATAAAATTTAATGAAATTCCTCTATATAAAATTCAATGAAATTCATCTATATAAAATTCAATGAAATTCATCGATATAAAATTTAATGAAATTCATCGATATAAAATTTAATGAAATTCATCGATATAAAATTTAATGAAATTCATTTATATAAAATTTAATAAAATTCATCTATATAAAATTTAATGAAATTCATCTATATAAAATTTAATGAAATTCATCTATATAAAATTCAATGAAATTCATCTATATAAAATTTATCTATATAAAATTTAATTAAATTCATCGATATAGAATTTAATGAAATTCATCTATATAAAATTTAATGAAATTCATCGATATAAAATTTAATGAAATTTATCTATATAAAATTTTATGAAATTCATCTATATAAAATTTAATGAAATTCATCGATATAAAATTTAATTAAATTCATCGATATAAAATTTAATGAAATATATCTATATAAAATTTAATTAAATTCATCTATATAAAATTCAATGAAATTCATCTATATAAAATTCATCTATATAAAATTTAATGAAATTCATCTATATAAAATTTAATGAAATTCATCGATATAAAATTTAATGAAATTCATCTATATAAAATTTAATGAAATTCACCTATATAAAATTTAATGAAATTCATCTATATAAAATTTAATGAAATTCATCGATATAAAATTTAATGAAATTCATCTATATAAAATTTAATGAAATTCATCGATATAAAATTCAATGAAATTTATCTATATAAAATTTAATGAAATTCATCGATATAAAATTTAATGAAATTCATCTATATAAAATTCAATGAAATTCATCTATATAAAATTTAATGAAATTCATCTATATAAAATTTAATGAAATTCATCTATATAAAATTTAATGAAATTCATCTATATAAAATTTAATGAAATTCATCTATATAAAATTCAATGAAATTCATCTATATAAAATTTATCTATATAAAATTTAATGAAATTCATCTATATAAAATTTAATAAAATTCATCTATATAAAATTTAATGAAATTCATCGATATAAAATTTAATGAAATTTATCTATATAAAATGTAATTAAATTCATCGATATAAAATTTAATGAAATTCATCTATATAAAATTCATCTATATAAAATTTAATGAAATTCATCGATATAAAATTTAATGAAATTCATCTATATAAAATTTATCTATATAAAATGTAATGAAATTCATCGATATAAAATTTAATGAAATTCATCTATATAAAATTTAATGAAATTTATCTATATAAAATTTAATAAAATTCATCTATATAAAATTTAATGAAATTCATCGATATAAAATTTAATGAAATTTATCTATATAAAATTTAATTAAATTCATCTATATAAAATTTAATGAAATTCATCTATATAAAATTAATCTATATAAAATTTAATGAAATTCATCTATATAAAATTTAATTAAATTTATCTATATAAAATTTAATGAAATTCATCTATATAAAATTCAATGAAATTCATCTATATAAAATTTAATGGAATTCATCTATATAAAATTTAATGAAATTCATCTATATAAAATTTAATGAAATTCATCTATATAAAATTTAATGAAATTCATCTATATAAAATTTAATGAAATTCATCTATACAAAATTTAATGAAATTCATCTATATAAAATTTAATTAAATTAATTTATATAAAATTTAATGAAATTCATCTATATAAAATTTAATGAAATTCATCTATATAAAATTTAATTAAATTCATCTATATAAAATTTAATGAAATTCATCGATATAAAATCTTATTTAAAATTTAGAAGAAAATCGAAGTGATCACTAGGGCTACCACAACAGCGTATTCTTTTCATTGTTTTGACTCTCGAGTGTATATCCGACACAGTTAGATACAGTTAATCAACCGAAAACCACATCACTCTATATAAAAGCATATAAGATATCAACGGATACACACTCGAGAGTAAAAAAAAAAATGAAAGCCCAAGTGATCCCTTTTTTCTCATGACATTAAGTTTTTAATAACAACGAAAATATTACGTATATGTTTATATCTACCTAATTTTGCTTTTGAATTTATGGTTTTATGTTTTTCATATTAGCATACATCAGTGTTTCTGCTGCATAAACTGCAAAGAAACTGATAAGTTATTCCTAAGAACCTTTATTGATATTGAATTTATGGAACAGATATGCTAGGAAATGAATATGTCTTCATTTTTATTCATTTCTAAAGCTAGCAGTTCAACTCAGCTCGACTATGTACTGTTCATAACTTTATTTGCATATGTATATAGGTAT
>NC_136523.1:6245000-6290000 GCF_053919585.1 Euprymna scolopes | reverse complement strand
TGTTTCCGACTGGTAGGACAGGCGCCCTAACCCTTTGGTAGCGCATGGTGCGGCTGCTCCATCAAAAGTTGTATTATATCGGGATGTTTGTAGTGTCACGTCGCGCATGGAAACGGACCCTGCATTCATCCCCGGTGGGCTTTCCTAAGGTCACAATCCTAGTAGATGAAAGGTCACCTGATGGTCTACTTGTGTTGCATGTCTGATATTCTGCATAACCACTTGTTCAGCACCCCTTACCTAAACTGAAACTCTTAAAAAAATGACAGTAAAATGAAAAATTACGCTTAAACCAGGCTTAAACTCAAACAAAACCAACTTACCTCCTCCCTGGCATTTACGGACATCCGGGGGCTCAGATCTAATTTAGATGATGTTGAAGCATTTCTCCTAAAAAAAAAACACCCCGGATATCTTAGCACTTAAGTGAGACTAACCTATCCCATCTAACTACCTTAGTATGCCTGGATATCTCCCACTCTGCCGTAAGGATTCAAAAAGACATATACACGGACTTGGAGTTTATATTCGAAACACCCTCCCCCTTGACTAGAGAAACAAAACTAGAATCGGACGATCAAGCCTTTATGTGCTTTAGATTTTACATGCAACATAAAATAAGCTACTTTTATTTTCTCTACCGCTCTCCCTCGGCCGAGGACGGCACCCTAATAAACAAAGTCTCTGACAGCATAGATACAACACTTTCCATCGACACTAGCGCACAAGTGAATGTATTTGGTGACTTCAATGTCCGCCACAACAACTGGCTTGGATTTTCTACTTACACAGACGCAGCAGGTAGCACAACATATATTTCTATATCTCATTCCCTATCACAAATGGTTACGTTTCCAACTCGTTTCCCAGACTAGCAAGAACAACACGCATCACTTCTAGATCTGTTTCTGACCACAGTTCCTGATGATTGTGTAACGAATGCCCACAGCCCACTTGGGAACGCTGACCATGCAGTGGTAATGGTTGAAATTGCCCTAAACTCAAGAGCCAAAACTGAAGAGCCACTGCTCAAAACAACGAGATATTATAAAAAAGGCTGACTGGGAAGCCATCAGAAGTCTCATCAGAGATGCCGCATGGGGGAAATACCTTTTCTCCTCCTGCTGAACAGTGCTCTAATGAGACCACTGAATGGTTCAAAACGGCAATTGAAGCACATGTTCCCACACGGAAATGTGTGCAGCTGCCATTGCGCAAAGACAACATGCGCACCGCAGTTTTAACTGACATGAATCAGTTAAAACAGACAGAAGTATATAGAAACTAGAAGTAACTGTAAGAAAGAAATAGAGTCAGCTAAGAGAGAATTTACTGAAACCTCTAAAAACCGCATCGAAGCACAGAAATTAGGAACCCGTGATTTCTGGAAATCTACAACAGTGTAGTAAATAATGAGAAATCAACAATTCGCCACTATCCAACAATCATGAGGTTGTTTGCTCCGCATCCGAGAAGGCTAACATGCTTGCCAGTAAGTTTGCCTCCAACTCCACACTGGACCCTGCTAACCCCCCTTACTTTCCTTTGTGGACAGACGCCACACTAGACGATCTGAAAATCACCCCTTCTGAGGTGCTTGCTATCATAAAAATCTTGACACTTTAAAAGCATGTTGACCTGATATTATCCCGGCAGTTCTATTAAAAACGTGCTCCGCCGAAGTAGCTCCATTTCTCTCCAAACAACAAATGCCCTAAGGAATTTTGCTTTCCTGACTGCTGGAAAACTGCTTCAGTTTTAAAGAATTCTGGAGAAAGAATTGGCCCATTAAATTATCAACTCATTATCCTCTTCCCACTTTTCGCCAAAATATTTGAGTCCATAATTACCCAAGCTCTAGTCCATCCCCTTACGGATGCTAAACTTCTGACCGACCAACAATATGGATTTAGCCAACCCCGTTCCATAGCAGACATCTATACTGTAATCTCTGAACGTATATACCATTCACTGGACAAAGCAGGAGAGTGTAGAGCGGTAGCTCTAGATATGTCTAAGGCTTTTGACAGGGTATGGCATGAAGGTCTTCTCAGGAAAATCAGATCATACGATATCACAGGACGAATACTTAACATAATTTAATTTTCTTAGATAAGAGAAAAATCCAGGTTGTCCTCGACGGTCGTTCATCTAAACAATATGATATAAATGCGGGAGTGCTTCAGCGGTCTATCCCTGGGCCTATATTATTAGTAATATTCATCAATGACCTCCCTAACAAAATTGTCTCTTAGATGGGTATATATGCTGATGACACCACACTCTATAACAGACACGTCAGGAAAACAAATGAACACATATCTAAGGAAATGGCAGAAGCACTAGAGGATGACCTCCAATCTGTAGTGGAATGGGGACATTTAATTCTGCCAAGACTAAACTTGTTTCCTTGAATAATTACAAGAAACATTCTCTACCATCAATAGCAATGACCAAAGTACTTATTTTAAACTCCTCGGCCTAACGTTTACAGGAAAGAGGAGTTGAAATAATTACATTGAGAGCATTGCCAGGACCGCTGTGAAGAAGGTAGGCTCTCTCTACTGTACTAGAAAGCTACTAACGCCCAAAGTATCATGTACGTCTATAAGGCCACCATTCGCCCATGTATGGAGTATTTTTGTCACATTTGGGCTGGTGCATCTGCTACTAGTCTCTCGCTCCTAGACAAGGTTCAAAAGAGAGTCGCCAACCTGATAGAACCTGAGCTATCATCTAAGCTTCAGCCTCTGTTACATCGACGAAATGTTGCATCCGTCTTCCTGTTCTACAAGTATTTTAACGGTGAATGCTCCGACGAACTGCAAGAACTTGTACCCCCTCGACGTAAATACCCCCGACAAAATCGACAAGCAACTAAATCTCACCCCTTCACAGTAGAGATCCCTAGATGTAAGAGAGCCTTCTACTCCAGTAGTTTCTTCCCCAGAACCGCTAGACTTTGGAATTCCTTTCCGGGTCCCTGCTTCTCCAACTGTACTGACATGCAGAAGTTCAAGTGTAACATGAACCGACATCTTGCTGCCCAACTCCCTACATAGTACCCCTGTAGCTTATGTCCCTGATAGCAACCCTCTACATCCAAGTCGCAAAGTGCCTTGGTTGGGGTGAAAATGTAAGAAAAAAATGTGGTATGACATTATTGTGAATAAACAAACAAATAAGCAGACAGGAATAGGGAGTTATTATAATAGATGCCTTTTTGGTTGAGCATAAGACATCGCTTGCTTCTATTTCGGGTAATCTAAAGCTCTATTTAATTGATAGGATATAAAAGAATGATTTAACTATAAAAATATCCGTGAAATATTTCGAGTTTTAGAATCGGGGCAGTGTACTCTCTATTGATTGGGGTAGGGTAACGTTTAATCATTTCAATGTTTCTATACAATATGAACAGATTTAACCAGACTTCGCAAATTATAACTAAATTACTTCTGAGTTAGGCTATGATTAGTTTAAGGTTAAGAAAACAAACGGTTTGGTTTCTGTTGTGTCAAATTTGCCGTGGACTTCGTTAATGGTCGTGCTATTTTCACTTAGTCAAAAACAGAAATATTCCATCATGGCCGTTTGATATTTTTGCCAAATTATTGCTAATTTCAGAATTGATAAATACTTAACACCCACCCCCAAATGTTAATAAAATGCCTTTGTAAGTACATTCCAGCACATTAATATTAGGTGAACAGGAACATTCTTACGGTTTTTAACTTTTAAATTCAAATGAAATGCTAGTCTATATATCTAGAAAAAGTGTATCTGTCTGTCTGTGTATATGTATGCCTGTGTGTGTACATTTTCCTACGCAATAACTCTGTCAATTTTCAGTCTACAGACTCGAAATTTGATATACAGGGTACTGAGATTTAGGAAAATCTATATAATCGATTTTCGGCCAGAAATTTGGCTGATAAGGGGTCAAAGTTCAACGATTTGACCTTTCAGAACTCTACAAAACTCCTTCGACAATTTGGGGTCTAAACACTTGAGAATTTATGTATAGGTTCCTTGGACATGTATCTAACTTAATTATTTTATTTCAGCCCAAAACAATAAATTTGAAGGGTCATAATAGGGGTCAAATTTAAAAAATTGACCACTGTTTCTTTTTTTTTTTTTTTGCTCAACATACATCGACTCGTAATTCTGTCGTTTGACCTTCACCTGGTAAATTCCATTTTTTTTACACATTTTTACCGATTTTCTCCGTCTAAAACCTAAATATAAAGTTTCGCATGGGTTAAAGTACCCTATATATTAAGTTTCATGCCTGTAGACCAAAAATTGACGTGAGTTTTTTAGGAACATATTTTTAAACAAAAATATATACGCATACATAAATATATATACAAAGAGGTTTGTGTTTACTATAAGATTTTTACGCCAATATTACGCAAGTATAAATCATGTCGAATATCTGCATGAATATAATAATATTTTGCTTCAGGAAATTTCAGCCGTTCACGGTTTTAATTAATTAACGCTAAATAAAATACATCATTCCACGTGTCATTAACCACTGTGATATAAAGACAGTATGATCTCTCTCTCCCTCCTTCTCTCTCTCTCTCTCCATAAAAAAGGAGGGAAAAGATCTACCTTAAACCACTAACCTAGTTCTAAAACAGATCCTTTGTTCGATAAAATGCATGCCCATTGGCTGATAGGAGGGGGCGCAGTGGATATTGAAAGCTGATTGGCTAACTAGAAATCCTCAAAATATATAAAAACAAGAAGCAACCACAAAATTCGCGCATAAGCCTGACGAATCCTACAGTGGATGAAACGCAGAATATTCAGTGTAGCTTAATCGCCATATATATTTTATAAATTACTAACTAGCTCTACCTACGTATTGAGCACTTTTGAAGTAAATACTTAAAGTTTACGCATAAATCTATACTTTCGTATATTAAATTTGTGTGAGTAAATGAAGTAGTTATATATATATATATATATATATATATATATATATATATATATATATATATATATATATATAGCAATTAAGCTACACAGAATATTCCGCGTTTTATCCACGCTAGGATTCGTCAGGCATGCTTCTGATGAGTTAAGAGCATAATGGCTTCACTGATTGATATGATAATTAAGTGATTGATTTTTCGCTACGAAACAGATACTATCAAGAATTGTAAAAGTCAACTGAATTAAAGGAATAAATTATAAGATGGTCAACATCATGAATTTTTGAATATATTTTTTTTGTCATATATTTTCTATATTGCTTTGTAATTACATTGAGCCTCTTAAATCAGAATTGGTATATATTATAAGAAAATATATTTTTACAGAAATATATATATATATATATATATATATATATATATATATATATATATATATATATATATATATAATAAATTCCACAGCCAAACAACGTCGCAGCTCACAAGAGCCATGAGAGTTAAAGAACCGGAAGTCCAATGGCTCTTGTGAGCTGCGACGTTGTTTGGCTGTGGAATTTATTATACAATCTCTCACATTCTGAAACTCATATATATATATATATATATATATATATATATATATATATATATATATATATATATATATATATATATATATATATAATTATTTCCCCAGTCAAACGATGTCGCAGCTCACAAGATCCATGACAGCACAAACCGGAAGTCTAAAACTCGAGTTTCGCTCTAATTTCGCCGCGGTTTGCTTGATTTGTATTAATTAATAGACTTTCTTGTGTGTGGTCCGGTGGCTCAAGTGGAAAAGTACCCGCCTTACATGCAAGAGACTCGGGTTTCGAATCTCAAGTTAGGATATGTGTTACTGATGAGCCCAAATGAGGGCAACACTCGAATTGTGGCTCTTGTAAGCTGCGACGTTGTTTGACTATGGAAATAATTATATAATCTCTCACGTTCTGAAAATTATATATAAACGTTGTTACCGTCTAAATGTCAAAAATAACTGTTTCTATTACTGTTCAACCTTTGTTTCACATTTCAAATATCTTGCAGGAGATTCGTGAAATTTTGCGCATGCTCACTCAGTTCGTCGTCCTCTGCCTTTGTCTAAGGAACAATCTCAAAAGACGCAATCTTTTTCCTAACTTTCAACTAGTGTTATCTTGCTGCTTCTGCAGTTGATTATTCGGTACTTGTACAGTTTAATCAAGAGATTAAAGAATGGAAATATCGACAAAAGGTTATATTGTACGTATCCGTTATGGAACGAAGTTCTCTGAAACAAAAATTTCAAGTAGTTTTTTTTTTTTTTTTTTTTTTTTACAGCGAAAAAACAATTTGCTATGATACTGAGCAAAAGGTCCAATTTTTAGGAAGAAAAGCTAGTATTAAAGATGGGGAGGGAGTGTCGGCGATTTAAATTGAGTTATCTCCCCGTGGCATGTTCAAAAAATTCCAAGATATCTGACTTCAGCGCGCTCTCATAAAAACGTGTTTTTCCGCTGTAAACAAAAAAACTACTCGATCAAAGTAAGTGATTTTTTTTTTTCGGAGAGCTTCAGTCCAAAATTGATAGTACAATATAACCTTTTTTCGGTATGTTTATTTTCTAAGTTCTTAATTAAACTGTACAAGGAATGATTATTCAATTCGAAAATATAAGTTAGTGAAGTCGCATTGTACGTACTTTTATGTTTTTTTTTATTCTTCTTCAGACTAGTGTTTACCTAGAAACAGCATGGATTTAAAGCTCTCACAATTCGCATGAGGATTGTCTACGAGGACTCGCAGAGTGGTAGATAAAGTACTTGGTCAAATCTAGCTGTAAAATTACAATCTTTTGCAAATGAAAGGTTCAATAAACAACAAAATTACAAATTACTTACGACTTCCAAGTAATGTCTGTCGGAATGAGAGCCTTTTACCTCCATGAATGGAATAGAGGGCTACGTTTTAAATTCTGTGCAGATTCCCGATTCAACAGAAAGATTCCCGATTCAACAGAAAGATTCCCGATTTAACAGAAAGATTCCCGATTCAACAGAAAGATTCCCGATTCAACAGAAAGATTCCCGATTCAACAGAAAGATTCCCGATTTAACAGAAAGATTCCCGATTCAACAGAAAGATTCCCGATTCAACAGAAAGATTCCCGATTCAACAGAAAGATTCCCGATTCAACAGAAAGATTCCCGGGTTCGATCAGATACACCTAAAGAATGGAGAATGTCTAAACTAAAAAAAAAAACAAAATGGCTACTATTGAAAACCATTCGAGCATACATAAGATAATAAACATGTTAATATCATAAAACTTGCTTCTTAGCGAACATTTTGAATGGGACATTCGTTTAAAACAGACTCGAATACTCCTAAAAGTCAACTTTTGAAAGGTGAGTATTTCGTTGGAACACATCGGCATTTTCACTATGTTTTTAAACTGCTAATCTTGCCTGAAGATGTTGGCTTCATCGCTTCAATGCACAAAACACTAATGCTATTGTTTCTTTCTTTCCCTTTGCAGAAATTCAATGGAGTTCTGCAAAGCTAAATATAGAAGCAACGCTTTCTCTACAAAGCAACTAAACTAAACACTATATATAAATATTTGTTGAGATAAAGAACTTGAAGCATAAAAAAACGTTTTTCCTAAGTGACTGAAACCGAAAATTAAATCAAACCAATCAACATGAAAACTTATTTGAAAATATACAGAACTTGATGCATAAAACATTTGGCACTTGTGCACTACAACGAAGCAACTACTTTTTTGGTTTTCAGCGTAGAAATTTGGTTGGTTGATTGTTTTTGTTTTATGACATACCAACCCTTTTCAGGTTATGTGATGCCAAATCCAGTGATTATGAAGAAAAGTTTTTTAATAGAATATATATTTCTTTCATGTCGGTTTCTATTTAACCCTAACAGGTATTACTACTCCGGGTCAGAGTGGACCTGGGAGCAATGGTAATTAGAGGGTGGCTCCACACTCCCTAAAGCCCACAAGCTGGGGCCTCACCATTGAATATAGTTTAAGATCATATCTAGGACCTGAGGAAATTTGAAAAGTGCACAGCAAGGGCAGACTATTTTCATCCATTCATTACAAATAATAAAGTTTTGATTTTATTACGAAAATTCAATTTTTATAAATTAACGATTACAGAATATAATGAACACATTATTTTTTTTAATAGATAATAATTTAATGTATTATTTTCTGTAAACAAAAACACATTTGTTAAAGTTTAAGTGCTAAAAACGCATGAATTTATAACTTAAACGTAATACGATGTAATAATTTATAACTTAAACGTAATACGATGTAATAATTTATAACTTAAACGTAATACAGAAATGAACGATGTAAAAAAAAGCAGACAGTATTAAAAATTGTTTATTTAGATAATTTAAACGCGAAAAAAAAAAAAACAAAAGAACAATTAAATATGAAATATTAACGTTATTATTTTGAAATTATTATTTAACATAGGAAGAGTGGGGTTTAAAATAATTTAAACGTAATACAGAAATGAACGATGTAAAAAAAAAAGCAGATATATCAAAATTTGAATTTAACTATAATAAGTATTATGGTATCTGTTCAGTGCACATTTACCTATAAGTATGGCCAACCACTTATAATTCACTAACTGTAATTTCTGTTTTCAAAAATAATCAATTATAATAAACAGAATGACTCATAGAAATCTATCTATATTCTTTTTTTCATTTTAATATACTTTCATAGAAATGTTTCTGTTATGTCAAAAAAAGCTATTTTCTTTACGTCACAAGTGTCACGCTCATACATGAATTCCATAGCTAATATAACATACTGACCCGACGGTAGTCTAATTACATATTAAATGCATTTTCCATAAAATATATAAGGGGAAATATTTTTAGTGCGTGTTCCCCTTCATATTCATTTTTTCGAAATTTGAACACAGTATATTTCAAGTGATCGAATTTTCTATTTATAATGAAACGCAAGAGTTCAAATAAGTAAAAAAAAAAAATTAAGTTTAAATACACGTATACAACAAAAACTTACTTTGATTTTGCAATTAAAAATCGATATAAATTTAATATTATAAGGTTGTTTGTTTTTTTTAATAGAGTTTTTCTTATTAATATATACTATTATAAGTTGAATTACTAAGAAAAAGAAACTGGCTAAAAATGAATTAATTTTTAAAAGATTAAAACGATTAAAGTTCCATTATTTCAAAATGTTCCGTTACAACATAGATTTTTAATTAATGGTGTTTAATTTTTTTAAAATATTAAGTTTTAATATAAACATGACTCTTGTCAGCTATTAGATTAAAACTGATCGAAAAATATTATTGCACAAAGAAAAAATGTTTTTGTAGCTCACTACGCTCTCTAGTTAGTCTCTTTTTACCAAATAAAGTATGGAAACCGATAGTTAACCAAATGAACAGTCGTACATATTTAGTAAAACCGCATTTCATATTAAATGTACAATTTTTTATAATGTAATTAATCATTAAACTGTGTAAATCTTAAAATCTTACAAAATTATAACAAAGATTAATTATTAATTGCAATTGTAAGATAAAAAAAAAGGTTTAAAAAAAAATCATTGAGTCGCTTCTGCTTTTCCATATTTCGTATGGTTAACACAAGTCTGACACGGAATCATGTGTTCCGTTCATCACAATCGTATGGAAATACCTATTAATAACAATTTAAAAAAATTAGCACTTGTTGGTTCCTTGTACTCTGTGACCAGTAATTAAAATAAAGGTCATTTTCATCTAAAATGGATGAATGAAAGTTGTCGGCCCCTGTTGTGCAATCCGCCAATCCCCAAATCTAAAATCAAAAAACTGTGTTTTTTTTTCGCAGTAGTAAATAAGTGCCAATCTTCTTTCTTTTTTTTTTTTTCTTTTTCAAAAATACGTGATTCAGTAATAAATAACCGGAAGGGGTTGATGTGCCGTAAAACAAAACAACCAAACACCATGGTTAAATATTTCAAGATATAAAGAACTTAACAGACATCTTGTTGTTGCCCAACTCCCTTCATAGCATCACCGCAACTTATGTTCTCGATAGTAACCCTGTATATCTAAGTGGCACTGTTCTTTGTTTGGGGCGAAAACGGGGGGGGGGAACTTGAAGCATAAACGTCTTTTTCTTTTAAAAATTACTGGATTCGATATTAATAGCCCGAAAAAAAAAAGCTTGATATGCATTAAAATACAAAAACCAAGCCTAACTACTAATCCTGACAATAAAATTCAATTCCGTAGTTACGTAACTCACTGTCATTCAGAAAAAAAGACTATAAAAACAGGTCACTACGTCATTCACTTACTTAAAATGAAGACTTTGTAAGAGATCGGTACTTTATTAGTAGCAGAAAAAAAACAGTTATATTAGTAGCAGAAGTAGTAGCATGACCTAATAATTGTAATAGTACCTGTAGTAGTCGTAGTAGCATTTCCATAGCTAAATGCATTCACAATATAAAGGCCACTTTCTGTGTGCGTGTATCTATCTGTCCGTCAGTCACGATTATTTATTGCGAAATTAGTCTCTTTAGAAATATAAGGGAACAAACAAATAAGTCAATGCCATGACCGGAAACCGAAACCTTGCGAGCTTTAGTCTCATGTTCTACGAATTGAGCTATTTAGGTTTTCTATAAACATAACATTTCGTTAACAAAATAATCATTTCTTTCACTTGACACCATAGATTGCAGATTTGCGTCATGTTTCAAAACAGATATATAAATATACTAGCATGCGGCCCGGCGTTGCCCGATTGTAAAATACGCATAAATATGATATTTTAATTTAGGTAAAAATTAGTATAGAGGCAATTTTGTATTGATTATTTTATTGTATACAATGTGTAGTAGTGATTTAAAAAGTTTACGACAAAATATAACTTGGATGCCATCAGCTAGAACCTAACCCAATGCACTTAACTCTCTAGCGGCATTGGTTACTATCTGAATAAAGAAAAAAAAATGGATATAAAACATTTGAAATTATAACACAGTAAAGCATATAAACGCAGAGAGTATACATTAAGTCGTTTTGGTAGGTAAGGATCGAACCCGAACCGATGAGGCAAAGTTGTAAATTAAAGTGTGAAAAAAAAAAAAAAAAAAGTGTGACGTTAACGATTGCCCCACCGCGAGATGCTAACGGAAACACGTTTGAATTTATTTAATTACTTGGATTTGGCAGGTGCCCGTTTTATTGAGTTAATGACGTCAAGTTTGACTGCGGGATAGTATCATTTACTGCGGGGACGCTTCCCAAGATGTTATAGGAAAAAGACTAACCCACATGCGGCGAGCGACAAATGTCGAATATTTATCTGCAAAATTCATTTTTTTTTTCAATTTTGAATCCTTAGCATCTATTTTTATTGGCTTAAAACTGAATTAAATTTTTTTTACAGGTCCCAATTTCCTATATATCAAGTTAAACGTCTGTAGACTAAACAGTCACAGAGTAGTTTAGTAGAGACCATTCCGCACATATTGACAAGATCGCCTTTATATATATATATATATATATATATATATATATATATATATATATATATATATATATATATAATGTGCTAACAGGTGGCCCGGCGTTGCCAGGTCATGAAATACGCTTAAATATGATATTTTAATTTCATAAAATCTCGTACTTGTTATTATAGCGCCAATTCCCTATTGATTATTATATTGTACTGATATTTAGTAATGATATAAAAATTAAAAAGAAAATGAATTTGCCATCAGCAAGACTCGAAACTAAAACATTTAGCATTCCAGCTTTATTTGTTACTGTCTGAGATAATACAACTTTAGAAATTAACTGACTTTAACGTATAAATGTTTACATGCGAATGTGTAGAATTAACATGTTTAGTCCACTTATGCTTGCCAAGTTCCAATTTTCTTTTACAATTTTGTCTCCTTAGATTAAATACAAAAACAATCTCGCTTCTATACATACTAACAAGCCACCGTTATATATATATATATATATATATATATATATATATATATATATATATATATATATATATATATATATATATATATATGTAAAACTGGAAGGTATGTAGGTTTTAATTAAGGCTAGACAACCGAAAGGAGAGGATGACGTTTAAAAATATCGGCGAAAAAAGCGACCCCCCCTGTAGAAATGTGCCCATTTGCAGGTGAAGATACTAATGCTTTTAGCAAATTTTTCGATATTTGTCGTCCGAAAGATCGAAATTCAAAACGATACTGATTTTGTAAAAATCTGTCTCCTCTGTTTAAAGTTTTAGGCAGACATGAAAAATACATTTATATATTGGTAACTAAAAATTTTCGACCAAAACCGATTAAAAAGCTTGCCCTATCTCTGAATACCCTTTATGTAAAATTTCAAATGTTTGGGCAAGAAATTGTCTGGGTAATTTGGTAGAGACCGCAGATGTCAATTTTTTTTAAACTTTGACCCCTATTATGCCCCTTTAACATTTATTGTTTTTGGCTCAAATCAAGTTACTAAGTTAGATCCATGTCCAAGGAACATATATCTAAAATTTCAAGTGTTTAGACCCAAAATTGTCGGAGGAGTTTTGTAGAGTTCTCAAAAGTCAAATCGTCGACCATTCGACCCCTTAACATACAAATTTCTGGGCGAAAACCGATCCCAAAGATTTTCCCAAACCTCTGTACCCTGTATTTCGCGTCTGTAGACTTAAAATTGAGAGAGTTATTTCGTAGGAAAATGTGCACACATAAACACACACGCACAGACACACACACATTCACGTTTACTTTTATATATGTACTAGCATTTCAGCCCGGCGTTGCCCGGGTGTTTGGATGTGTATGTTTAGCAAAAAAAAAAAAAAGGTCAATTTTTTTAACTTTGACCCTTATTATGACCCCTTAAAATGTATTGTTTTTGGCTCAAATCAAGTTATTAAGTTAGATCAATGTCCAAGGAATCTACTAAAATTTCAAGTGTTTAGACCCACAATTGTCGGAGGAGTTTGGTAGAGTTCTCAAAGGTCAAATTGTTGAACTTTGACCCCTTAACAGCGAAATTTCTGGCCGAAAACGGATCACATAGATTTTCCCAAATCTCAGTACCCTGTATATCGAATTTCAAGTGTGTAGACTTTAAATTGACAGAGTTATTGCGTAGGGAAATGTCCACAAACAGACAGACACACAGACAGACAGATACACAGACACGTTCACTTTTATAGATATATAGATATAGATATGTTTTCATAAAGTACTGCATAAAAGCGTTTTGTAAAATTTCATCTTTAATTGCTATTGTTTCGAATTAAAATGCATTGCTTTGAATTCTGAGCCAGGGCAAAACGTAGGATCTGTTCTGTCCAAATATGACAAAATAACATATGGAGGTTTGAGTTGCTACCGCACCTCCATGGAATGGAAATGTTTCAAACACATACCAGATTTTTGGAGTATGATCCCCCATAACTATGGGAGTGATAATAACTGGTAGGGTTGCCTGAGGTCTAAGTGATAAGTCTCTCCAGTTTTCTCATAACTTTTCGACTTTTTCAGTTATCACAACAGCTGCTTACCATCGGCTAATGTTACTATCATTTTATTATTATTATTATTATTTTTATTATTATTATTATTATTATTATTATTATTATTATTATTATTCTTTTAGATTTAAGTGACAAAACCTTCACTAAATGACAAATAAACCGAGAGCATATTCAGTATAGCTAGAATCTAGGTAGGAATGTATTCTTTTTTTCGGCTGTACTGTGTTGTATCAGCTGCAGCAAGTGCTATTGCATTTGAGGGGACAGTTTATGAAATAGTTTTAGATTTTTTAAAAATTATTAAACAGGGCCAGTATTAAGGAGTTCTGGAGAAAAAGTATTTGCTGTTTGGCCATTCGTATGGATCTCTTCTTCTTAGACATTAATTAATTTTATGTTTCATTTTACTTCAGTCGAAGTTCTCAGAAATCAAGGGGCCCACAACCTGGTGCTAACACTTAAACTCTATATGAGATACATAGATATTCGAATGTTCTATTAAAGTCTTTATTTCTCAAGCACTGAGTTAGTAAAGAAGTTGATAACATAATTTTCCTCTCCCCAATTAACCATTTTTATACGTTGTAGTATTATCTTTCATTTTGGTCTCTTGGTCTTACAGGACAAGAATTTATCTAGTCTGGTGGAGTATCCAGCTCCGTGCTATTACTTGAGGTAATATCACTTAGAGAAGATGCACCATTCCTCGGAAAAGCTGTGGGGTAGCCGTAGTGAGGAGATCTTATTTGGGCTGCGAATACTTCATGTGATTTTGAATATTTGGTCAGGGTTTACTTCTATGGAAAAAGTATCCTCATGCCAGACTATTCTGACAAACCCCTGTACAGAGAGACCTTAGACACTCAAGGATAGTGTCTAGTAGGCATTCAAGTTCTCTCCCTATTTCTGAGAATGAGTGATAGTATGTGCTCTGTTTTTTATGAAGTGCTCTACTGCAAGGAAAGTGGTCTCCCTCTACCGTGCTAGAAAATTACCCATATCATAGAGTATCTTATATCTTTACAATGCCACAATTAACTCATGCAGACGTTATTGATGCCACAGTTTGTTTGGTGTATTTATCACTAGTATTTTACTCTTAGACAAATGGTCTACAATCTAATAGGCCCCGCACTATCGGCCAAGCTCCAACTTCTGTCTCATCGTCATAATGTCGCATCACTGTGCCTGTTTTACAAATACTTTAATGGAATGTGTTCTGATGAATCATGTGTGCGCGTCCGACATTCATGCCCCTGATTAACCCAATAAGCAGCAAAGTCTCTCCCTTTAATGTTGAGGACACTAGAAGCTCGAAAATCTAAGTTAATTCTCTCGGACGTCTAGTCTTTGAAATTCCCTTCCTGTTTCCTGCCTTGCTGATTGTACTTATCTGAAGAAATGTAAATACAATGTGAAGAGATATCTCGCTGCTCAACTCCCCTCAGTCTCTTCTCAGACACGACCCTAAATAATAGCCTCTTACGATTCAAGTGGCAATATGCCTTGTTTGGGGAGGAAAAAGAGTAAAAATAAAAATAAATAAATAAATAAAGATAAGAAGGGCCTTAATATTTATATTTAGACTTGGTTAATTTTAAGGTGTGATGGAGAATATTTATTCGTTTTTTTTTTTTTTCAAATTTTTTGGCTACCCTTGACTATTAATATCTAATTTTAATAAACGATTGATTATAGGATAATGAGTTATAACGTGTTATTATTTTTTTAAGTGCTTTTAAGTTTTTTATTAGACTGGGTTTATGTTAAGGAGTGATGGAAAATAAATAGGTGCTTGTTCAGGAGGGAGGAGGTAAACACAACTATAAACGTTTAATTTTCAGGCATCAATGATTGTAGGAAAATGAGTTATAGTATGTAGTATTATTTTATGAAGCGCTTAAAGGTTCATTATTAGACAGGATTAGTATTTGTTTTTTGGCCATCCGTAACTATGAAAGTCTAATTCTCAAGAATGAATTATTTTATGACAAAAACTTACAGTACATCCTATGTATATATATATTTTTTATCTAGTAATGTAAGGTTTATTATTAGACGGCGGTTAGTATTAAGAAGTGACAGAGAATGTTTTTGTTATTCATTTGAACATCCGTAACTATAAAGTCTAATTTTCGGAAATTAATGATTATAATAGAAAGAGTTCCGTGTTTTTTCTTTCTTTTTTTTTTTTAATTCTTGTTTCTGCTTACGGTTTTGCTTCATGATGGAAAAGTTCCGTTTGATTAATGTTTACCAGTTTGAAATATTCTGCTATTCTGAAGAAAAAAAACATCCAAGATATTTTGCTTATTTTTAAAACTGGTAAACATTAATTAGAAGGGACATTCCAGGGCATTCATCGTGGAGCAGAACGGTCTGTAGAACAGAAAGTAAAAAAAACTTGCTGAACCTAGGGTTAAGACTATATGTGTTATGATTTTAATGGGGTGCTTTAAGGCTTATTATTAGACTGGGTTATTTTTAGAGAGTGAGGGAGAAAAATATTTGCTTTTTGGAAGGAAAGGGCATCCGTTAATATGAAAGTCTAATTTTCATAAATTAAGACTGTAGCAGAATGAGATGTAGAATGTGCTATGATGTATATTTCCTGCCGGAGCAATTACAGAATTTTTTTTATGGAAGTTTTTTGATTAAAAATAAAGTTAACAATTCGCACAAATTATGAAACCTAATCTCAAAGGATTAAAAATAATCGAAAGCGTTAAAATTTCCACGAAGTACATCCACTCTCTCTCTCGACGTCTCTGCTTAAAAGTAAATTACAATAAAAATAAAGTCGGCATTTTCGGTTCTTATACTTATTACAAGATGAAGATGAAGAGTCTCCAATATTGTTATCATGTCAAAAAATTTTATACAATCAAACATACATACAGGACTGCCAGCAAACACCGTAAAAGAGTAATAAAACATGCAAGAGAGCTATATGCTCCGTCTGTTAAATCCAAATTAGCTGAGCAGCGGCTTGGTTCCCACCAGTTCTGGCAAATAGCAAAGAGGATCTTGAACAGACGCGTGCGTTATATCCCAGCTACCATCAATGGACCTGAGGTTATCTCGTCAGCATCAGACAAGGCCAGACCATTTGCCAAGAACTTTGCAGCTAATTCTGCCCTATGCGACAATGACCATCAACTCCCTGTATTTCCTCCTATAACAGACAACACGCTATGCAACATACAAATATCTGTGCGTAAGGTCGCCAAGCTAATCAAGAACCTTGATTCCAGTAAAGCAACTGGCCCTGACGGCATTTCAGTTATAGTGCTGAAAAAGCTCCAACCAAAACTTGCCCCCATACTTACAAAACTGTTTAAGCGTTGCCTTAAGTGCTTTCCAACACCCTGGAAAACCTCGTCAGTCTGCGCTGTATTTAAGAATTAAGGTGAAAAGTCATCTCCCTCTCAGTACAGACCAATGTCTACTGTGTGTTATGAGTAAGTTGTTAGAATCCATATTAAATAGAGAAATAGTCAACCACCTCAACAGAAGCAACCTTCTTAGTGACATGCAATATGGTTTCCGCTCTGCAAGATCTACAGCAGATGTGCTACCGGTTATATCACACAGAATTAGTGAATCTCCTGACAAAGGTTTGCTTTTCAGGGCAATTCCTCTTGACATATCAAAGGCCTTCCATAAGGTATGGCATAAGGGTCTACTTCACAAGATTTCCAGCTACGGTATTACTGGAAATGTTTTCTCAATCATTAAATAATTTCTCTTTGATAGGCTCATAAGAGTAGTGGTTGATGGGCAGAAATCAGAAGCCCACAGTATTAATGCTGGTCCCCAAGGGGTCCATCCTGGGCCCAACTCTTTTCTTGATCTACATCAATGCACTCCCTAAACACATACTTAAATCATTCGTTGACATCTATGCTGATGACACAACCATCTATGGCAACACATCACAGGCCGTAAATGACAAAGTTCTCTCTAATTCTCTCTCCTCTGGTCTTGAGCGCGTGGTACAATGGGGGGGAGTGGTGGCTGGTTACCTTTAATGCATCCAAAACCAAGCTTCTATCTTTGCATCATCAACGCTGATCCCCATATGTCATCAATTGAAATGGATGGCTCTCGTCTTGGGGAGACTCCATGTTTTGACAAGCTTCTGGGTTTGACCTTTACTCTTGATCTGAAATGAAACACCTACATCAAATCTGTTGCCACGGACGCTGGAAAAATGGCAGGATCCTTCTACTGCTCCAGAAAATCTCACTACTGATGCAATTCTCTATCTGTACAAAAGCCAAGTACGTCCAAGGATGGAGTAATGCTGCCACATCTGGACAGGAGCTGCTAAAAACAGCCTATCCTTCCTTGACAGAGTACAAAATAGACTTCGTGGTTTGGTGGGGGATGCCCGTTTCCCTTCCCTGCAGCCTCTCTCCCTCAGAAGAGACGTTGCGAGCCTGTCTTTGTTTTATCTGTATTTCCATGGCAGGTGCTCGTATGAGCTCCAATTCCTCGTCCCCCCTCGCCAATCTTTCACGAGAAACACCCGTCTGGCCGAAACTACTGTCAATAATTTTCCCCACTCTTTATATGTGCCTAAGTCCAAACGTAGATTCCATGAGCAAAGCTTCTTTCTTAGAACTGCACGCCAGTGGAACTCTCTGCCGCTTGCCTGTTTTCCACCTGACTACAACTTGGGTGTCTTCAAGTCCAACATAAACAAATTCCTGACAAACCGCCCCTTAAGTAAGTAAGACACTCTATCAAAACCCCCAATACTAGTGATTACTACAATACTATCTCCTTGATTACTGTACACGCAATAACCCTTATCCCTGAGTGGCCTTCGGGCCTTGATAAGTGGTGACCCCCATGTAAAAAAAAATAAAATAAAAAACAAACAAAAAAAACATAATATTATGTTGTCAGGATTTTCAACAAAGCTATTAGGTTGATGCAAAAACAGTATCGTTTTCCCACATATTGTTACAGGGAAAGACTGTCTCCTTTCCATGTTAATTAGAAGAGTATTAGATAGGTGAAAATGAAATTAGTATAAGCCGAGACTCGAACCTTGTAAGCAAGGTTAAGTAGTGGAATGTTAGAAAATAGTTTATTGGTAAATTCTATTAGAATAGTTAGATATTGTTTATATTGTAAAAAGAAATGATTGTTTATTCTTTTAGAAAACTGAATATTAAAAATGTCAGCTAAAGAATGAACAATACAAATTAAAAATATATTGTTAAAAAATAGGTTTGAATTATTTGTTGAGAATTCTTTTGTTGTTAAAAGTGTGTTTGGAAAAACATGCATAGCCACGTGAATTGGTCACGCTTGGGAAACACACTACTGACGTCATAGACGAAGGCGGATTCTCAATATAGGAGCTAGAGTTAGTCTGGTCTAGGGGAGTCAGCAGAAGGGTAGAGTCGAGAGCAGTTGAGTTGGGTTGAGTTGGAGTCAGTCGTTTGGAAGCGAAAGGCAGAACATTAAACGATGGAGACACAAATGAATTCCGATAAATAAAGAAGTCATCATCATGTTTCGCGCGTGTTGTCTCGTGTCGTCATTCAGTTACAACAGAAAAAAATGTTTATCATCTATCATGAACATTGTGTAACCCTTCAAGGATTAGGCATCTCCTCTCCGCTGTGTTAAGAACTTGTATACATCTCCAGTCAGTATATATACGAAGGCCCAAGCATACCAGAATGGTATAAATGTATCTCTCCCTCTCATCATCAGAATACTTATGTATTACATGAATCCCGTTATATATGACTAGCGGGGGTACCCGGCGTTACCCGGGTGTTGTGAGGTGTGTATGTATGAGAAGGTGACCCTGTTTTAATATTATAAAAAAAAAAACACGATGTTAAAAAAAAAAATTGGAAAAACCAAAACAAAGCAAAAAGGAAAAAAAAAGGTGTAAAAGAGGGAGAAAAAGCTTAGGTTGGAAGCTAGGCTCGAACCCGAATCATTGAGGCTAAGGCGGGGAAACAACGCCTGACACGTTACCCCTACGCCAAAGCGACATACAATTGAGGACGGATAAAATTAAACATTTAAAAATATTTTCAGGTGGTTCAAACTAACGTCAACGTTTTCTTGGTTAAACATGGCGTCATTGCCATAGTAGCAGGAGGAGAGAAAATCAAGGAACAATGTTTTCGGCACCCCTACTTGTAGAAAAGGGTCCAGTTTAGGGTGAAGGAATTAATGTTTTTGGCCAATTTTTCGATATTTGTCGTCCAAGATATGGGACTTCAAAATGATACCAATCTCGTGAAAATCCGTTGCCTCTCTCGAAAGTTTTTGCGAGACATAAAAACACACATACATACATACACACATTTTTGCTTTTATATATATATATATATTTCTGAATTAATCCGTTTCAATATGTGCAATATGTTCAATATGTACAATACTAAAGGTACAATTGCAAAATTACTAAAGACTTGCTGACTGGACGAGAACATGCTACACACGTGGATTAAATAAAGGGTCCATTTAAAATGTCTTGTAGATTTCTGAGTTTGACAAAATGGTTCCCACGTTAGACAATATACATCTGAAGACGGCCGGAGGTTATATCGACCGGAACGTTTTATGAATGGCACTCAAGATAGGAACAGTAATCCAACGAATACAAATTATGAATCCTCATCTAAAATTTTCAGAAACATCCTTTCATTTTACTTTGTTTCTTGTTATGAATGAATATGATATTATTTAAAATGTTACTGTTTCTCGAGTTAATCTGTTTAACCGATTAAGTTCTAAAGTATCTATGCTTTGATCTCCCGACAAAAGAAGGGTGGACCTGTAAATTCACCCTTGTCCGTTCGTCCGTTCGTCCGTTCGTCTGTCCTCATTTTTCTCCATCGTACTTTGGAAATTTTTGAAATTTTGCACAAATTTTGCACAAACATTAAACAGGATATGAGTAAAAAAAAAAGTAACCGAACGGATTTTTCGGGAAAATTCCGCCCCCCCCCCTCCTCTTGGGGTACCTTTCGGGTTAAAATGGCAAAAATTGACACTTTGTGCTTATTAAAAAAAAATTGATGCCTTAGATTTTTATAAAACTTTCTGATAAGTTGTAACTAACTGATTTCTATATAGTTTTGTTTGTCTATACTTCGCGATAACTCTTGCGTGTGCCCCAGAGGTTCCTTTAAGGCTAATTAAAACGTTCCATTTTTGGGACTATTTTACCATATTTGTCCAAAATCTTTTGTGTATGTCTATGTAGCAGTTTTGTATGGTGCTGTACTCAAATTTAAATATGTTCCGGCCTTGATGACTTTTGGGCCTAAATAGGCGTGGATTTTTTTCGTGGTACAAATTAGCATATGTTAAGGTCTAAATCTGCACCGTTCGTTCATTTTTATCAGGAGTTGTACCCTCATAGAGACTTTTGGGGTTAAGGGGGGGAAATGCTGAACTTAGTCATTTTTATGACTCGTTCACTGTGCACTAACTGGGGGGGGCATTCATGCTTCACTTTTCTTACTATGTAGTTCAAACTCTGTCAATGACTAAATTGGGTTAGAATACATAAATTTAAAGGTAAAAAGTTGAATATTTTATTTAGAAAGCTACATATTGATTGGCAAAGACAGACACCGGAGCTACACAATCGTTTCCCGAGAGAAACAGTTGCCGACGCCTTCGGGCCAGGATCAAAGCGTAGTATCTGTTCTGCAGATGCTGCACTTATGTTAATTGGTCCTTGATAGGGGAAACCCTTCATACTGAGACAATTACTATTTTTTTTGAATACTGCCAGAGTTCCCGTTTTTTTTAATACTGCCAGAGTTTCCGTTTTTTACCCTTGTTTTAGGGTAGCTAGTTTAACCCCACATTAAAAACGACCTTGTGTCACATTTTGCTTTCGTGGGGAAGCAAATAAATACATATATACAGGGTGAACCTGCCCCCAAAAAACAAAAAACAAAAGCTAAATGGAGGCCATCTAGAACATGTGATGTTTTGAATATAATAAATTAGTTATGACACAAAGTTTCATTTCATTCGGACAAAACACTAAGAAACGGGGTCTAATTAGAGTTGGGGCCCGTTTTTTTTGTCACCCTGTATACACACACACACACACACACACACACATATATATATATATATATATATATATATATATATAGATGATAAAAGTCTACTGTTTAAAAAAAGTTTAACTGTTTAAAGACCAAACAAGTGCAGATATTTTTTTTAAATAAATAAATATATTATTTTATTAAAATTAAATTTGATATTTCAATCCATAACACAATCTTCATAAGGGAATCGGGCATTAACCTCAGCTGAGAGAGGCGTGCCAGGCATTACCATAAACAAAATGAGTTTGAAGAAGTTTTAAAAGTTACTAAAAAGAGGCAATGTTCATTTGTTTTCATTGTAAGGATTTCGGTGAGAAATGTTAGGAATATTTAAATGAAAACGTTTATACATTTGTTTTTGATGCCCAGACGATGACGAGAAAGAGTAAATGAATTGATTATCCCTGTGGTCCTTAGTTTCAGCATACGTATGCTTATGATTGTGTGTATGCAGAGGTTGAGGAAGCTGTCCCAAAACCGACAGTGATGCTAGGGAAACTGAAACAAAATAAATGTTAGTTCTTTTTTGCTTAAAATCTTTATGAAGGAATGATGTGGCTTTTTATGCATTAAGCTTTTGAATATAAGCGTTGTTGCCTGAAGAGGTCTCTAGTTAATAAATACTAGAAGAACGAAACATGCTCATGACTGTGTAGCAACAAAATACTGCTTATGTAAAGACAAATTGAATATATAACTTGCTCTACTTCCGTATTGAGCAGTCTTGTTTTAACCTTGTTATATTTCACTGGTTACCCTACATTTGGAAAAAAAGCAACTTCAAACTAATATATATATATATATATATATATATATATATATATATATGTTGATAAAACGGTAATATATATATATATATATATATATATATATAGTAATTTATAAAATATATATGGCGATTAAGCTACACTGAATATTCGGCGTTTCATCCACTCTAGGATTCCTCAGGCGTATGCGCGAATTCTTTGGTTGTTTATCGTTTTTATATGGTCCTCTTCTATTGAGGATTTAGTTAGCCAATCAGCTTTCTAGTATACACTGCGCCCATTCCTATCAGCCAATGGGCATGCATTTTATCGGACAAAGGATCTGTTTTAGAACTAGGTTAGTGTTTTTTTTGTTAGTTTATATATACATATATATATGTGTACATACATATATGCACGTATATATATATACATATATATATATACATACATATATGTGTGATCGTTTATGCATATTTAATTTATTTATTTGTTTATTCGTTTTAGTTTTAAAACTATTTTGTATCGCTATCCTAGAGTAAATTTTATTTTGTAAACACTGTTATTTGCTATTTCTCTCATAAAGTTTAATAGATTTTGAGGTTCTTTAAAGTACAGGATAGCAAATATATATATATATATATATATATATATATATATATATATATATATATATATATATATATACTGAAACCAAAACTTATGAAAATTCTTGATAAAATTATTTATAAAAAATAGGTTACTGGGGTGTTTTCAGTTATAATCGAAACCAAAACTTATGAAGAATTCTTGGTAAAATTATCTATAACAGAAAAAATAAATGACTTAAGTGCCATCAGCTGTAATCGAAACCGAAACCAAAACTTATGAAGAATTTTTGGTAAAATTATTTATTACAAGAAATAGAATTCCATAATTAAACGACAGTCACTCGGATGTAAGCGATACACCACACAAATAAAAAAAAAAACACATACGCTATTCTATTAACATATCAACGAAATTTGCACGAATTAAAATATATTGAGCGAATTTTATGAGAGACAAGGTCGGGCGAGCCCTCGTAGTATAATATAATTATATTTAAACAATATAACGTATTTTATTACAGGAATATAAAAAAAATAGAAAATATGCAATCATATATTTTTATCGTACCCTGTGCATAAGATTGTGGGTGGATCAAACAAATTTCGCTCGAGGGCCGGATTTAGCCCGCGGCACGTAGGTTGCCGGCTCCTGATTTAGATAATTGAGGCTACACAGTTTATTATTATTATTCATTTTTAAATATAGTTTGAAGTGGAAAATGAATTATCGTTAGAATCTATTAAAACATCAAGAATGAGAATTTTATTGTTTGTGTTTAATTCATGGCTGAACTTAATTGCTGTGTTATTCTGGAAGCCTGACTTGAAGGTGTTAATTTCATTTTTTTTTATTTTTGATAATAATTAGAATGTCAGCAACCCAACGTAAATAGATTAGTGTGTATTTTTATAAGACTAAGAATTTTATTTTTTTATATTTTACATAAAACAATTACTAAATATTGGACTCAAAAGATTCCATGGCAACATTATCGTTTTGTACAAAGCTGATCATAAAACTGGACTTCTGTTGTACAGACCAACAATATATTACCTGAGATATTAGGATTCATTTTAACGGGATATTGATTGAAGTTATATATATATATATATATATATATATATATATATATATATATATATATATATATATGAATAAAAAATCAATACGAAATATATATAAATGTTTCTATCTTTTCTGTATTTATTTCCTATGTGTTGACGTGTAGGAATATAAAGTTTTTTGAAAAAAAAAGAATGTTTCCTTCTAAAGCACATATTTTCGACTAATCCATCGATCTTCCTCAGTGTGATTCACACTGAGGATACTCCGTTCCGGTCGATATAACCTCCGGCTGTCTTCAGATGTATCTTGTCTAACGTGGGAACCATTTTGTCAAACTCAGAAATCTGCAAGGCATTTTAAACGGACCCTTTATTTAATCTACTTGTGTAGCATGTTCTCGCCCAATAGATTTAATACTGTATTTCTTTACTTTTGAAATTACTAGTACTATACATTAGGTACAATATAATAATCAATAAAAACTGGCTCTATAATCAAGTGAAATCTGCATGAATTTAAATACAATATTTAAGTGTATTCTTCGATCGGGCAACGATTGTAACCGATTGTAACCGATGAGTTTGGAAATTTTGCAGTGTAGCCATCGTCATTATTTGCGGAGATTTGTTGATTCTAATTTTCAGGCAGGGTATAGGGTTATGTTTTATTTTTTTATTTATTATTTAAAATTTCATCTAACAGAGTAATACAGTGTAACCCGGATATAAGAGACCCGAATATAAGAACACTTATATAAAAAAGATTTTCTCTGGTCCCAAATTAGAGCCTGCGTTAATGTACAATGTAACCCGGATATAAGTGTAACCCGGATATAAGATAACCGCAAGTATCTGAGAAGTCTTTTATATTCGGGTTAAACTGTATTAAGATTTGTTAAGATTTGTATATATTAATTTTGCCAGATTTTTTTTAATAATAAAATCTGGATGTTCGTATTATTTGGATGCTTCAAACTACCGTTCGTAGCTTGGGTGTCATTTTCATAACGTTTCGGTCAATGTAACCTCCGACCTTCTTCAGGTGTACCTTGTCGAAGTCGGGAATGTTTCTATTGAACGCAGGAATTCGGACGGAATTCCGAATCTTATATTTACATCACGCATGCTCTTGTTCCGTCAGCCATTATTGGATAGATATCATAATTAATTCGCAATTATATTTTTGGGTCGTCTACACTGGGAATTGACCCTTCAACCTTCAGGAGAACCTCACTTTTACAACTGATTTTTTTTTCAAATGCATTTTTGGTCGCCCACACTGGGAATTGATCCTTCAACCTTCAGGAGAACCTCACTTTTACAACTGATTTTTTTTTTCAAATGCATTTTTGGTCGCCCACACTGGGAATTGACCCTTCAACCTTCAGGAGAATCTCACTTTTACAACTGATTTTTTTTCCAAACGCATTTTTTGGTCGCCCATACTGGGAATTGATCCTTCAACCTTCAGGAGAACCTCACTTTTACAACTGATTTTTTTTTTCAAATGCATTTTTTGGTCGCCCACACTGGGAATTGATCCTTCAACCTTCAGGAGAACCTCACTTTTACAACTGATTTTTTTTTCCAAACGCATTTTTTGGTCGCCCATACTGGGAATTGACCCTTCAACCTTCAGGAGAACCTCACTTTTACAACTGATTTTTTTTTTCAAATGCATTTTTTGGTCGCCCACACTGGGAATTGATCCTTCAACCTTCAGGAGAACCTCACTTTTACAACTGATTTTTTTTTCAAATGCATTTTTTGGTCGCCCACACTGGGAATTGATCCTTCAACCTTCAGGAGAACCTCACTTTTACAACTGATTTTTTTTAAAATGCATTTTTTGGTCGCCCACACTGGGAATTGATCCTTCAACCTTCAGGAGAACCTCACTTTTACAACTGATTTTTTTTTCAAATGCATTTTTTGGTCGCCCACACTGGGAATTGATCCTTCAACCTTCAGGAGAACCTCACTTTTACAACTGATTTTTTTTTTAAATGCATTTTTTGGTCGCCCACACTGGGAATTGATCCTTCAACCTTCAGGAGAACCTCACTTTTACAACTGATTTTTTTTTCAAATGCATTTTTTGGTCGCCCACACTGGGAATTGATCCTTCAACCTTCAGGAGAACCTCACTTTTACAACTGATTTTTTTTTCAAATGCATTTTTTTGGTTGCCCACACTGGGAATTGATCCTTCAACCTTCAGGAGAACCTCACTTTTACAACTGATTTTTTTTTCAAATGCATTTTTTGGTCGCCCACACTGGGAATTGATCCTTCAACCTTCAGGAGAACCTCACTTTTACAACTGATTTTTTTTTCAAATGCATTTTTTGGTCGCCCACACTGGGAATTGATCCTTTAACCTTCAGGAGAACCTCACTTTTACAACTGATTTTTTTTTCAAATGCATTTTTTGGTCGCCCACACTGGGAATTGATCCTTCAACCTTCAGGAGAACCTCACTTTTACAACTGATTTTTTTTTCAAATGCATTTTTTGGTCGCCCACACTGGGAATTGATCCTTCAACCTTCAGGAGAACCTCACTTTTACAACTGATTTTTTTTTAAATGCATTTTTTGGTCGCCCACACTGGGAATTGATCCTTCAACCTTCAGGAGAACCTCACTTTTACAACTGATTTTTTTTTCAAATGCATTTTTTGGTCGCCCACACTGGGAATTGATCCTTCAACCTTCAGGAGAACCTCACTTTTACAACTGATTTTTTTTTCAAATGCATTTTTTGGTCGCCCACACTGGGAATTGATCCTTCAACCTTCAGGAGAACCTCACTTTTACAACTGATTTTTTTTTCAAATGCATTTTTTGGTCGCCCACACTGGGAATTGATCCTTCAACCTTCAGGAGAACCTCACTTTTACAACTGATTTTTTTTTCAAATGCATTTTTTGGTCGCCCACACTGGGAATTGATCCTTCAACCTTCAGGAGAACCTCACTTTTACAACTGATTTTTTTTCAAATGCATTTTTTGGTCGCCCACACTGGGAATTGATCCTTCAACCTTCAGGAGAACCTCACTTTTACAACTGATTTTTTTTCAAATGCATTTTTGTCGCCCACACTGGGAATTGATCCTTCAACCTTCAGGAGAACCTCACTTTTACAAATGATTTTTTTTCAAATGCATTTTTTGGTCGCCCACACTGGGAATTGATCCTTAAACCTTCAGGAGAACCTCACTTTTACAACTGATTTTTTTTCAAATGCATTTTTTGGTCGCCCACACTGGGAATTGATCCTTCAACCTTCAGGAGAACCTCACTTTTACAACTGATTTTTTTTTCAAATGCATTTTTTGGTCACCCACACTGGGAATTGACCCATCAACCTTCAGGAGAACCTCACTTTTACAACTGATTTTTTTTTCAAATGCATTTTTTGGTCGCCCACACTGGGAATTGATCCTTCAACCTTCAGGAGAACCTCACTTTTACAACTGATTTTTTTTTCAAATGCATTTTTTGGTCGCCCACACTGGGAATTGATCCTTCAACCTTCAGGAGAACCTCACTTTTACAACTGATTTTTTTTTCAAATGCATTTTTTGGTCGCCCACACTGGGAATTGACCCTTCAACCTTCAGGAGAACCTCACTTTTACAACTGATTTTTTTTTCAAATGCATTTTTTGGTCGCCCACACTGGGAATTGACCCTTCAACCTTCAGGAGAACCTCACTTTTACAACTGATTTTTTTTCAAATGCATTTTTTGGTCGCCCACACTGGGAATTGATCCTTCAACCTTCAGGAGAACCTCACTTTTACAACTGATTTTTTTTCAAATGCATTTTTTGGTCGCCCACACTGGGAATTGACCCTTCAACCTTCAGGAGAACCTCACTTTTACAACTGATTTTTTTCAAATGCATTTTTTGGTCGCCCACACTGGGAATTGATTCTTCAACCTTCAGGAGAACCTCACTTTTACAACTGATTTTTTTTTCAAATGCATTTTTTGGTCGCCCACACTGGGAATTGATCCTTCAACCTTCAGGAGAACCTCACTTTTACAACTGATTTTTTTTTCAAATGCATTTTTTGGTCGCCCACACTGGGAATTGATCCTTCAACCTTCAGGAGAACCTCACTTTTACAACTGATTTTTTTTTCAAATGCATTTTTTGGTCGCCCACACTGGGAATTGATCCTTCAACCTTCAGGAGAACCTCACTTTTAAAACTGATTTTTTTTTCAAATGCATTTTTTGGTCGCCCACACTGGGAATTGATCCTTCAACCTTTAGGAGAACCTCACTTTTACAACTGATTTTTTTTCCAAACGCATTTTTGGGTCGCCCATACTGGGAATTGATCCTTCAACCTTCAGGAGAACCTCACTTTTACAACTGATTTTTTTTTTCAAATGCATTTTTTGGTCGCCCACACTGGGAATTGATCCTTCAACCTTCAGGAGAACCTCACTTTTACAACTGATTTTTTTTTCAAATGCATTTTTTGGTCGCCCACACTGGGAATTGACCCTTCAACCTTCAGGAGAACCTCACTTTTACAACTGATTTTTTTTTCAAATGCATTCTTTGGTCGCCCACACTGGGAATTGATCCTTCAACCTTCAGGAGAACCTCACTTTTACAACTGACTTTTTTTTTAAATGCATTTTTTGGTCGCCCACACTGGGAATTGATCCTTCAACCTTCAGGAGAACCTCACTTTTACAACTGATTTTTTTTTCAAATGCATTTTTTGGTCGCCCACACTGGGAATTGATCCTTCAACCTTCAGGAGAACCTCACTTTTACAACTGATTTTTTTTTCAAATGCATTTTTTGGTCGCCCACACTGGGAATTGATCCTTCAACCTTCAGGAGAACCTCACTTTTACAACTGATTTTTTTTCAAATGCATTTTTTGGTCGCCCACACTGGGAATTGATCCTTCAACCTTCAGGAGAACCTCACTTTTACAACTGATTTTTTTTTAAATGCATTTTTGGTCGCCCACACTGGGAATTGATCCTTCAACCTTCAGGAGAACCTCACTTTTACAACTGATTTTATTTTCAAATGCATTTTTTGGTCGCCCACACTGGGAATTGATCCTTCAACCTTCAGGAGAACCTCACTTTTACAACTGATTTTTTTTTCAAATGCATTTTTTGGTCGCCCACACTGGGAATTGATCCTTCAACCTTCAGGAGAACCTCACTTTTACAACTGATTTTTTTTTAAATGCATTTTTTGGTCGCCCACACTGGGAATTGATCCTTCAACCTTCAGGAGAACCTCACTTTTACAACTGATTTTTTTTTTAAATGCATTTTTTGGTCGCCCACACTTGGAATTGATCCTTCAACCTTCAGGAGAACCTCACTTTTACAACTGATTTTTTTTTCAAATGCATTTTTTTGGTTGCCCACACTGGGAATTGATCCTTCAACCTTCAGGAGAACCTCACTTTTACAACTGATTTTTTTTTCAAATGCATTTTTTGGTCGCCCACACTGGGAATTGATCCTTCAACCTTCAGGAGAACCTCACTTTTACAACTGATTTTTTTTTCAAATGCATTTTTTGGTCGCCCACACTGGGAATTGATCCTTCAACCTTCAGGAGAACCTCACTTTTACAACTGATTTTTTTTTTAAATGCATTTTTTGGTCGCCCACACTGGGAATTGATCCTTCAACTTCAGGAGAACCTCACTTTTACAACTGATTTTTTTTTCAAATGCATTTTTTGGTCGCCCACACTGGGAATTGATCCTTCAACCTTCAGGAGAACCTCACTTTTACAACTGATTTTTTTTTCAAATGCATTTTTTGGTCGCCCACACTGGGAATTGATCCTTCAACCTTCAGGAGAACCTCACTTTTACAACTGATTTTTTTTTTAAATGCATTTTTTGGTCGCCCACACTGGGAATTGATCCTTCAACCTTCAGGAGAACCTCACTTTTACAACTGATTTTTTTTTTAAATGCATTTTTTGGTCGCCCACACTGGGAATTGATCCTTCAACCTTCAGGAGAACCTCACTTTTACAACTGATTTTTTTTTCAAATGCATTTTTTTGGTTGCCCACACTGGGAATTGATCCTTCAACCTTCAGGAGAACCTCACTTTTACAACTGATTTTTTTTTCAAATGCATTTTTTGGTCGCCCACACTGGGAATAGATCCTTCAACCTTCAGGAGAACCTCACTTTTACAACTGATTTTTTTTTCAAATGCATTTTTTGGTCGCCCACACTGGGAATTGATCCTTCAACCTTCAGGAGAACCTCACTTTTACAACTGATTTTTTTTTCAAATGCATTTTTTGGTCGCCCACACTGGGAATTGATCCTTCAACCTTCAGGAGAACCTCACTTTTACAACTGATTTTTTTTTTAAATGCATTTTTTGGTCGCCACCACTGGGAATTGATCCTTCAACCTTCAGGAGAACCTCACTTTTACAACTGATTTTTTTTTCAAATGCATTTTTTTGGTTGCCCACACTGGGAATTGATCCTTCAACCTTCAGGAGAACCTCACTTTTACAACTGATTTTTTTTCAAATGCATTTTTTGGTCGCCCACACTGGGAATTGATCCTTCAACCTTCAGGAGAACCTCACTTTTACAACTGATTTTTTTTTTTAAATGCATTTTTTGGTCGCCCACACTGGGAATTGATCCTTCAACCTTCAGGAGAACCTCACTTTTACAACTGATTTTTTTTTCAAATGCATTTTTTGGTCGCCCACACTGGGAATTGATCCTTCAACCTTCAGGAGAACCTCACTTTTACAACTGATTTTTTTTTTAAATGCATTTTTTGGTCGCCCACACTGGGAATTGATCCTTCAACCTTCAGGAGAACCTCACTTTTACAACTGATTTTTTTTTCAAATGCATTTTTTTGGTTGCCCACACTGGGAATTGATCCTTCAACCTTCAGGAGAACCTCACTTTTACAACTGATTTTTTTTTTAAATGCATTTTTTGGTCGCCCACACTGGGAATTGATCCTTCAACCTTCAGGAGAACCTCACTTTTACAACTGATTTTTTTTTCAAATGCATTTTTTTGGTCGCCCACACTGGGAATTGATCCTTCAACCTTCAGGAGAACCTCACTTTTACAACTGATTTTTTTTTTAAATGCATTTTTTGGTCGCCCACACTGGGAATTGATCCTTCAACCTTCAGGAGAACCTCACTTTTACAACTGATTTTTTTTTTCAAATGCATTTTTGGTCGCCCACACTGGGAATTGATCCTTCAACCTTCAGGAGAACCTCACTTTTACAACTGATTTTTTTTTCAAATGCATTTTTTGGTCGCCCACACTGGGAATTGATCCTTCAACCTTCAGGAGAACCTCACTTTTACAACTGATTTTTTTTTCAAATGCATTTTTTGGTCGCCCACACTGGGAATTGATCCTTCAACCTTCAGGAGAACCTCACTTTTACAACTGATTTTTTTTTAAATGCATTTTTTGGTCGCCCACACTGGGAATTGATCCTTCAACCTTCAGGAGAACCTCACTTTTACAACTGATTTTTTTTTTAAATGCATTTTTTGGTCGCCCACACTGGGAATTGATCCTTCAACCTTCAGGAGAACCTCACTTTTACAACTGATTTTTTTTTCAAATGCATTTTTTGGTCGCCCACACTGGGAATTGATCCTTCAACCTTCAGGAGAACCTCACTTTTACAACTGATTTTTTTTTCAAATGCATTTTTTGGTCGCCCACACTGGGAATTGATCCTTCAACCTTCAGGAGAACCTCACTTTTACAACTGATTTTTTTTTCAAATGCATTTTTTGGTCGCCCACACTGGGAATTGATCCTTCAACCTTCAGGAGAACCTCACTTTTACAACTGATTTTTTTTTCAAATGCATTTTTTGGTCGCCCACACTGGGAATTGACCCTTCAACCTTCAGGAGAACCTCACTTTTACAACTGATTTTTTTTTCAAATGCATTTTTGGTCGCCCACACTGGGAATTGATCCTTCAACCTTCAGGAGAACCTCACTTTTACAACTGATTTTTTTTTCAAATGCATTTTTTGGTCGCCCATACTGGGAATTGATCCTTCAACCTTCAGGAGAACCTCACTTTTACAACTGATTTTTTTTTTCAAATGCATTTTTGGGTTGCCCACACTGGGAATAGATCCTTCAACATTCAGGAGAACCTCAGTTTTACAACTGATTTTTTTTTTTTCCAAATGCTCTTACTACTGCGCCACGGGTTCATGCAGAACAAAACATTGTTAAAATGAAACTGAAGATGAGAATAGTAGTCCGGAAAATCCAAAATAATACGAATAATCAATCCTCATCTCAAAAATTCAGAAACGTAATGTCTGAGTGGTTTCAAAATTTTCGTGCAGATTGATTTCAGTTTTTCTTACTGTGAGGTGAATGTTTAATATTATATTTACTTTTCAGCGTGTAGTAGATCGCAGAGTTCTGGTTTTGTCTTTATTGATCCCCCGACAAAAGGAGGATGGACCTGTAAATTCACCCATGTCCGTTCTTCCGTTCGTCTGTCCGCACTTTTATCAGTAACTACGCCTTGGAATTTAAAAAATAACAGAACGGATTTTCCGGGAAAACTCCAGTTGCAACCCTAGAAATGCCTTTCGGGTTAAAATATTTAAAATTTATATTTGGATTTTTATAAAACTTTCTGAAAAGTTGTAACTAACTGATTTCTATATAATTTGATTTTCTATATATCTCTTGGGTGTGCCCCAGGGGCTTTTTAAGGGCATTCCATTTTTGGGACTATTTTATCATATTTTTCATAAATTTTATCTGACTGTCTATTTAGCAGTTTTGCATGGTGCTGAACCCAAATTTAAATATGTTAAGGCCTTGGGGACTTTTGGGGCTAAATGATGGACAGTCATTTTTTTTTTTTTTTTTTTTTTTGCATGCTACATAACTCAAATTTACATATGTGAAGGCCTAAAACTGCAGCGTTTGTTCATTTTCATCAGGATTTGACCCGTCTGGGAACTTTTGGGGCTAAATGGGGCAGGGGGCAAATGCTGAACGTTTTTTATGCCTCGTTCACTGAGCACTCACGGGTGGGGGGGCATTCAAGTTTTAGAATATTTTGGTGTAAAATTTAAATTTACTTTTTTGTTTTTGTATGCGGAATAAGTGACAGGTGGGTGCTAGGTTAAGAACGTCTTTTTGTTCTCGAGTTATTTAAATGTCTGACAAATTCAGAAATTTAACGTCATTATCCAGACGCCTCCTATATCATCAATCAGAAAGCAGTGCCAATCAACTTCATATTACATCTCATAGTAAAAAACGAAATGTTGGCAATTAACCGGTGAATGGTGTGTTGTAGTTTAAGAAAAAAAAAGGCGCTTCTACACTATTAGGACGAAATTTCGGAAATAGTAATTACTGAATTTCACATGCGAACAATATCTACGTATTCCTCATATCTTTAAAATGATTACATCCAAAAATTACGGAAATTTATAAGGCAGAAAAATATTAATGAAAGAAAATAAAAGATAGAATTTGACGAAAACGATTGTAAGACACAGGAGAGTTTAAAAGGGAGGTAAGTTTCCGTTTCGATTTAAACAAGATGGCCGAAATTTTTCAGTTGCTAACACGATTAACGTTGTTTTTTTTTAATAATTTAGTAAAATTCAGGTAATTTCGACTGCATAATTGGGAAGTTATCATTGTAATTATTAGAGTGGACAAATAAATCAGTAGAAACCATTGTTTTTATCCGAAAACTCCATTTATCGATTATAAAATTTCGTCCCAATAGTGTAGAAGCGAAAAAAAAAATGCTGGAATTTAACTGTATTATTATAATTTGCTTTGTAACTTGAAACTAGAGTGATTACTAGAGCTATAACAACAGCATATTCTTTTCCTTGTTTTGACTCTCAGGTATATATCCATTGATATGTTTTTATGTAGAGTGATGTGGTTCTCGGTTGATTAATTGTGTCTAAATGTGTCCGATATATACTCAAGAGTAAAAACAATGAAAGGAATATGCTGCTGTCCTACACCTAGCGTATTACACGCGCAGGTGCTGTGAAATAAACAAATAGGTAGTTCCTAAAGTATTTGATTCAAATTCTTTTTTGCTGAGTTTTTTATTATGTAAATTCAAAATATATATTTTTTTTCTACTCATTTCTATCTCTAACCTATACCAATTTTCTTATTAATTTTCTTATAAATTTTAAATCCAAACCTTTTACTTCAATTTTTCAGATTCATCTGCCTTACTGTTAATGCTAGGTTTATTTTTGGTGTCTTTTCAATTCAATAGAAATCCTCCTAAATTTGCTGATGAGAGGACCGTGCTTACCAAAAAAACTATGTATAATTGTTCTACGTGACTTCATGTATACCACAAATAAAAAGCACGGATTTCCGAAACGATCGTACAGATAATTGACTTTGTTGTTGTTCCTTCTTATGAAACTGATTTTTAATTTAATTAAATTTTGATTTTTAAATTTAAAATTTTTTTAAAACTTTTAAATTATAGATCACATTACTTAATATTGAATTAGCTCTAGGACATTTAACTATCGAGCTTATTATATATCTAAATTACAACGAGCATTTCCTGTATTTTAATTAAACTAGTAATTTCACTATTACATTAAAATACACTTAGCTCTTTAGACTATTATTCTAATCTCCTTTAAATTATATATATATATATATATATATATATATATATATATATATATATATATAAATGGGTTAAGAAATTCCAACGAAAGAAAGATGTATATTTAAATAAGGGGGTTGCCACCAACAATGTGTATTTTTTAATATTATTTTATTATTCCGTGTCTTGGTTTTTCATTGAAAATTAATTTAGATCATTGTAATAATGTTTTTAAATCATTGAAATCGTTTTTAACGCGTTTCAAACGTTCGGTGAAGCGTCCTCTTCAGAAATTATTTAAAATGCTTAGAATATATTCAAGATGTGTTGGAGATGTAAAAAAAGCATTTTCGTAGTTCATTTGAAATTTTTGCAAGAGATGGAAACGTGTAAGTGAATCTACTTTTCATTGGAATTTTCAATTTGTATTACTGTTTTATTGGACTGTGGTCACTCCTGTCTTATGTTTCTCTCTCTTACTCTCTCTTTCTGCTTGTATTTTTTTTTATCTTTCTTGAAGAGTAGGCGTGTTTTCATTCAATTTTGATATTTATTTTTTGGATTCTTAGATTTTAGTATTGTGATTTTTCGTTTCAGTCTTAGACTGTTCGGGTATTCTTTACATTATGTTTGTTTAGATAAAGAGGTGTATTTATAAATATGTATAGGGGATTTTTTAATGTTTCTATTTATTTGTCTTCCCATGTGGGTATGGCCAAACCCAGGATCAGTTCCTAGTGTGGGGAAGATCTCGTTCCCCAGAGGGGAGGGGCACTTGGAGGGGTATAGGTAAAGGAGGGAAATGATAGAAGGGATGATAACTTATCTCAGTCAGGAGAGATTTCTCCTCCACTGACTGAGGAGGGAGCGAGGTGTTGAAGCAGATATTACACTATGGTTCTAGGTGTTTACTAGTGTTGTTGTTTCCGAGGTTAAGTAGGGTTGGTATTGTTCAGTGTGTTGTACTAGAGATAGGGGTGTTATGTCTGTGTGTGATTGTATGCGCACGCGCGTGTGTGTCTTAATGTGTCGGTTCTGATTTATGTGTGGGTGTGTATATGTATATGGATGTGTATGCGAGTGTGCCTTGCATTTCATGTTTTTGTGTGTTGATATTAGGCTCTGTTTAGTTCAGGAGTGAATCTTGTTATGAAGTTTTTTTCCTGTGTAAGTAAATAAAAATTATTGTCTGTCTGGAGGATTAGCATTATTTTGAAGCTGTTTCCCCTGCATGTGTGTACGTGTTTTGAAACATAGAGGTGTCTTTTATCTGCAATTTTGATGTTGCTCTTATGTAAGGCCACTCTATTGCTGAAATTTTTGGCGGTGCCTATGTAGGATTTGTTGCATGCTGTGCATCTTAGTGCATATACTAGATTTCTGTATGTGTAATTTAGATCCTTTTTTGTTTTGAATGTTTGTGCTGGGTTTTTGAATGTGTATGAGTTTCCTTCTATTATTATGTAGCATACTCCCCATCGCGGTTTGTTGCATTTTGTAACCTGTTTGTAGTGTGTGGAACGAGTTTTGAGGAAGTTAGGATATGTTTTAAGTTTTTGGCCTGGCATTTGCTTTTTATTATTTTTGTTGTTTTAAGTATATTGTTAAGTTTGTCGTTCTGATTGAGGAGGATAAAGTTTTTTGTTATCTGTGTAAATAGTTCTGGGTTGTTTGTGTTGTGTGTGGATACCTATGCTAAAATGTGTTCTTTGTTGGGTTCTTTTGGGATTCTTAGTTGGTCTATTGGAATTTTTTCAGCCAGTTCAATACCTTTCTGTATTAGTGGTACTGGATATCCTCTAAAAAAAAAAAACAAAGAAAGATAAATAAAAACACAAGCAGAAAGAGAAAGAGAGAGTGAGACAGAAACATAAGACAGGAGTGACCACAGCCCAATAAAACAGTAATAAAAATTGAACATTCCAATGAAAAGTAGATTCACTTTTAAAATAATGTTAAAAAATACACATTGTTGGTGACCACCGCCTTATATATATATATATATATATATATATATATATATATATATATATATATATATATATATGAGGAGATATATTTGGTACAAAAAAGGGAAAAGTGCTCAATACTTAAGTAGAGCTCAAGATGAGATTGGCAGAATAATATTATTGTCCTGTCGATTGAAAAAAATTGTAATAGTTTAAGCAAAAATAAAAAAAAAATACCCGAGGTTTAAATGATAAAAACAAAACTAGTAATACCATTTTTAAATACTATTTTAAACCTATGACGTTATTTCTAGTACACACAATTTGCGCCCTTAACGTTTCGCCTTAACAGGTTGAGTATCTTCTGGCGTCTTACGGGCTACAAATTCTCGCCTATCTGCTTCTTTTGAAATTCTCTTCATTTTCTCCAGCTTTTTCTACTTGATGATGCTTCCATAATGAATCGAAAACGTTCGTGACACATGGCACATAGGCGGTTTTTGATTGTCACACAAAAAAGACAAGAAATATTAAAATAAAAAATGTAAAATTAAACAGAAAATTTGTGCTGAAGAATGTGCTAGTCCCCTGGTGCAATAAGGTGGCTGCTGGTAGGCCTTGGGTGTGGCAGCAGGAATCGGCGCCGGTCCAGACGCCCAATGAGATCAAGGCTTGGCTTCAGAAATAGTGGTACCACTTCATACGCTTCTCTTACTGTACCCCACCTCCCCCGACCTGCACCCACTGATCGACTTTGTTTGATTATACGTCAAGAACATCACCAACATGACCTCCCACAACACCGAAGCCAGCCTGATCGCCGCCATCCGCCGAGTATTTTCCTACCTCATAGAAAAGGCATGCTCCCAGTTCCGGACCCGTATTGACCCAGTAATTGAGGCCGAAGGCAACTACATAAAACAGATGCCAGCTACTACATTATCAAGTTAGCTGGATTGATTTTTTGTTAATAAAAGTTTTAAAATGATGTGTGTAGTATTGTTTTCTTTAGGACGACAAATTTATCGATCTATCGTATATATATATATATATATATATCTATAATATTAAGCTGAATGTCTGTGTATGTATGTGTGTGTGTGTCTGGTCACGAATAGGCTCCTATATGGTTGACTATTTTTAAAAACTGATTACATATAATGATAGAAGATGTATCGAGACAAAGGAATGGGTATGTTTGATCTCGCAGAACAGCGGTTCATTGGAATTGTGGGGGCTGCGTTCGCGCCTGGTCCATAAAGTATGAAAATAAAAAATTGAAAAATTAAAAAAAAACGTTTACAAGTGTTTTTGATATAGATGTACATAAGAATACTTTGATAAGTATGTTTTAACTTAAATAGGGATGGTATAATAAAATTGTGGGGTCTGCGTTCGCGCCTGGCCTCCATAGAATGAAAAGAGACACAAACTTTAATAAAGACTTTTCATATCTATCTGTGTAAGTATACTTTGATAATTATGTTCCAGTTTGAAGAAATATGGTATAATAAAATTATGGGGTGTTCGTTCGCGCCTGACCTCCATAGAATGGAAATATGTCAAAAAGCTTAACAAGGTTTATAATATAGATCCACAGAATATTGTGATAAGTGTTTCAGTGTGAACAGGTATGGTATAATAAATTATGGGGTTTATCTATTTTATTTTTACTTTCATCATATTTACTTTGGTATTGATACCCCCAAATTCGAAGCTATCTCTTTATAACCCTTCCTTTTCATAACCTATCATACTTTAATAAATCAAAGTCCATTTTCTGTAGGCTGCTTTTGAACCCAGTCAACGACTGGTACTTTTGCTAGTATATATATATATATATATATATATATATATATATATATATATATATATATATATATTTATATACTAGACTTTTTGCTCATTAAAAACGGGGAAAATAGAACGTTGAGTTAAAATGAGTGCTTTATGCAAAATTGATGATTGAATCTGCTTAAATTTGTGCTTATATTTGCCTGAAATACTAATTCCTATTAACTCAAATAAATCACTAACTATGCATCGAATGGATACCATAATACTTAATTCGTTGCACCTTTATTATAACAAAGAGGCATACAAATTTTCAGCAAGATCGGCCAAGTAATTTTCAGGAAAATTGCAATGACCAGACAGACAAACAGACCGACGCCCGACTAAGAGAAATATAATATATATAGTGATCGCCACTCCATAGAAAACTGCTTTTGCTAAAGCTTATTAAAATCTCTGAAAATCCGTTATTTCAGAACAACTTGTTCTTTCATCAGAAAAAGAAAACCCTGCAGTTTATTACGTTAAAATCAGAATAATATAATACTTTTCTATAATTTTAAATAGAATTTCAAGTTTTACATTTTCCAAAAGAACGCGTTTAACCCAGTCTTCGCAGAATGTAAATGATATATAAATATTTTTAAAAGGTTTTCGAATGAATTAAGTTAACTTTTTTTGTCTAAATAAAATTTACTATTGATTGGCTATAAGCATATGCAAAATATTAGAATATAACTACCTTATATTTTATTAAATTCAAATAATTGCATTTTTATCATGAACTCGTACATTTTACCTATCGTCGCCATCTTGAATTTTGAATATGGGAACCCAGTCGCGTCTAAATATTAATTTAAGCATTTTCATGACTTTTAATACAACAAAACAGCTAAATACATTTTTTTCTTAATAATTGAATTAGATTATAATTACAAACGCCATTTATGGTAAAATATGTTATTTTTGCTTTATATTTTTTTCCTTCGTAATCACTCAATCAAGCTTTACATTTTTCATAATACTTGTTAAAAGTAAAGAAAAACTACTATCAACAAATAAATTTTACCAATAGAAGTAACATATTGAAATGTGTATAAAGTTCTTAAAATAATTAGGCAATAAAATAAATATACACATTATTAAAAAAAATATATATAAATTGTTCAAAACGATTAATCAGTCCCTGACGATGAATGTAGAAGGACTAGAAGGTACTCGGATTTACAACAAATATAGTGATTATATCAGCCAGTTCCTGTCAAAAGTAAGCATTGGAAGGATCCAAATCAGAATTTATAGACAAAAAACGTCTTATATATATATATATATATATATATATATATATATATATATATATATATATATATATATATATATATATATATATATTGTGATACATTATTAAAATGTATAATAAAGTATTTTATTGATTTTTAGCCGAGAGGAGATATATTTTCAGTATATTTTATTCACTGTATCATTTTTCGCGCCAAAAGGATTCAATTCACGTCTGCTCGGTCACATTTTGTAAACAAAACAGAAGAAAAAAGGGGAGGAGGAGGCCTGCGAACAGGAGGAGAAGGGAGAGACAGATACCGTTAAGGAAAGAGAAAAAAAAGATAGAGAGAGAGATAGATTTTTTCTATTTTTACATCAAACATAATTTTTTGGCATTATATTTCTCAGTTTCAATATAACGTTTAATCAATTTTTAATTTCATGATTATTTTTTAATTAATAATAACCAATGAGTTTCACTCCTTTTCCATAAACTAGATCACACTCTATTTTCCCCAATTATTTATTGCATGAATCAAGTTGACAGATTTTCATTAGAATTTTGTGGTTCTTAAAAGGGCCGTTTTAAATAACACTCTAAGAGGAGGCAAGTTGTTGGGATGTCACAACCATCATCTACGGAAATCCACGTTTTTATTATTATAGTTAATTTTTAAAAAAAGGGAGATAGCAATTTTTTGTAATCCGTAACAGGCTACCGTATTTTGAAATTAATTAATACTTATAATTTTCACACCCTGTTTTTTTTTTTTTTTTTTTTTTTTGGTATCGATTCTCTAAATCATTCTTTATGTACTGGTACAGGAAAAGTTTACACATTCTAGAATAAAATGTTAAATTTATTTTTAAAGATTTAAACTTATGTCTATTTTAGAGTTTTCGTAAAACGATATTTTTATCCTCATCTGAATGATAATAATTATTGATAACATATTCAACGAATCTCACACTTCTAAACGCAAAAGATAAAACAAAATTAAACACATTAAAATTTCGGATTTCAATCTTTGATATCGAAGACACCCTGTGACTTTTTTGTTTTTGTTTCTACACTCATTCACCCTCAAAACACAAAATGAATGTATGCTTAATGGATCGTTTTGATTTAAGGGGTCGAACAAGAGGAAAATGAGGAAGGGGGTATGAAGCCCCCAAAATATATTTATACAACAAATGTAAAAAACAAAAGGTTCCATGAATATACAGTGAATTCTCTACATGTAAATCGGTGAAAATTTTGAATTGATAATTAACTGATTTTGGTAGAATTTTAAAGACCCTCCATATCCTGTATATATATATATATATATATATATATATATATATATATATATATATATATATATATATATATATATATATACAGGATGCAAAAAAAAAAGTCCGCACTTGTAAATTTTTAAAAAAACTGCAAATTTAAGCAAAGTTTAATGTAAATGTTCAAACAAACTATACTTTATTTGATTGGTCTTTTATTATTCTATAATTTTACCTGTTAATATTTGATTTTAATTGAAATATTCTAGTGTTCACGCCAATTAAAAAAAATATCTTCAAATTGAGGAGGCAAAAAAAGTCCGCACAATGGAAAATTGTTATTTAAATATAACTGTAGAACATTAATGCAACACAAATACAACAGGAATACAATGAACTAGTTCATATTTAGTAGCATAGCCCTTCTGCAATTTGACAGCCTGCAATCTTTTGGGAATTCCTTGAATTAGACTGCAGCAATACTCCGGGGAAAAGGCATCCCACTTTTCTTTAATTTTTGTCCCAAGTTCTTCCAAATTTGATATTTTATCATTGCTTAGATGTTGCTTGATATAATGCGATACGTTTTCGATAGTATTGAGGTCTGGAGATTGTGCAGGCCAATCCAAACACGGAATATCATGCTCTTCCAGGAACCGCTTGACATCACCAGCTGTGTGAAATATCCTGTATGAAGAAAGGATTATCATCCAAAATCCGGCCAAAGTAAGGTAGAAAATGCTAAGTCAACATATTAATGTACTTGGTCGAATTAATTCGACCTTGCAAGCAAACTATAGGTCCTGGACTATTGGTACTAATAATGCCCCACACCAAAACTGAACCTCCACCATCATGCAGCGTTGAAACTGAGCGTCTAGGATTAAATTCTTCGTCTTTTCTCCGACGGGCGTACAGTCTACCTTCACTGCCTAGCCTATTGACCTCGTTTTCGTCGCTAAAAAGCACTTTTGACTAATATGAAAAGTCATGATCTTCAGTTAATCTGACGAATCTAGACGAAGCTTTCTGTTCTTTACAGAAATCATTGGCTTGCGTCTTGCAACATATTCTCGCAAATTAAATTCCTTTTATCTGCTCTTGACAGTAGAAAGAGAGCATTTTTTAAGATTGAACTGTTGTTGAATTGGGAGTGCCGTTTCAAGTTTGTTTATTAGGCTGCGAATCTTGATAGCATTGTCTTCCCCGTCAGAAGTCACACTAGTACGACCAGATTTAGGGGAATCACGAACACTGCACAGTCTTTCGTGCCGTTTTCTCATCACATTTCAATCTGCGGCCGGTTTCTCGATTGGATAAACCAGAAAGGTGGAGATTAATGAACTCCTGATGATCACTAAGAGAAAGTCGTGGAATATGGACTAAATGTTACGTTGTATAACCTAGGAACAACAATAATTAAGATTAGAGATGCTTTATTGCCTGTTGGTGGATGTTTTAAACTGATGTAGGGGCGATAATGTAAGCTGGTTTAAAGCGAATTTGTTGCAGCGAACTTTCTTTTTTTCTCCTCAATTTGAAGCTATTTTTTTAATTGACGTAAACACTAGAATATTTCAATTAAATGTCAAATATCAACAGGTAAAATTAAAGAGGAATAAAAGGCGAATCAAATGAGGCATTGTTTGTTTAAACAGTTACATTAAATTCAACATAAATTTGCAGTTTTGATAAAATTACAAGTGAGGACTTTCTTTTTGCCGGCACTAATATATATATATATATATATATATATATATATATATATATATATATATATATATATATATATATGTATATACATATATATATATATATATAAAGTGTGACATAAGGTAGTATACTGATGAGTTGTGAAACAACGAAACAGGTCTGTATGTCGATGACTAAAATATATTTAATAAAGCTCCCCTCTTGGGTAGAGCACTATCGTAAATTATCTTACTCGCTACTTAATTTAGCTGAAAAAATGCGAAGCTCGCGGTTTGTTTACAAACAAACGTTTGAGCCCTCTACGAGTGGCGGACGGATGTTTATTTAAATGGACATTCGGACAGGTTAATTTCGGCCACCGATTCCGTAGTCAGGGGGTAGGACTGCCGACTGTCATCACGACGGTTCTAGGTTCGATCCTCGGCTTGGGATAGGTGTTAGTCTAGCGGCTCTGATGAGTTGTGAAACAACGAAACAGGTCTGTATGTCGATGACTAAAATATATTTAAATAATGATATAAACAGTCTATATTTCAAAGTTAATACTTTTAACGATAATACAATTTATTTCTTTAATTACGTTAACTTTCTTGACAGCAAATGCTCCGTTGCGATAAAATCATACATTTAATTATCATATCAATCAATGAATCTATTCTGCCCTTAACTAAAGAAAGAGCAACTATAAATCTATTAAAATAAAATTTATTCGGGCCTTTAGGCTTGCGTGGTAATAAAACTTCTCGAATAAACTCATGATGTATAAGCTGTTAAGTTTGGTTGAAATAGCCCAGTCATTCTTTCATCGGATGACTTCGATTATCGATTATCGATATTTATCAAAGACATACAGAAACAAACACTATCTGAACTGTCAGGCGCATAAAGGACATTCGTGTGAAATTTAATAGTAAAAGTCGACCCAGCCGTTTTCGAGTCAATGGATATGTATCTCTCTCTCTCTCTCTCTCTCTCTCTCTCTCTGTATATATATATATATATATATATGCATATGTATACGTATATGTATATATATGTACATATATACATATGTATATATATATATATGTATACATATATATTCGTATATATATATGTATGTATATATGTATATATATATATCTGTATATATGTATATATATATCTGTATATATATATATCTGTATATATGTATATATATACTTTCACTAATATATATACTAGCAATTCAGCCCGGCTTTGCTCGGGCTCTGTGTACTGTTCATAACTTGCCCTACTAGTGAATACACTTTATGTAAGATTTCAAACGTTTAGACAAAAATTTGTCTATTTAATTTCGTAGAGACCGCAAAGGTCAAAATTTTAGTTCTACACTATGCAAAAAAAGAAATTACTAAGTCCATCATTTGTAACCCTACCCCCATAACCTCCTTGACCCCGATTTTGACCGCTTAACATTTTTTATTTTGGTCTCAAATCAAAATAAAAACGTTTTTACCCATGTCCAAGCTACCTACATCTAAAGTTTAAAGTCTTTAAACCCAAAATTGGCGGAGAAATTTGGAGTCTGCAAAGGTCAACTCTTTCAACTTTGACATCTTGGCAGCCAAATTATCGTCTCAAAACTGAGTAAAATGCTTGCCGCATATTTGAATACCCGTTATGTATAAATTTCAAATGTTCAGACCCCAAAATAGCTGAGTAGTTTGCTAGACACCGCAAAGGTAAAATCTTTTGAACGTTGACCCCTTGGCAGCTTAAATTTTCAACCCAAACCGATTAAAAAGCTTGCCCTATGTCTGAATACACTTTATGTAATTTCAAATGTTTAGACCAGAAATTGTCTGAGTAATTTGGTAGAGACCGCAGAGGTCAATTTTTTTTAAATGTGACTCCAATTTTGACCCCTTAACATTTACAATTTTTGGCTCAAATCAAATTAAAAAGTTTGATCCATGTCTAAGTAACCTACATTAAAAATTTCAAGATGTATACACACACACACACACACACACACACACACACACACACACACACACATATATATATATATATATATATATATAATGTGTGTAAATATGAAGATATATAATTTTCTCGAAAGTCACGGTAAAGATTCAATTGTAATACATAATCCGATTCAAGCTCTTTATTTAACATATAATCAATAGTATATATACCCTGAAAAAAGAAGTACGTGACAAACTCTCCACCAGATATTTCGGCAGAAGGGATACGAAGAGAAGTTTTCTCCGGATATTGAGCACGTTTT
>NC_136523.1:6232500-6237500 GCF_053919585.1 Euprymna scolopes | reverse complement strand
TCATAAGATCAATAAGGAAAGCTTCATAAAACCTCTTTTATTAAGCCATGGCATACTACTATTGATATATATATATATATATATATATATATATATATATATATATATATATATATATATATATATATATAGTTACACCACCACATATTTACTATTGATATATATATATATATATATATATATATATATATATATATATATATATATGTATATATATATATATATATCAATAGTAAATATGTGGTCGTGTAACTATATATATATATATATATATATATTTATATATATATAAACCAAAAATAATTTCAGAATATCATAAGATCAATAAGGAAAGCTTCATAAAACCTCTTTTATTAAGCCATGATATAAGTTGTATGTGACGTTTATTCCTCGTTTTTTTATTTAATATATTTCATTGCTGTTATTAACAGCGTTGAACGTTCTTTATCTTGATAAATTTTATTTGTCCAAATATATTTTTTTAATTAATTTTATTATATAACATATACATTGATATAATTATATACTTTGAATGGCACTCTTCATTAGAAATGCTTATTGATAGAATTTGTCGTGATTATATTTCGGTTGAGCCTGTTTACCGGATTGAAATCAGTAACGTGAGACAAATTTTGCCGATACAAAAAAACGTTTCTTTCAATTTTTTTTTTTTATCAGCAAATTTTTAATTGCTTATTATGCAATGATTAATATTTATTGATTTTAAAATCAAAAATGAAGTGAATTAATATTTATTGATTTTAAACTACCAATAGAATCAAAATCTATAGATCACAACCAAACACGTGTTCGTACGCTTGCAAAAATATATGCATCTATTACAAAATTAATTAAATACTCTGCAGCTAAATATTTTATTACCTTTTTAAGCGTGCACTATTTAATAATAGCTATATACAGACAAAATTTATTAATTATGACGAATTAAGAAATTATAAAGTAAAAATTTAGCAGACCGGTTTCGAAACTCGCTCAACAGTTAAAATCGAGGTTAATAACGATTAAGAAAAACCATATGAGATGACAACATGGCGGGAGACGAGTTGTAGAAAACTACAAGGAACGAATCAGATAGAAATTTAGTCATATTTTCAACATACATTTTATTTTTTTTAAATCGTTATTCACCTCGATTTTAGCTCTGTTGAGCGAGGTGTGAAACCGGTCAAATAGATTTTCACTTTTTATTTTTTAATTCATTATGATTAATAAATTCGGTTTGTGCATATCTATTAGCTAAATATTTAGAGATTTTAAAAGAATCAGATTCGGTAATTGTATCGGAATCGGGAATTTAGAACGGAATCAGTAATTGCATGGGCAATAGTTCCATTACTAAAATAATCTCTCTCTCTCTCTCTCTCTCTCTCTCTCTCTCTCTATATATATATATATATATATATATATATATATATATATATATATATATTTAATTGTCCAGAAGTTCAGAAAAAAACATTGGTACCGTCGGTTTCAAGCCCAAAATAAAGGGGATCAGTTAATGTTGAATCAACATGGCTAACGAGAGCCTAACATCATTTACGTTTTACCATTAACGGGTCCCCTTTATGTTGGGCTTGAAACCGACGGTACCAATGTTTTTATGAACTTCTGTAAAATTAAATAAATAAATATTAAGCGCTTATGTCGAAAAAGTTTTTCTTTGTAATCGAGCACCTTGTTGGAATTCTTTCCCCCCAAAACAGTAAACAAATATATATATATATATATATATATATATATATATATATATATATATATATATATATATATATATATATATATATATATATTAGAGATGGGAGGATTCCAATATTTTTCCCGTTTCTGATACAATTACCGATTCCGATTTTGTATTCTTTATAAATCTCTAATCATTTAACTATATGATTGTTATTTTCCCCATGTTTATGTCGAAAAAATGCAGGTATATTCCTAAACGTCAAAATATACTTGTGGAGGATGATCCATCGATTTTAGCTTTATTTTATTTTAGTTGGTATTTTTAAATCAATAAATATTTATTATTTTATTATTATTACCAGCAATGATTTATTTCAATGCTTACACGAGAGTAAAAAGGTTAAGAAGTATACGGAACAACTGCGTTGGCATACAGGTTATCGTTAAATCACCGGAGTTAAGCAACGTTGAACATAGGGAGCACCTGATGGGTAACCATTTTGGGATGCCAGGCGTTGTAGGTTGAAGGAATTTAACATCCGCAAAAACGGCAAAAACTTAACGTCGTAATCTCCGCTAAAGTGGGATAAGTATGCGCCTGGGGACCGCTTGTGAATTGAATATTCCCTTGTCATTTACACCTTCAGAGGAAATCGGTTCAAACCTCTCAGGATGTATTCCGTTGACATGGCATATTAACATGTTGAGAAAATGTTAGCATGCAAAATCAATAGGGAGAGGATAGTAGCAGCAGTAGTAGTAGTGATAGCAAATAACCTACTCCAAAAACTTTAGTGTTTCATTCTATCGAAGGAATCCGTCAGGAACACGTCAAGCTACTTCGATGTATTAAAACAAACGTTTCTATATAGCTTACTTGACACAAGTATATTTTTATACAGCTGGCGGACATCACTTATATACTAGGCACCGTTAAAGTAAACACCGAAACAAAATTGATAGATGTAACATATTATATACACGTATCAATGCAAGCAAAATCATCTATCGCTATGAAGTTTATATAGATGTAACATAAAGGATTCGTCCCTAAACTAATTAAGCATTGATAAGGAATTATAACAGACGGCTGCCAAGCGCAAAATCTCCAAAAAAGAAATGTATTTAGATTAAATAAGGAAATATAATATAAGATGGTATAAAAGCGGTGCAAAACTGTTCTGATCGTGAATTAATTTTACCCGTCCCCGGACAGGTAATATACATACATATATAAATAAATTCCACAGTCAAACAACATCGCAGCCCACAAGAGCCATGACAGTAAACGAACCGGAAGTCAAAGATCCGAGTATATATATATATATATATATATATATATATATATATATATATATATATATATATATATATATATATATATATATATATATATATATAAGGTATAGAAAAACTAAAAGATTCATCTGCCTTACTTTTAATGCTAGGTTTATTTATGGTGTCTTTTAAATTCAATAAAAATCCTCCTAAATTTGCTGATGAGGAGACCGTGCTTACCAAAAAAACTATATATAATTGTTCTACATAACTTCATGTATACTACAATAAAAAGCACGGATTTCCGAAACGATCGTACAGATAATTGATTTTGTTGTTGTTCCTTCTTATGAAACTGATTTTTAATTTGATTGAAATTTGATTTTTAAATTAAAAAATTTTTTTTTTAATTTTTGAATTTTAAATTGTAAATCACATTACTTAATATTGAATTAGCTCTAGGACATTTAACTATCGAGCTTATTATATATCTAAATTACAACGAGCACTTTCTATTTCCTGTATTTTAATTAAACTAGTAATTTCACTGTTACATTAAAATACACTTAGCTCTTTAGACTATTGTTCTAATCTCCTTTAGATATATAAGGTATATATATATATAATATATATATAATACATAATATATATATATGCTAATGTGCTCTCCGCTTAGCTCGGTATTGTTTCCAGACATCCTGGACTTCTCCTTGCCACAGGACTCAAGCAATGTCGATTAAGGGGAGATGTGATTGCGCAACCCTTGCCACATAATTAAATGCGCGGCTAGCCCTCTATGTGGATGGAGGGAAGTGTGAGGAATAATTGGAAGCTGTCTTTCGAGACTGAACGGACGCATAATATATATATATATATATATATATATATATATATATATATATATATATATAGAGAGAGAGAGAGAGAGAGAGAGAGATGTTTTTATTTGTTTTTGTTAGCGTTACTCTTTGAACGAATTCAATTATTTATACGAAAGTGCATTTTTACCTAAATGCAAGTTGGGAATAATTTTCCCTTTGACCAATTTGGTACCCCCTAAATGGGGAGCGGCATATATATATTATTTTTAAAAAATAATTATCCAATGACACGTGTTTCGTCATCTACGACTCATCAGAGTGGCTGAATCTAGCGAGAATCAGGACCCCATGAAAAGAAGCCTAAATCTCTACCACGGGACCAACTCGCTCGACTACTGAATGTATCGCGTTTTTATGTACATGTTTTTATTTGTTTTGTTAGCGATACTCATTTAACGAATTCAATTATTTATACGAAAGTGCATTTTTACCTAAATGCGAGTTGGGAACAATTTTCCCTTTGACCAATTTGGTACCCCCTAAATGGGGAGCGGTATATATATATATTATTTTGAAAATATAATTATCCACTGACACGTGTTTCGTCGTCTACGACTCATCAGATTCAGCCACCAAAATGCACTTTCGTATAAATAATTGAATTCGTTCAATGAGTATCGCTAACAAAAACAAATATTGGGATTGAGTGATGAATATTTCACACCATATTTTATTGTCCTCGAAATCAGTGAAAAAATAAATAAATACATAAATATATATATATATATATATATATATATATATATATATGTATAAGGCATTATGTATAAGGCATATATATATATATATATATATATGTATATGTATGTATAAGGCACTTTGTGTGTGTCTGTGTATGAGTTCGTTCCCTATGGACTCGGAAACGGTTCTGCCGATTTTTCTGAAATTTAGGCAAGTAAAAGTATTTGCTTTTTTGTTTTTCCAGAATCGATTTGATTAATGGTTTATACTCTGAAATAAACGAACTATTGTTTGATTGACTAAACTGAATTGAAACGAAATTATTTTTGGAACACTTGAAATACAATTTGGTACTCCTTAACCTTGTTTATTAAAAGAAGATAAAATAATGATTTTAGGCATTTAGGCATTACTGTAAATAAGTTAGTAAAAGTTTTTCTTTTTAACTGAAAAATC
>NC_136523.1:6225000-6230000 GCF_053919585.1 Euprymna scolopes | reverse complement strand
GAGATGATAATTAATAAAAACTGAAGAAAGTGCTCAATACTGTTGTAGAGCAAATATGCGTTTTATTTTTTATTACCGTATCTTTCTGTTAAGTTACAAAATTGTTTCGGCTACACGACCGTTTTTTGGCCGTCTGTAGCGTCCTCAGACTTTTACATTTCTGTAACAGTCTGAGGACGCTACAGACGGCCCCCCCAAAAAACGGCCGTGTAGCCGAAACAATAATGTAACTTAACAGATAGATGGTAATAAAAAAAAACGTGTATATATATATATATATATATATAAATAAATATAACTTTTCTTCGTATATATCCTTGTTTCAAACAATAAATTTTTAACTTAAATATATTTTTATATATTTTAATCTACAGAATTTAACTTTAAGCATTAAATATATATATTGCTCTATTTTTATAGATTGAGAGCAATATATATATTTAATTCTTAAAGTTAAATTCTGTAGATTAAAATATATAAAAATATATTTAAGTTAAGAATTTATTGTTTGAAACAAGGATATATACGAAGAAAAGTTATATTTATTTCTTTAATCCATGGATTTTCAATAATGGCTCATATCATCAGAGGAAATGAAATGTAATTAGCAAAATGTTCGGCTATGATTAAACAAATATTTTGCTTTTCAGCACATATATTGAAAATATTATTAAAAGTTATTTAAATGATGCTTAAAAGTCATAGAAAAAGGATTTTATACAACCTGGGCAGTCCAATATCAGAATGAGTTAAATAGTTTCCGGGATATTACTGCCAGGTCGGACGAGTAGTGACCCAAGGGGAAAATCAGAGGTGATCGAGTAATCCGATATATCCAGAATATTTGGTTGTCCCATACCGTTATTTCGATGGGCTATCCAATAATTCGTCACGCTAAAAAGAATAAAACAAAATCTTACTATATAAAATATAAAAATAATTAAATATCATTTTACCTGATCAAATAATTCGAAATAAAAAAGAATGGTTCATTTTAATTTATATTTGTTTATTACTAAATTTAATTAGTTTTTTTTTTTTTTTTTTTACATAGTATTTTCAAAATAAATTCAATTTTTTTGCTATATTTTTATTTATTAAATTGTTCGGTACTATAATTTGCTAGAATAAGTTTTTTAAATTTAGCAATCAAGTAAAAAAATGAAAATTTCGATTAAATAATTCAAGATAAGAAAAGTAATTTTTGTTTTAATTTAATTATTTTTATTGTGCAACAATTCATATAAGTTTATGTTAAACATTAAATAAAACATTGTTAATGACCGTTTTGGTAGGGAACAAATCCACTGATGTCGGCCTCCTGCCACGAATTCGAAGCAGGGGCATATGCGCAGGGGGGAAAAAAGGCGAACGTAGAATTAGGGAGACATACGCTACAGGAAAACGAACATTCAAAAATTGAGCCTACTACTACTACTACTACTACTACTACTACTAATAATAATAATAATAATATGGTCGCTGCCAACGAGAAATCAATGGTGAACGGCTGTTGCGATAACGTAAACCCTTTTGCAAAGCTTATCAAATGAGGTGAAGAGTACTGGCAATCTGGGTAGACTTCTTGTCACTCAGTCTCCAGAGAACACCACAAGTTGTTCTCAAATAGCAATTTTTGATGATGCCCAGTGAGTAAATAATAAGACAGTATCAAGACGTATTATTTGTATTCATGCATGAAGAATGTGTTCGAAAATAATGCAACAGTTCATGGGTGTCAAATAAATTCCAAATAAAACAAACAGCGTCTGATTAAACCTAACCCCAGTCCACCTAACAATTGCGTATACAAAACAGCAATAAATTATATATGATGTGTGACTAGGTGCCCTTCCCCTCATCTGTCTCGTACCAAATTTATTTAAGCTTTTTTTTATGAACCTTTATTCACATTTAATTTATGTACTAGCATTTCACAAAACAGTTCTTAAATTAATTTTTTTAATATAGTATTATTATACTTATTAGTTATTTACTTTATATAAAAAAAAGAATATACATTATTTAATTATAATTATCAAGCCCATTTAAGAATACTTAAGGATGGGCTGTCTGGGAAAGATATATTAAGAGTCAGTCAACTGGCGATTATGCAACGTTCGAACACTCTTGATAGTCTAATGCATGTGCCCGAATTGCGCGTTTATTAATTAATATCAGTTCAGTCCGGCTTTGCTTGGGCCCTATGTACTGTTCATAACTTTAGGTGCATGTGTGTGTGTGTATATATATATATATATATATATATATATATATATATATATTAAAATGTTTGACTCATGTTCAGGTAACCTATATCTAAAATTTCAAGTGTTTAGACCCAAAATTGGCGGAGTAGTTTGGTAGAGTCTGCAAAGGTCAACTCTTTCGACTTTGACTCCTTGACCGCCAAATTTCACCGATTAAAAAGATTTTCCCATATCTCAATACCTCTTATATCAAATCATCGAGTCTGTAGACTGAAAATTGACAGAGCTATTTGGTAGGAAAATGTACACACACACGCGCGCACACACACACACACACACACACACACACACAATTTCACTTTTATAGATATATAGATTAATTTCCTGCATTTCAGTGGCAATTTTTGGTGGCCCGAAACTAAAGGCTTAACAAATAGAGTCAAATGTGTGTTCGTGGCTGGGTTCGAATCTTCCGACCGACAAGAATTGTCATCTACACTGATGATTGCGCAAGCATGAGCTAATAGTATCTGTAGACATAAAAGAATAATTATTATTTAATTATAATATATATTATATGTTTTGTTACGTATTAGTGAAATAGTAACTGGAATCTGTCTAGAATTTAATATTGGGTAAGTTGTTTTCTTCACTGGAAAGCCACGGATTTAACAGTTGCCTGTTTTTAAATGTCCAAAACAGTTACGCGGCAAACAGCTGATGATCCGGTAATCTATTTCATATGTTAATTAAGGTTTCTTGTGTAGTATGTTGTGTTTTCTGTTATTTTTTTTTTTACTGCTATAAAATTAAATTATATTTTGTATTTGTAAATTTCCTATCGGAAAGTCGACTTATTCAAGTGCTACTGCTAGTGCTACGCACGTTGAACTTTAGTGTCATTATGAATATAAACTGCACTAATTTTATATTATTTTATTAGAAAACAAGCAAAGAACGTCGATACACACACATAAATTATATTATTTTATTATAAAATACGCAAAGAACGTGGATACCCACACACATATTTTACTTATTGAATCACCTCTTATCAAGACCTGGAGAAAATTCGAGGATAAGAGTTAACGAGTGGACGATGGTCACTAGCACAACAGTCTAGTAATCGTTAGTGGCGAAAATTGAGTATAATTTGATTTTTTAAAGGGACGGCCGAGCAAGAACTTGTTTATATTGGACTTGAATACGATCATGTTGTAGCCAGCTGGAAAGAAAGCAGTTCGAGAAATAATCTTTGTTAATAGAATCTACGTCTAGATTTAAGTACAGTTAGTGGAGGAAATTATTGGTAGTGGTTGTAGTTCGTCGAGTGTTGTTTGTAAAAGTTTGGCAAGGGGACGACTATAGATTAGAGCTCAGACGAGCACTTGCCATAGAAATAACGATAGAACAGAAACAGTCTCACAACGTCTCTTCTATGGAAAAGAGGTTGCAGAGAAAATAAAAGGGCATTACCCACTAGCTTTTGAAGCTGGTTTTGAACTCTGTCAAGGCAGGAGAGGATGCTCGGTAGAGCTTCCGCTCAGATGTGGCAAATAAGCAATCTAAAGTAACATCGATACCGTCGGTTTCAAGCCCTAATTTGTTTTTATTTGAAATGGACGTGTATGTAACAGCGTGTGTGAAGGTACACTTGCTATTGTGCGCGTGTGTTCGTTAAAGAGAGAGGAAAAGCCTGCGTGTGTCTTCGTGTTAACTCCTATTATATTCAAAAGAGATTATCTCATTCGTCACCTCATTTAACCTCTTTTAGTGATTTAACCAATCAAATTGCCGCCTTCAACTCCGCCCTCTGTCTAACAAGCTCCACCTTTTTCTAAAACAAAACAAACAAGAAAATAACTACTAAAAACAGTTACAATAATAAAAAACAGAAAAAATGAAAACTTCCATTCGAGCTGGTTTACTTCCCCCCCCCTTCTGTTTTCTCTTCTCTGCCTCCGCCTTCTTGGATTTATACACAGACCTCCTCCTCTTCCTCTCCTCCTTCGCCTCACTTCTATTTTCATCACAGTTTTGCGCTTTTCTCCTCCTCCTTCTACAACACCCTCCCCCTTTCTCATTGTCGCTGCTTTCGAAAATAACAATTTCATAATTGACCGGCAAGAGTTAGAGAGAGTCTCGTACGACTCTCTCCCTCTTCGACAGGTGCCCAGAAAAGTAAAAACGCGATACTGCTCTTCGGACGTTTATTACCCAAAACAAAAAGCAAAAACAAAACAAAAACAGAAACAAAAACAAAAAAAAAAGGCAAAATATTGAACGCGAATATTTAAAAAAATCGAAAATACTGTTTACTAAAATACATACATATATACACACACACATATATATATATATATATATACACATACATACATATTATATGTATATATATATACATCTGCGCATTTATAAAATACTATAAATATATATATATATATATATATATATATATATTTGTTAGCAAATATTTTCTATAAATATATCCCTAAAATATAAGTACTAATTTATACATGCACACACACGCGAACACACACACACACACACACACACACACACACACACACACACACACACACACACACATACATATATAAATAAAAAAGACGCAGCAATTTATACACTTTTTAGAGGTTTAATATACCGTCTGAAAATATCATTTAGGAAATAGATAAAAACAAACTAAACAATAAACATATATACACATGTATTGTACCTGTGTGTATGTACACATATAATATATTATTTTATTTATATATATATGTGCATATATTCCTTTACGCACAG
>NC_136523.1:6217500-6220000 GCF_053919585.1 Euprymna scolopes | reverse complement strand
TACAATTAAAAGAGTCATATTTTTTTCTTTCTTTTTCTTTATTTTTGCACTGGAAAATAAGCAGATATTTTTCCGATAACGATTATATATATATATATATATATATATATATATATATATATATATATATATATATATATATATATATATATACATATAATTATATATATATATATATGTTTTATTTTATATATATATATATATATATATAAAAATAAAACATATATATATATATATATATATATATATAAAAAATAAAACATATATATATATATATATATATAAAATAAAACATATATATATATATATGTTTTATTTTATATATATATATATATATATATATATATATATATATATATATATATATATATATAGGCGGTTTGAGCACTGTAAAAGTGGTGGCGGATGTCTACTAGCAGTGTCAGAAATTTCGTGAAAATAGTGAATAATTCCACCCCATCTTTCCAAGCTTATAACTCCTCGAAAAATGTAATTCAAGCCCTAATTTTTTTTTTCAATTAAAGGAGTAAGGACCAAGGTTAAAAAAAAAAAAAAAAAAAAACAAAACAATGTGTTTTTTTTTTTTTTAAAAGGTTTTAAACTTCGGACTTTACAGGTAAATTTCTAAAAAACTGATTTTTTTTTTTTGTTTTAAATTTGAATATATTATTTATTGACCTTTTCTCTTCAATTTGTGATATATAAACCTATTAAACATAAATTAATTATTTACTTTTTAATAGACATTTCAAAATGAGAGGCGTAAATTATTCGACCCCCTATCTTTCTAAGCTTATAACTCCTCGAAAAATGTAATTCAAGCCCTAATTTTTTTTTTCAATTAAAGGAGCAAGGACCAAGGTTTCATTAAAAAAAAAAAAAAAAGACAAAAAGAAAAAATGTGTTCTTATAAAATAAGGTTTTAAACTTCGGACTTTACAGGTAAATTTCTAAAAAACTGATTTTTTTTTTGTTTTAAATTTGAATATATTATTTATTGACCTTTTCTCTTCAATTTGTGATATATAAACCTATTAAACATAAATTAATTATTTACTTTTTAATAGACATTTCAAAATGGGGGGGGCGTGAAAATGGGGGGGCGTGAAAATGGGGGGGCGTGAATTTAAAAAAAACGTTTGTCTAAAATATTATATTCGGTTTATTGGAAAGAACATAAAATTTCACATTGACCCTGAAAATATCGTAAAAATAGAATCAATAGAAAAATTTTGATAGATTTTTAAAATTTAAAAATTTAAAAATATTGAGTTTAAAAATTGAAAAATATTGAGTTCGGAAAATTCATTACTGTTTTAAAAAAAAAAAAAAATATTTTTATTACTTTTAAAACAACTGTAATAGTTTATTTTGGAAGTATAATCCATAAAGAAAATAAATAACCCACTTTTAACAGAGAAATTACGAGATTTTTATATTGTATTCGCAGTTTCGTGTTAGGGGTGTCAAAAATTCCTACAAAAATTCTGATACTGCTAGATGTCTACTTAAATAGATATTCCGACGAGTTATTTGCGGGCGTCGCTTCTGTGGTCGAGTGGGAGAACTGCCGACTGTCAACAGGACGGTTCTAGATTCAATCTTTAGCTTGGGAGAGATGCTAGTCTAGCGGCACTGATGAGTTGTGATACAACGAAACAGGACTGTATGTCGATGACTACAAATATATATATATATATATATATATATATATATATATATATATATATATATATATATATATATATATATATATATCCTGAGATTACTTGTAAATATTAACTCTTTAATATTTATAATATATTTAAAGTTTACCATTTTTATTACCTTGGTAAACTTATTGTAATTTATATAAGATCAAAGTGTAGTATATGTTCTTCAGATGCTGCACTTCCATTTCTTGTTCTCTTTCGGTGGAGGATCAGTCCTTCACGACTGAGACAATTTTTTTTATTTTTGTACCTTTTCTCCACGTTAAAAAAACGACCCCGGTGTCTTACTCCGTCCCGTGGGGAGGCATAGTAAATAGGTATATATATATATATATATATATATATATATATATATATATATATATATATATATATATATATATATATATATATATATATATATATATATATTCCAGAGGTAAAATAACCAATGAAGTTTTAACGGAAATAATAAGCGTGCTCGTTACAAAGCAGAGCAAGATATCCTTTTATTTGTTTTATATAAGCTTACTATATCGCTACACATTTATGAGCATGTTTCGGTCAGCCAGTTGCTAGTAACGAGCTACCTCTTAGTCCGTAATCCTTACTTAGCTTTTACGGTCTAAGCTTTTGTTTATATTGACCTCGCCTGAAGAAGCCTCCCGTTACTAGTAGCCGGCAGACCAAAACATGCTCATGATTGTGTAGTGACATATTAATGCTTTTGTAAAACAACTAAAAAAGAATGTAAGAATGTGTGTGTGTGTGTGTGTGTGTGTGTGTTACTAGAAAACTATTTGTCCCGT
>NC_136523.1:6210000-6212500 GCF_053919585.1 Euprymna scolopes | reverse complement strand
TATAACTAATATATTATACTGTATTATATTAAATATAACATGTATATAATATATATTTATATATAATATTATATAATATATAACATATGCATTATGCATAATAATGTCATCTAGGCTTCAGCCTCTGTCCCATCGACGAGATGTTGCATCCCTCTGCCTGTTCTACAAATTTTGTAGGTTGTTGATATATATATATATATATATATATATATATATATATATATATATATATATATATATATAGTAATTTATAAAATATATATGGCGATTAAGCTACACTGAATATTCTGCGTTTCATCCAACTATAGAATTCTTCAGGCTTATGCGCGAATTCTGTGGTTGCTTCTTGTTTTTATATATGTTGAGGATTTCTAGTTAGCCAATCAGCTTTCTAGTATCCACCGAGCCCCTTCCTATCAACCAATGTATATATATCTATATATACGTATATATATATGTATATATATACATGTATATACATATATGCATATATATATATGTATATATATATGTATCTATATATGTATATATATGTATTTATATATGTATGTATAAATATATATATATATATATCAAGCTCTCTCTCTATATATATATAATATATATATATATATAATATTGGATGAAACGCAGAATATTCAGTGTAGCTTAATTGCCATATATATTTTATAAATTACTAACTAGCTCTACCTACGTATTGAGCACTTTTGAAGTAAATACTTAAAGTTTACGCATAAATCTATACTTTCGTATATTAAATTTATGTGAATAAATGAAGTAGTTATATATATATATATATATATATGCATATATATGTGCATATATATATATGCATATATATATGCATATATATATGCATATATATATGTACATATATATTATATATATATTTATTATATATATATATATTATATATATATATATAGAGAGAGAGCTTGATATATATATATATATTTATACATACATATATAAATACATACATATACATATATAGATACATATATATACATATATATATATGCATACTAGTATTATGATGATGTAGCCATGGTTGCGCAAAATATTGTCCGTACAAATTAACAAAGTAAATGATGTAGACGCAATAAAATTCAAACTGAATAAAAGACAATAAAATTTACAAACCCAAATTTCCAGAGTTCCCGACAATCACGTGTATCTTTATGACAATAATCACTTTTAACTTAAATAAAACTACATACGAATTATATTGAAACGATACAAGACTAGTTGCCATGAATACTGAAAATCTTGATATTAATATCACATCAATATTATACAACACAAATATTAAGTGTTTATATATATATATATATATATATATATATATATATATATATATGTATATATATATATGGTCCGTTTATTTTACAAACGTTATTGGTTACATATGTGCATACATGTTTCAGTGGAGTCCCAATTCAAGGATAACACTTCATCAGACAAAGAAAGGATCGGTATCGTTTGTATAATAAACAGACTGCATACTAGATCACTTTTCCATTGAGTGCTCTTTAATAATCACGTGATGTTCATTGGATTTAAATCTAGAAACCAATCCACACACACACACACACACACACACACACACACACACACACACACACACACACATATATATATATACACACACAAACACACACACATATATATATATATTTATATATATAAGAAAAAAGAATTAATAAAAGATGTTTAAAATTTAAGAAGATTTATTAAAAACTTATTTAATTTTCAAAAGAAAACACAGATTAAGTGGATTGTCCATAATCTGCGGGGTTTCGAAAGAAATACATTCCTTCTCATCAGAGGGTAGGAATTAGCAAAATGCGGAATCGGATTTTGCTTGCAAAGTATTTAATGAAACTACAAGTAAGCCATAGAGCGTACTTGGTAAAAGTTAAATAAAAAATAGTGAAGCAGAGGGAATAGGGAAAAAATAAAATGATTTCAGGTGAATGGATGGTCGAGTGAAGAGTATTCTACTCCAACAATGGTAAAATTCAAGAAAAGTTGGTTAAAGATCCGTATATATATATATATATATATATATATATATATATATATATATATATATATATATATATATATATATATATTTTATTATCTATTTTCTGATGGCAAAAACGGTTCTTATAATTGGATTTTTCTTTTATTTTTTAAAGCAAAACATTCTACTCTAAATATTAATGATAAAATACTGAAAATCGATTTATTTAAAACGTTCAATAAAATTAAAATTGATATATCATCCCTCACATATATATTTTCACGCTTGACAAAATATCCGCACATTTAACAAGTGTTTTACGGCAACCGTGAAAAATAACAACTTTATAGTTTGATATAGTTTAAAGATTGATAAAGAATCGGAATTAGTAATTGTATCGGAATCGGTAATTTATTACAGAATCGGTACTTATATCGGAATCAAATCAAATATAGGAAGTAATGTATATATATATATATATATATATATATA
>NC_136523.1:6197500-6205000 GCF_053919585.1 Euprymna scolopes | reverse complement strand
CATTCATATGTAATATATTGATGTTGGCATTCTGTAGATTTTCAGTATAAATGAAGACGCTCTGATATTATTGCAGCTTTTTTGTTAAAACTGCAAAAGTGTCTCTCTAAGCTAGCACAAACGCCCGGCAGAGCCCCGTCATAAAATATGATATTTTAATTCTTGCAGATTTCGTATTATTATTATAGATTTCAAGTTCTATTGCTTTTTATATATTATAAAGTTGCGATTTCAAAAATAAAAAAGATGTATCCATAGGACTTGGAATATATATATATATATATATATATATATATATATATATATATATATATATATATATATATATATATATATATATATTATGTATTATATATATTATATATATATCATATATATTATATATTATAAATGTATTATGTATATTATATATAAATTATATATATTATATATACATATTATATATATTATATATACATTATATATATTATATACATTATATATATATTATATATATATATATATATATATATATATACATTAAATATATATTATATATATATTATATTGTATGTATAGATGTTCTTTTGTTTTGGTTTTAACGATATGTTTTGAATGAATTCAATTATTTACGAAAGTGCATTTTTACCTAAATGCGAGTTGGGAATAATTTTCCCTTTTAACCAATTTGGTACCCCCACGTGGGGAGCGGTATATGTATATTATTTTTAAAATGTAATTATCCACTGACACGTGTTTCGTCGTCTACGACTCATCAGAGTGGCTGTATATTTTATATATACTAGACCACCCGTGACCCGTTGGGTCAGTATATTATATTAGCTATGGAATTAATGTTTGAGCGTGACACTTGTGACGCAAAGAAAATAGTTTTTTTGTGACATAACAGAAACATTTCTATGAAATTATATTAAAATATAAAAAAAAAAAAATTCTATGATTTATTCCGTTTATGATTGTCTATTTTGAAAAAAAAAACCTTAAAGCCGTTGAATTATAAGTGGTTTGTTTGCCATACTTATAGGTAAATGTGCACTCAACGTATACTATAATACTCAAAGTTAAATTCAAATTTTGATATATCTTTTAATTTAAACGTGAAAAAAAAAACAATTGGGACAGAAAACAATACGTTTCATTGTTGCGTTGATTATTTTTTTGTAAATATGATTTTGTTAATTCGCGTTGTAATAAATAATCAACGCGACAATAAAACGTATTGATTTACTGTGTACGTTTTCAGCGTCCCAATTTTCTTTTCGCGTTTAAATTATCCAAATAAACGATTGTTAATACTGTCAGCTTTTTTTTTACATCGTTCATTTCCTTATTACGTTATGGGTGCATGTTTATGCACGCATGTGCAAACGGAAGTCGTAAACCGGATGTTGGGTTACAACACCTGTTACAGGCTCATTTGACTTTTATAATTATATAGATTATATATATATAATATATAATCTATATATTATATATTTATATTATATATATTATATTATATATATATATATTATATATATATATTCACTTAAATTATATATATATATTCACTTGACTTATATGATTATATATATATATAAATATATATATATATTTATATATATAAATATATATATGTAAATATATATATAAGTATATATATAAATATATATACATATAAATATATATATATATAAATATATATATATATAAATATATATATAAATATATATATAAATATATATATAAATATATATATGCATAAATATATATATACAAATATATATATAAATATATATATAAACTTACATATATTTATATATATATATAAATATATATATATATAAATATATATATATATATATAAATATATATATATATATATATATATATATATAAATATATATAAAAATATACAGGGTGTCTGTAAAGTTACTATACAGTCTTACAAGTTACTAAAAAGACAAATAAACCTGTAAAAAAATAAATATTAACTATTAATACAAATATAATACAATAAAACAATAAGACTGTATAGTAACTTTACGGACATCCTGTATATATAAATATATATATATATATATATATATATATATATATATATATATACATAAATATATATATACATAAATATATATATACATAAATATATATATACATAAATATATATATATACATAAATATATATATAAATATATACAATTAAATGAAAAAAAGTTCATGAGATTTTCTTCTGATGTGTCTTCAAAATTAACACAATAATTATATGATTGTTTTGTCGCTGCGACAGAGGTACTTTCAACAACTAAACATTCTCACATTTTGAATGAGGTAAACGGTAAGATGAACAGCATCTTGGAATTTTAAATACAGACTTTTGTCTCATATCTATACATCATATATGCATATGATTAGTTTTTTTTTCTTTTTTGAAACAGAAATTCAGCAGAGTGCTCAATAAAAAAGAATATCCGAAAAATAAGGGCGTATTTATATTTTGTATTTTGTGTACGTAAAGTTTTAAGATGAGATAAGTCATTGGTACCGTCGGTTTCAAGCCTGATAATTTGGACGGTCTTAGATATCCATATCAAGCTCTCTTCAGCCAATACTCGTCTGAGGTACCAATGATTTATCTCATCTACCAACTTTCTGTACACAAAATACAAAGTATATATATATATATATATATATATATATATCATATATATATATATCATATATATATATACCATATATCTATATCATATATATATATCTCATATATATCATATATATATATCATATATATATACATATATATCATATATATATATATCATATATATATATCATATATATGTATACATATATATCATATATATATATATATATATATATATATATATATATATATATATATATATATATATATATATATATACTAGCAATTTAGATTAAGTTTGTATCCATAGAGCAAAAGTCCGGATATTATCTACTGTATTTATAGGGCGGTGCTAAAAAAATAGACATATATATTAGGGTTCCATGTCAAAGGGAATATGTATATCGAATCTTTAACAAGCAATGTTGTTCTCAAGCATAATAAACCCCTTTTCTAATTTTTTCATATTTAAAAGAAAATGTAAAAGTTTGTTTTTTTCCTTTTAAATATGAATGCTTTATGGACATGTTGTTTAGCTTGTTGCTTTTTAAAGCTACGATCGAAGCATTTACCACGAATTTGTAGTTTTGATATGCTAGTATTTGTATAATTATATAGAATTATATTCATTATTTTATATTAAGATGTACCTATTTACAATGCCTCCCCACAGGACAGAGTTAGACACCAGGGTCGTTTTTTAACGTGGAGAAAAGATACAAAAATAAAAAATTGTCTCAATCGTGAAGGACTGATCCTCCACCGACAGAGAACAAGGAATGGAAGTGCAGCATCTGAAGAAAAGATACTACACTTTGATCTTGACCAAAAAGGCCAAGTGGTATGATTAAGTTGTATATAACCGTCCATGAAAAGCGCCCAAAACTGAATTTGCAAATAAAATCGAAGCTCTATATTCGACTTCTGACATGAAGTTCTGCATGCCTAAATAAATGAAAGTTTATCTGTGGAAAGATTTTTTTCACTCAAACGCCACCATTATCAAGGCCAGGAGACTACTCGAGGACAAGTGTCAAGTGTTCATATTTACTTTGCCTCCCCACGAAGGCAGAGTTATACACCAGGGTCATTTTTTTTTATCTGGAGAAATGAAGAAAAATAAATATTGTCTCAGTAATGAAGGATTTCACTCCACTAACCGAGAACAGAAATTAAATTGCAGCATCAGAACAGAAACTATACTTTGATCTTGGTCTGAAGTGTTAGGTATATAATGAAACAAGGTCAGTCACGATGAAACTTGGCTAGGGATAGATTATCTAACTCAGACGAGTCCATAGGAATTTCTTTACATTAGACTTGAACACGACCACGTTATAGTCAGCCGGGAAGCAGATAAACGATATTGAATCCAACAGACGGACAGTTCTAGGATATAAACTCTGCTCATGTAATTTTCGTTTAGGTTTGGGAACAGATGGGCAGTCAGGAAAGTTATTAGCGGTTGTTTTATCTAGGCGAGTATTTATTGTGAAAGTTTTTTGGTGGGAAGTACCATAGATTGGAGCTCAGCCGAGCACTTACCATAAAAAGTATCAATACAACAGACACAGATTCGCAACGTCTCTTCTTTAAGATACATTTTTTATAGAATCAAATCTTGGTTTTTACGATTGCCGTAACGGAATCAAAAGTAATATATGGACAATTCTATTATTTGCTGGTTTTGAATGAAAATAAGTTTGTAATAATTGCAAAGTTGTTTGCTATTAACCATTTCTTTCGGAATTAGTTTTTAATAAATAGTATTTATCTATGTATATTAATGACTTTCTGTGATATCATATTTAAATTGAATGTTCTGAATTTGTTTCGAAAACATTTTTATTCATACAATTGATTCTGCACATTTTAAAAATATTCATTTCCTCTTTTTCAAAATAAACTCTTCAAAATAATAGATGAGACACACAAATACACGCATATATGTGTATATATGTGCATATATATGCATATAGATGTGTATATATATGTATATATATATATTTGAAATTGGTATATTTAGGCAGTATTTTTTCATTCAAGCAAATATTATTAAATGCAACTGAGACACTTTGCTTTATGATTCTTCATAAATCGAGAAATTAAAAAAGGAATCATAAAGGAAAGTGTCTCCTTTTAATTTAATAATATTTGCTTGAATAGATATAAAAATGTGTAAATATATATATATATATATATATATATATATATATATATATAATTCCTTTTTTTTTACTATGAAAATTAAATACCTACAGACATTAGCGTTTCATCCTTCCGGGAATCTTCAGTGCAGAGTGTCACGATTGACACCAGTCGACAGATTCGAACTCGGCAACACGAGCCATCTCTGGCCCGATTAGCAAAGACCGTATCCAATTCGGCTACCATTAACCGCGTGAAATAACGTTGAATTTTAATTTTAACATTTTAATTTTAAATGTTCTTTACGTCAGTCACACAGTGATCTAATCGTTATACGATACAATATATATATATATATATATATATATATATATATATATATATATATATATATATATTAAAGGGTCATAAGTTTGAAAATTATTATTTTTTTTTTAGAATATTTGGTAGTGGTATGGAGTAAGAGCGGAGAGGAGGTTAAAAAAAAAACCTGACTACCCAAATAATTCTAATTGAAGCCGAAGGTTTCTCTGCTTGCACAAAGTAGGGGGGTTAGCAATGATGGCAAGTGCTTCGAGGACAGACAGGTGGAACTTTGTGCGTCCTCGGTACAAAACAGAAAAACACTCTGGACAGAAAACAAGACCGCACTCCTTTTTATCGACCAAGTGTTGGCCGATGGACGATTCTATCAGTTGAGATTTTCTGGTGGTAGGTTGATGATCTCGGATGAATGTGCAAGCAGAGAAACTTCCGGCTTCAATTAGAATTATTTGGGTAGTCAGGGTTTTTTTGTTTTTTTTTTAACCTCCTTTCCGCTCTTACTACATACCACTACCAAATATTCTAAAAAAAAAAAAAAAAATTATATATATATATATATATATATATATATATATATATATATATATATAGTGTGGACTTTATCGTCGCTTTCGACGTATGAGCTTCCCCACAACAACTAAGTTACCCGGAAATCCACACGAATGATTTGTTTATAATGGTGAAGGCTTTGTGTAGAACCAACCACACTTTTTGGTATCACTGCTAACCTTTGTCGGTGCAGATGACTGCAGCAGGACAGCGTATACAGTAGACCGCAGGTTTTTACATCATATGTTCCCTTCTCCTAGATGCCTGTCTTAACGAAGTCTAGAAGGGTGCATCTCTCCTAATGAATTAATGCGCCCTCAGATACCAACCTGGAAATTTCTTACCACTCGGTGTGGTACATATAGCGCTTAGCCTTCTAAAATAGTCTTCAGTCTGGTACTGGTCAGGCTCAGCTTTGCTTAACTTCGGTGATCTGGCGAGAACCGGTGTGTCAACGTGATTATGCCGTATAAATTTATTATCCAAAAATATTTTTTAATAAAAATTCGGAACATTTATTCAAATGACTAATATACACTATTGAGCTATTATCTGACTTTTATTTGTATTTAACTGTATTTTAATTTTATATATATATATATATATATATATATATATATATATATATATATATATATATACATAGAGTCATGAAATCAAAACCTGATATACTCAATGGTAAACTATCATCAAATAGAAATAATAGTATTTATACATAGATTATTTAATCCCAACCGAATAAAAAAGCGCAATACAAACTAGAGAGTAGAGTAATAATATATATTCTTTCTCTTATACATATATATATATATATATATATATATATATATATATATATATATATATACATATATATAGCTATACATATAAATATATATATACATACAAATATATATATATACATATACATATATATACATATATACGTATATACATATACATATATATACATATATATACACATATACATATATATACATATATACACATATCTATATATATACACACACACATATATATATATATATATATATACATATATATATATATGCTCAATAGTGTATACTAGACATTTGAATAAATGTTACAAATTTTTTCAAAAAATTCTTCTTCATAATAAATTTAATGAAAATATATTTCGAAAACAGACAGAAACTGTTGCATGAATAAATATGCATAAGAACCAATTTCAAATATCTACTGAATGAAAATCTTATATTTTAAGCTTTAGTAATGTATACCCTTTTGAGCTAATAACATAATGTGTGATTTTCACGCATTTAAAATTATATGTATATTATTGCAATTGTCATTTTAACACATATTTTGGTTTCATGTCAGCAGATAAGTTTCAGTTATGGACGTTTAAAAAATTAGTTTCTGCAGGTTCAGTTGTCAGTATGAAAATAAATAAGAGTGTAATATCATTTATAAGGTGATTGCATAAACATATTTCCAGACACGTTGCTAAATTATGTCTAAGAATAAAAATTTGTACTTAATATACAGTTCTATTTGTTATTGAGCACGGTTATATACGTTTCGTAAAGATACGCTGGATGAACTATGAACAAACCATCACTTTAAAAAATTAAAAAAACAAACTTTAACTACTTTGATCCAAAAAAAAAACTCATTAAGTTCAATGTTTCGACCTATACTAACGTACATTATATATATATAAACACACACACACACACATACATACATATATATATATATATATATATATATATATATATATATATATATATATATATATATATATGTGTGTGTGTGTGTGTGTGCGTGTGTGTGTGTGTTCATTACCGTTTTTAATCTGCTTGGTTACACATGTTTTGAATAGCGAATCGTGTT
>NC_136523.1:6137500-6192500 GCF_053919585.1 Euprymna scolopes | reverse complement strand
GTATACGTATGTATATATGTGTGTGTATGTATGTACATATATTTGTGTATGTATGTCAATATGTGTGTGTATGTATATATGTATGTGTATATATATATATGAATGTATGTATATATGTTTGTGTACATGTATGTGAATCTATGTGCATATGTATATGTGTATGTATGTACGTATATGTGTGTGTACGTACGCATATATGTTTGTACGTACGTATATATGTGTGTATACGTACGTATATATGTGTGTGTATGTATGTACATATATTTGTGTATGTATGTCAATATGTGTGTGTATGTATATATGTATGTGCATATATATATGAATGTATGTATATATGTTTGTGTACATGGTTGTGAATCTATGTGCATATGTATATGTGTATGTATGTACGTATATATGTGTGTGTACGTACGCATATATGTTTGTACGTACGTATATATGTGTGTATACGTACGTATATATGTGTGTGTATGTATGTACATATATTTGTGTATGTATGTCAATATGTGTGTGTATGTATATATGTATGTGTATATATATATATGAATGTATGTATATATGTTTGTGTACATGTATGTGAATCTATGTGCATATGTATATGTGTATGTATGTACGTATATATGTGTGTGTACGTACGCATATATGTTTGTACGTACGTATATATGTGTGTATACGTACGTATATATGTGTGTGTATGTATGTACATATATTTGTGTATGTATGTCAATATGTGTGTGTATGTATATATGTATGTGTATATATATATGAATGTATGTATATATGTTTGTGTACATGTATGTGAATCTATGTGCATATGTATATGTGTATGTATGTACGTATATATGTGTGTGTACGTACGCATATATGTTTGTACGTACGTATATATGTGTGTATACGTACGTATATATGTGTGTATGTATGTAAATATATTTGTGTATGTATGTCAATATGTGTGTGTATGTATATATGTATGTGTATATATATATGAATGTATGTATATATGTGTGTGTACATGTATGTGAATCTATGTGCATATGTATATGTGTGTATGTATGTATATGTGTGTGCATGTTATATATGTGTATATGTATATATGTGTGTGTGTGTGTGCGTATGTGTATCCATATATATTTGTGCTTGTCCCACTCTGATGAGTCATGGACGACGAAACACGTGTCAGTGGATAATTATACTTTTAAAATAATCTATATGCTGCACCCCATTTAGGGGGTACCAAATTGGTCAAAGGGAAAATTATTCACAACACGCATTTAAGTAAAAATGCACTTTCGTATAAATACTTGAATTCATTCAAGAAAGTATCGCTAACAAAAACAATAACATCTACATATATGTATATGTATGAATATATATACATATGTATATATATGAATATATATACATATATGTATATATATCAATATATATATATATATACATGTAAGCTATTTCTGAAGTCGTGAACGCAAAACACGCTTAACATATATAATAGTTAGTATTACAAAACCTTCATGAATTTAATTATGAGCGATACAAGTACGTGCAGATTTAGACGTACTGTATGCATTTAAAAACACACACATACATATGTGTATATACTTGCAACTATATATATATATATATATATATATATATATATATTTCTATGTGTATAGTATGTATGTTATTTAAATACTAAACATGACAGTGTCTATATTATTTTGATTGGAATTCATTATTGAGATGAATGCTATTTATTAATTTTATTTATTGCGGACTATTATCATACGATGGGATAGGAACTCTGAATCTCCTAACTGCATCCACTGCAAATAATGCCATCCATAGTTGGTGTTGTCTCACCACGTTTTGGCGCAGTTGATAGAGACGTTTAATCTCTCCGGTTCCAGGAGAAAATTGTCTGAAGATAGCGGTTTAAATCCTACCAAAAGCGGCCAGAGGCTTACTTGGCTTAAAGGCGGTGAAACAATAAAAACATCGTGAAGCAACCAACAAAATATGAAGATAATAGTCCGCAATAAATAAAATTAATTACTGTGTCTCTTGGGGATACACAGGTTTCATATTTAGTCATTCTGGATATATGGGGAAAATAACTAACGCGTGATGTTGTAATCTCTGAAATCAGGGTGAAAATTTAAACCCGTTTTTTAGTTCAAATTTCCGAAAGAATTTTCTCAGTATATATTGTGAAGGAATAGCAATTATCCTTTTTATACCTACAGATGAAATTTAAGTGTACTTATATATCTTTACTATAGTACAGAACTCCCTCTCTCTCTCTCTCTCTCTCTCTCTCTATATATATATATATATATATATATATATATATATATATATATATATATATATATATATATATAGATACTAGCATTTCAGCCCGGCGTTGCCCGGGTGTTTGGAGGTGTATGCTGAGCAAAAAAAAAAAAAAGAGTAAATTTTTTTTTTAATTTGACCCCTATTATAACCCCTTAAAATTTATAGTGTCGGGCTCAAATTACTTTTAATTAAGTAAGATCCAGGTTCAAGGAACCTATATCTAAAATTTCAAGTGTCTAGACCCAAAATTCTCGGAGGAGTTTGGTAGAGTGCTTAAAGGTCAAATCGTTGAAATTTGACCCCCTTAACAGCCAAATTTCTGGCTGACACCCGTCACATCGATTTTCCCAAATCTCAGTGCCCGGTATTTCAAATTTCGAGTCTATAGACTAAAAATTGACAGAGTTATTGCGTAGGGAAATGTACACAGACAGACAGACAGACACACACAGAGAGACAGACAGACAGACACGTTCACTTTTATATATATATATATATATATATATATATATATATAGCACTTTTGAAGTAAATACTTAAAGTTTACGCATAAATCTATACTTTCGTATATTAATTTTATGTGAGTAAATTAAGTAGTTATATATATATATATATATATATATATATATATATATACTTTTACCGCGTTAAAAACGGCCAAAGTATGTATTGGTGGTTAAATATAATTGAATGCTGCTCATTTTTGCGTTTAATACGAATACTTACTGAGCTGTGCATTTTACAGGTACCATAATACGTAGTTCGCTACAGCTTATCTTAGCAAAATTTTCGTTCATCAAATGAGCACACTAATTTCACAGAAAAGGGAGAAACTAATATATATATATATATATATATATATATAACTAATGTATATATATTAATTTATATTAATATATATATATATTAATATATACATATATATATAAATATATCAATATATATATACACATATATGTGTTTGTATAGGTATATATGTATATATATATATATGTTCGTATATATATGTACACATATGTATATATATTTATATATGTATATCTATATATGTATATATATGCATATAGATATATATATGCATGTATATATATATGCTTATATATGTATATATATTTATATATATATCTATATGTAGATATATGTATATGTGTACATATATAAATGTATATACATATGTATATATGTATATACATTATGTATATATGTATACACACACATATATATATATATATTTGTATGTATGTATGTATGTATGTATGTATATATAAGTGGTAAATTTAAATTGTCATAACGACTGGAAAAAAATAGATCGTTATTATAACTAATTTAATTTTCGAGTTGTTAACATGTTATTTCTCTAACAAACACACGAACTTTCTTGAACAGTGCTTAACGCATGATATGAAGATCAGTAGTATTAAATTTATATATATATATATATATATATATATATATATATATATATATATATATATATATACATGTGTATATCTGCATAGAAAATATTGTTGAATGACAGTAAATAATTAATTTTAAAAATTGTAAATTTTATAATTTTGAAAGAATAAATATAATTTCCCGCAGAATTAATTTTAAAATATTAGAAATATACATATGTATATAATGGGTATATATATATATATATATATATATATATATATATATATATATATATATATATATATAGCTCCTTTCTTTTCTATTCCCCTTTTCCCCGTGTATGCTCATACTTTCACTACACCGATGAAGACTGAAGGATCGGTCGAAAATTATGTACCTATAAAAAAAGTTAAAAAAATTTTTTTCATAATATTATTTTGTTTTTCTGCACGTCACCAATTGTAAACGAATAAAGAAAAGTTATACTTTCCGCATTCTTTTTTATGCATTTCCATTCATATATATATATATATATATATATATATATATATATATATATATATATATATATATATATTGTGTGTGTGTGTACTTTCTATTTGATTTTACATAGCCAAGAACGACTCTATTTATTGTGTGTTTTTAAACATCGTTTTGGAGTAAAGGAAAAAGTTTAAAGTCGTTCATCTTTACTCTAATCTCGTGATTCCATTCTTCTCTCTTAAAAGAAATCAACTTTTTTTTAACAAAGGAGCCACAGCTTATCAAGACTCGGAGGCTAGTGGAGGATAAAAGTTAATGAATGTACGATGGTCAATGAGTAGTAGTTGTTCGTCGTGGAAATTAGGTAAAATGTATTGCTTAAGGGGGTAGCACATCAAGAACTTGTTTACATTGGACTTGAAGACCACAAATAGAATTTATTCGATAACTTACAATGGTCAAGATCAAAGTGTAGTGTCTGTTCTTCAGATGCTGCACTTCATTTTCTTGTTTTCTTTCGGTGGAGGAGAAATCCTTCACGACTGAGACAATTTTTTATTTTTGTACCTTTTCTCCACGTTAAAAAACGACCCTGGTGTCTAACTCTGTCCCGTGGGGAGGCATAGTAAATAAGTACAATAATGACATTACGTTCGTTATTACGTTATTGCGCGTGTATCTCTCTCTCTCTCTCTCTCTCTCTCTCTCTCTATATATATATATATATATATATATATATATATATATATATATATATATGTATATACACACATATTTATATATATATATATATATACACATATTTATATATATATATATGATGATGATTGCAACGTCTTTTCAGACGAGTGCCACTCACCTAGACATTTAAAATCCATGAGCCCAAATGTCTGAGGGAGTATCTATACAAATATGATGTTACAGAGTCTTAGCTTTATACGACAGCTAAGTCTCTCTCTCGGTTAAAAATGTTGAGATCCAGCAACAAGCAAGAACAAGATAGCCAGCAACAAATTAAACTGCAGACCAGCTCAATGCGGGTACTGGTCTTCCGCTTTATGGTTTTTTTAAATCAGAGATTTGCTTCTCCTAGAAAGGTTGCCTTCACCCTGGCTTACGGGAGCCCTCTCCACCCCAATACACATATACACACAAACAAATATACACGGTGCTAGTTGGCCGTGGACCCAGAAAAAGAGTTCATTCGCCCTATATATATATATATATATATATATATATATATATATATATATATATATATATATATATATATATATATATACGAACAAACAGTTAATAAAACATGTTAAAAAAACACTTTGAAAAGAGTTAAAAAGATATTTAATCTGAAAAGGAAACACTTGATAAGTGGATAGTCCTTAATCCGCGGAGTTTCGAAGAAATACTTTCCTTCACATCAGACGGTAGGAATTAGCAAAATGCGGGATAGGATTTTGCATGCAAAAGTATTAGATGAAACAACAAGTAAATCAAAGATCTTACTTGAAAACAAAAAAAAGTGAAGCAGAGGGAATATGGTGAAGAAAAAAGGTGATTACACATGAATGAAGGACCATCCCCTTATCTAGTGTTTCCTTTTCAGATTAAATGTTTTTAACTCTTTTGAAAGTGTTTTTTAACATGTTTTATTAACTGTTTGCTCGTATTATAAGCTCTATCTCCTATTTATCGAGCGTTTACATCTAATATTATAATATGTATATAATATATATATATATATATATATACAATAGAAATATAATCTATTTAATAAAATATATATATATATATAATAGAAATATAATGTATTATATATATAATGTATATATATAATATATTAAATATACTATGTATATCATATATTCATAATATAATATATATAAAATATATTAGCATTTCAGCCCGGCGTTTCCCGTGTGTTTGGAGGTGTATGTTGAGCAAAAAAAAAGCGCTTTCTTTTTTTTAAACTTTGACCCCTATTATGGCCCCTTAACATGTATTGCTTTGGGGTCAGATTAAGTTATTAAGTTTGATTCATGTTCAAGGAACCTATATCTAAAATTCTATGTGTTTATATTCAAAATTTGCAGAGGAGTTTGGTAGAGTTCTCAAAGGTCAAATCGTTGAACTTTCACCCATTAACAGCCTAATTTCTGGCCGAAAACGGATTACAAAGATTTTCCCAAATCTCAGAACCCGGTATATCAAATTTCAAGTCTGCAGACTTAAAATTGAGAGAGTTACTGCGTAGGGTTCACTCTTAATGATATACTAGCATTTCAGGTCGGTTTGGAGGTGTGTGTTCAACAAAAAAATTGGTAGTAGGAAGGCAGGCTCGAACCAGGATTGCAAAGGAGGAAAAGACCGGGACAAAACCTGACGTCTTTGCTGTTACGACCACCGCCAAACCGGAAGTAACTTATATTCAAATTAAGGCTAGACAATCGATGGGAGAGCATGACTTTCGAAAATATCGGCGATAAAAGCGACTCTTCCCTGTAGAAAAGTGCCCAGTTGAAGGTGAAGATATTAATGATTTTGGCCTATTTTTCGATATTTGTCGTCTGAAAAGTCGAACTTCAAAATGATACTGATTTTGTAAAAATCCGTCACCTCTGTCGAAAGTTTTAGGCAGACATGCAAAAATTCATATATACATACATTTATATATTAGTAACTAAAAATGTTCTACCCAAACCAATCAAAAAGCTTGCCCTATCTCTGAATACCCTTTATGTAAAATTTCAAATGTTTAAATCAGAAATTGTCTGAGTAATTTGGTAGCGACCGCAGAGGTCCATTTTTTAACAACTTTAACCTCTCTTATGGCCCATTAACATTTATTGCGTTGGGCTCAAATCAAGTTAATAAGTTAGATCCATGTCCAAGGATCCTATATCTAAAATTTCAATTGTTTAGACCCAAAATTGTCAGAGAAGTTTGATAGAGTTCTCAAAGGTACAAATCGTTGAACTTTAACTCATTAATAGCCAAATTTCTGGCCACAAACGGATTACAAAGATTTTCCCAAATCTCAGTACTCTGTATATCAAATTTCGAGTCTGTAGACTGGAAATTGACAGAGTTATTACGTAGCTAAATGTACACAGACATACATACACACACAGACACGTTCACTTTTATGGATATATAGATTAGAAGAACTAACGTTAGAAGAGCTTACGAAGAACAGGGGGTGAAGGCTAATGTGACAATTCACATATCTCTGATTTTAGTGAAACTTTAATAATATTCTGTGGACAGCAATAAGGGTTTACTTATAACATATTTCCATTTTAAAAATAACTTATGTATCAGTTTTGCATTATATTGGTTTCAGAAATTCGGCGCCAATTACACAATTCAGTTGCTACTCAAGACTCATTACGTTTAAGCATAACGTTTTAGATATTTTCCATCAGGTAATTGATCTTGACATCATCGAAAAAAGGTTTCTAGATATTAGGTTTAGTATCATTATATCATTATTGTGACCTTCGTACGGTTGTATGAAATTGGTGCAAAACACGTTATTTTTATACAATTATATAAAAGGAACTTTCTGTGTATGTGTGTGTAAGTTCGTGCCCTATAAACTCGGAAACTGCTGGGTCGCTTCTTTGGTACACGAAGGTACTGAATGTTTCTGGGAGTGTTCTAACGTAAGTATTTTTTTTTAACGGAATGCGTCCGATAAGTGTCGAAAATCGATAATCTAAAAAATATGATTAAAGAGAAGTTTGATATTGACCCAGGTTATCACTTATTTACGGCCTAATATCACAAGCACATTTGAAAAATTTCATCACCGCACAGACAACAAAGCCCATCCTATAAATTCGACTGTAGATTATTTTGTAAGACAGGAGCGCGTTCAAAATGAATGTTTTTTGGAGCACAATTGAATAATAATACCTGGCTTTTGTACGTTAACTTTAATGCAAAAGTTAATGGAAAAATAGTTGCTGAAATCAACAGCTGATTCTTTCATAAGACAGAGACGCTTTCGAAATTAATGTTTCCTTTTAAAGCACAATCGAGCAACGATATTTGACTTTTGCATATTTAAAATTAAGTAAAGTCATTACCTACAGATATTTTTTTAAAAATCAACAGTAGATTCTCTACAGTGCAATTTAGGCTATACTGTATTGTGAACTGTCACTGTTGGAAGGCATATGAATCTTCCTCACATTGCGGGAGAAGTGGGGTCACAGCTGGAGCAGGAAGTCAATCGATTTGATTGAAAATGGACGATTTCACTGATTTCGATGACAATAAAACTACTGGAAGAGTTGAACATTTTTAAACATCGCTTTGGAGTAAAGAAAAAAATTCAAAGTCATGCTTTTTTGCTTTTTTTTTCTCGTAAGAAATCAAAGCTAATAACATTTATTCGACAATCAATAATGATTGATTTGCGCTCGGTATTACTTAATTATATATATATACATACATACATACATACATACATACATACATAAAATGCCGGAGATAATGGAAAAGCATTGTTTTTAAATAAGAAGCCATCACAATAATTGGAAGCTCAATATGCCGGTTAGAACAATCAGAGGTTATTAACAAGTGATGCTGGAAGTTAAAACTCAAAGTAAGATATATTGCAATGCTTGAACAGGAGATAAATAATAATAATAATAATAATAAAATCCTATACATCTTCAAAGAGGGATACTATAGTATATAGTGTTTGTGAGGAGGGGAATGGGTAACGCACCCACATATACACCTGTGCATTTGTGTGCACGCGTATGCGTACTCGGAAAATGGAACATATATATATATATATATATATATATATATATATATATATATATATATATATATATATATACATAATATCAAATAAAAATCTTGATATTGAACATTTATTTAAATTTTCAAGAAAAATAACAGACTTATAAACCTATAAGAAAAGTATACAAAATTTTAATTATTCAATAAAACAAGAAAAACTTTGGGCCATGGAGTTTCGAAGAATGCAATTCTTCTCATCAGAGGGAAGAGGTTTTCAAAATATACGATATTTTTTTTAGGTCACAGAAAACATCACAGGAAACAAATAATATGAAGGTGATCATATTTGCATAAAAATGTCATGTAACAGTCCGAGAAGGGATTCTAGGGGATCGAGACAGCAAGAATCGGAAAGACATGATAAAAATCCGTCCGGGATCAATGCTTTCGCATGCTTTATTTCCTTTAAGGGAAATGTCTTTACATAATGTTCTATTGTTATTCTTTTTATTCAATAAGTCTGGAGAGAGGCTGGTTAAGAGAGGCTGGTTGTGTGAAAATTTTCAAACGCCATAATGTTTGAATTTGTCCAATTAATCTTGAAACAATTGTAACTGACAATGAAATACACCTTTTGTTGCTTTCAATACTGTTTTTGAAGTCTTGGTTTTGTTAATACAGTATATGAATGCTCAATTATGAAATATGATAATTTTGTAGCTTAAACTTTAAGTCATCTCTTTTTGGCTTGAAATTGATTGGTATATGAAAACTTACTGAATTATACAAACACAGTAAAATTCGGTATATTACAAACAAGTATATACACATATATACTTATATATATATATATATATATATATATATATATATATGTATATATATATAGACGTCACGATATTGTAGAATTAATTCCACAGAAGAAAGAATACGACAGAAAATGAGGAAAAATCCTTATTCCATGGAGTTTCAAAGATAGGCTCTTTTCCTCAGAGGAAAAACTTTAGCAAAACGAAATATATAGATAAAAATCTAATTGTGCTGATTAGCGCAATTTTTGAAAACTTTATACTAAGCACTATCACTGATATCTATCCTTTTAAATCTGGATAAGGTTGTCATTCTATAAATATATTTCTCTATATTTATAATTCATCTCTGTCGAATTTGAAAAGCTTTTTATTAACCCTTTCTTTAATTCCAAAATTTTCTTCTATTATATATATATATATATATATATATATATATATATATATATAGTGTATGTGTGTGTGTGTGTGTGTGTGTGTGTGTGTGTGAGTCACATTTGCATTAATAAAAATGTTGAAGTTACATACCAGCACGGATTTGTATTTAAATCGCATTTCTACATCTCCACCGTGCAACTGACATGCTGGTCACCAAATTGAAGGATGTGTTATAGAACTCATGGTTGTATTTTCGAGCACTGTGGAAGGTAGGTCAGTTTGAATAAAATGAGAGAGTGGACATAGTTTTTTAAAAAATTTTCAATATTTAAAATTGTAAGAAAAGAAAATTAATCTTTCACTATTAATCCTTTTGTAACTCAATTACTCACTGCATTCGTTTGCTTCCAAGAATTTAGAACTGTTTTCTGTGTTTTTAATACATGCGTATACATTTATTTGTGCATATTGTATATGTATATATAAATGTATGCATGTGTATATATATATGCATGTATATGTATATATGTATGTCTAATTGTATATATGTGCATATGTGTGTATATATATATGCATATGTGTGTATATATGTATATATATGCATATATATGCACTTATATATAGGCGTGTATGTGAAAATGTTATCGATATATATGTATAGATGTATATTTATATGAATATATATGCAAATATATGTATATGAATGTATGTGTATGTATATTCATTTATATGTGTATATATATTTGTTTATATTTATATTTGCATATTTGTATATATATATATATGTACGTATATATCGTTATATATATGTATACTTCTGTATATATATATATATATGTAGATATTTATATATTTCTATATATATATATATTTGTGTACATTTGTATATTTATGAATATATTTGCATATATATATGCATATGTGTGTATAGGTATTTATATATATGTATGTATATATAGTTGTATAGATGCATATGCGTATGTATATATATTTATATGCATATATACATATATATTTGTTTATATTTTTATATATGCATATTTGTATATATATATATATATATGCATATTTGTATATATCTGTAAATATTTTTATATATTGTATATATATTTTTATACATTTGTATATTTATTCACATATGTGCATACACATATATATTTGTATATATTTTATACGTTTGTACATATATGCATATACGTGCATATACATATATGTTTTTATATATGTGCATATATATGCATATATACATGTATCTATATATGTTATGTGTGCATATATTTGTATGTATATGCATATATACTCATTCATATATATATGTGTGTTTATATATATATATATATATATATATATATATATATATATATATATATATATATATATATATATGATTGCGTGATAAACATGCGTGGATGAAATTTATATCATCATTAACCTATCTTTAAATTTATATATATCACAAAATACGAATTCCCAACCCGATCAAATTACATTATATTATTTAAATACATAATAACTGACTAACCTGTATTTCAGGTGACAATCTATTTTGTTCTGGAATGTGATATATACACGTGCTACAAGATTGTATATTTTTCACAAGATTCTGACATGTTGATTTAAAGTCAATTCATTTATTCGTATTTAACATAAAAATCAAAACATTTAAGATCGTTATACCAAATGCAAAAATTTTAAACTCGAAAAAAAAAAGTGGGAAGATTTTTTTTTTCTGTAATTCTGATATTTATTGTTGATAAGCTACGTTTAAAAGTAAATTAAGAAATTAAAACATTTTTATAGTTTTCTATTGCGAATAAATAATTATATTTTTGAAAATTTGATATGAGATTGGTAATATTGAATATTTGGTTTATTTCATTATATTGATTTCTTGATAAGCTGATTATTTTATAATTTGGATCATTTGGATTATTTCATACTTTTTGTTAATTGGATTATTTGGGTGTTTTCATGATTGTGATTATCTGGATAATTTGATAATTTAAATTATTTGATAGTTTGGATTATTTGATAATTTGAATTATTTGATAATTTGGATTATTTAGGCCATTTTGATTATTTGATAAATTGGATCCTTTCATAATTTGGGTTATTTGATAATTTGGATCCTTTCATAATTTGGGTTATTTAAAAATTTTGATCATTTCATAATTTGGGTTATTTAATAATTTGGATCGTTTCATAATTTTGGTTATTTGGATTTTTTGAAAATTTTGATTATTTGATCATTTGAATTATTTGATAATTGTGATCATTTAGATCATTTGATAATGTTTATCATTTGGATTATTCGATTTCTGTTTTTGTTTTTTCTAAGTGTTGATCACAATGTTTCTGTCCGGCATTTTCACTTAGGATGGTGGCAACCTTCACGTCGTCCTTCCCGTAAATACACAATGATTTCCTAGAAAGAATTATTACTAAAATATATCAGGGACACGAATGCCAATATCAGAATTATCAAATTCATAAAAAATATAATTATAAAAATGTTAGAATAATTAAACATTCTAGCATTTATATATATATATATATATATATATATATATATATAATTGCATTTATATATATATAATCACATATATATAATTGCGTTTATATATATATATATAATCGAATATATATATATAATTTCATATATATATAATTGCATATATATAATTTCATATATATATATATAATTGCATATATATATAATTGCATATATATAATTTCATATATATATAATTGCATATATATATAATTTCATATATATATAATTTCATATATATAATTTCATATATATATAATTTCATATATATAATTTCATATATATATATAATTTAATATATATATAATTTCATATATATAATTTAATATATATACATAATTGCATATATATATATATATACTTGTTTATTGTTATATAAACATGCTCACCTCCCGCTGCTACAAATAGCCACTTGTTTCAATCAAACAACAGATATCATCAGGCAGCGACTTGACTATTCAAAAGTTCAATGAATTATTCATATATATATATATATATATATATATATATATATATATATATATATATATGGTAAAACTGATAATTAGTAAAAACCTGAAGAGAGTGCTCAATACTATTGCAGAGCAAATATATGTTTTATTTTTTATTACCGTTTTATCTGTTTGGTTACATATGGTTCGGATGTTGGACCGTGTTTTCGATCCAACAGCCTCGCCAGACCTTCAGAATGTCTAACGAGGCTGTTAGATCGAAACACCGAAACATATGTAACCAAACAGATAAAACGGTAATAAAAAAATAAAACATATCTATCTATCTATCTATAAAAGTGAACGTGTCTGTGTATCTGTGTGTCTGTCTGTGCGTCTGTGTGTCTGTCTGTCTGTGTACATTTCCTTACGCAATAACTCTGTCAATTTTTAATCTGCAGACTCGAAATTTGATATACAGGTTAATGAGATTTGGGAAAATCTATGTGATCGGTTTTCGGCCAGAAATCTGGCTGCTAAGGGGTCATAGTTCAACGATTTGACTTTTGAGAACTCTACCAAACTCCTCCGAGAATTTTGTGTCTAAACACTTGATATTTTAGATATAGGTTCCTTTGACATGGATCTAACTTAGTAATTTGATTTGAGCCCAAAACAATAAATTTTAAGGGGTCATAACAAGGGTCAAAGTTTAAACAATTGACTGCTTTTTTTTTTTTGCTCAACATACACCTCCAAATACCCGGGCAACGTCGGCACCCATGCTAGTATATATATATATATATATATATATATATATATATATATATATATATATATATATATATACCTGCTTGATTGCCTGAGTCTTGTTTTCGACGATCGGGCGATGACAGGTGAATTTACACACACACACACACACACACACACACACACACACACACACACTATATATATATATATATATATATATATGATAATATATGTGATGATATATATATAATAATATATACATGCGTATGACCGTGACTCAGGGGTTAAGCAATGAGGGTGGATAGATGTATGTTTTGGTTTAGATTTAAGCTGATGACACCCAAGTCATACATATATATATATATATATATATATATATATATATATATATATATATATATATATATATGTATATATATATATATATATATGTGTGTGTGTGTGTAGTTTTTATGTCACTGTTATATACTAGGTTTAATAAAGTAATCTACACAGAATTTTCCCTATAATAATAAATACGTAATCTGCATGAACATCATATTTAAGCGTATCTTACGACCGGGCAACGCCAGGCGGCCTGCTAAAACAATATAATCGTTTGAAATACTGGATGGTAGTGGAAAAACAACTCCAAAACACTTCTTTGTGCGCCCAATTTGAATAATTATTTTTAATGTGCTTACGATAAATTAATGGTTAGGACTATTGGTTTTTTAAAAATTTAATTGTCGATTTTTTTCTATATATTTTTTTAGTCGGTAACCACATCAATTAATTATACCTATTTACTATGCCTCCCACGGGACAGAGTTAGACACCAGGGTCGTTTTTTAACGTGAAGAAAAGGTACAAAAATAAAAACTGTCTCACTCGTGAAGGATTTCTCCTCCACCGAAAGAGAACAAGAAATAGAAGTGCAGCATCTGAAGAACAGATACTACACTTTGATCTTGTCCCGAAGAGTGATCAAAATAATAATAATAATAATAAATCTTTTCTGGCCATTAATTTTCTACCGCCAGTGCTCAAATCAAAACTGTTTTTTTTTTTTTTTTTTTTTTTAATAAAGATAAATTTATACGAAGGATTTAAAAATATTAAGATTTCTGATTCCAATAAATGATTTTTTAAAAAAAAAGATTGTTTGAAACTTCATTTTATAATGCTGTTACTAATGAAAAAATAAATAAACAATGTTTGCTTGTTTTAAATTATAATTAAAATTTATGGATTGTAATGACTAATTGAAGTTTAAAAAAAAAAGAAGTGAACCTGAAATACCGCCATGTTAAAATGGCACCAGTAAAAAAATGGATAAATAAGGAAAAATGGCACCGGTAAAAAAAAAGAAACATCAATGAAAAGCTCACGATAAGTTTAATAAAATCTTGGATACAATACGTAAATAAAATTACATTAAAAAGAAGATGAGAACTCTTATCCCCACCCTAAAAAGAAAGATTATTAAACGATCTCGGAATCGGTAACTGTAACGGAATCGGGAATTTAGATTAGAATCGGAAATTATTATTGGAATCCTGAAAATTGTTGGAATAATCCTATCAAATACACACACACACACACACACACACACACACATATATATATATATATATATATATATATATATCGGGTGCATTAACTTAATTCATTACAAGTTCTTTCATTAAGCGGGGTAAAGATTATCCGTTCATATTTTCAAATGACAACAGTCCCTTTCTGACAAGTGTATTCTTTCTTTCCTTCTTTTCTTTATTGCTTCTAATTTGTATATATATATTTATATATATATTCTCTCTAATATTTTCTCTCTAATATTTGCCCCTCCTCCCTTTCCCTTTTCCCTCCTCTCCTCGTTACTCCCACCCTTTTGGTGTTTAATATCTATTTGTAAAAAAAAAAAAGAAAAAAAGTCCTTTATAATTTACTAGCGAGGGCTACCCGGCGTTGCCCAGGTGTTTGGAGATGCGTGTGAAAACTCCGGGGGGGGGGAGGGTAAAATAAAAATATGTCTTGGTAGGTAAATATGAGGATCGAACCCGAACCGTTGAGGCAAAGTCGTAAATTAAAGTGTGAAAAAAAAACAAAAAAAAACGTGCGACGTTAATTATTGCCCCACCGCCAGATGCTAACAGAAACGCGTTTGAATTTATTTAATTACTTAAATTAGCAGGTGCACGTTTTAATGACTTAATGAGGTCAACTTTTGACTGCGGGGGTAGCATGTCATTTAGTGCGGGAATGCTCCCCCCCCCCCCAAGACGTTGGGGGTAGGGGAAAACATTATAGGAAAAGGCCTAATCTACATGCGGCGAGCGAAAACTGTTGAATATTTATCTTCCCGAAGTCGAGCAAATTAAATGGACAGGCGAGCTCCGTTGTTAACTGTGAGATATTACGATTTACATGTGATATAAAAAGTTTTAAAAAGTTGTTAACCGACTGACCGCTTCTCTGAAAAAAAGCCTTTCTTTGGCATACACAAAAAGCGAACATACATTTTCGCTTTTATATATATAGATTTTAACTTAAACCATCTGAAGATATGAACGGGTAATCTTTATCCCGTTTATTGAAACAACTAGTAATGAAATAAGTTAACACACCCGAAATTGAAAAAATAATTTAAAAAAACATATATAGCTCTACAGATGTATATAGGAAATTTATTACTGTGAGTCCAGAATGAGTTTACAAATTTTTTCAGCTAGAGGAAAATCCTCAAAGAGGAAAACTCCAACTAGAATCGTCAGAATTCATAGATAATCCATCTATGAATTCTGACGATGCTAGTTGGATTTTTCCTCTCTGAGGATTTTCCTCTAGCTGAAAAAATTTGTAAACTCATTCTGGACCCACAGTAATAAATTTCCTATATACTGCTCTGACTACACATTGAGCACTCTAGTACGGTTTTTTCACCACTGGTATATATATATATATGTATATGTATATATATATGTATATGTATATATATGTATATATATAAATATGTATATATATATAAATATGTATATATATATGTATATATAAATATGTATATATATGTATATATATATAAATATGTATATATATGCATATATAAATATGTATATATATAAATATGTATATATATATATAAATATGTATGTATATATATATATATGTGTGTGTGTGTGTGTTGTCTGCTTATCACTAGATTGTTCCCAGACGTCACGCACTTCCCCTTGCTGCTAAATATTGCCGACTCATCAGAAGTGTGGTTAGAGATTGCGCAACCCTTGCTTCACGATTACACGCGCAGACACCCTAAAATGGGTGTCCGTTGTCTCTCGATACTAAACAGAGGCCATTCATGTATTCATGTGTGCGTCTGTGCTCTACTATATAAACGCTTTTATTTATTTATAAAACCTAAGGTAAACAAAATTTCCCAACGATTTAGTAATGTGTTAGATATTTAATGCAACAGATCAACATATCACATGACTATGCCGTTTTTATTGCTGAGAAGGGATTTACGAGCTTACTTGAATTTTTAATGAGCATCTCACGTTTTACAACAGACGCGTGAGTTATATATAATTTTCATATATTTATGTTAAATATATGTGTGTGTATTAAAAATATATATAGATATATGTGTGTGTTTGTGCTATATATATATATGTGTGCTGTATATGTGTTATATATATATATATATATATATATTTATATATATATATATATATATATATATATATATATATATATGATGAGAATAATGGAAATAGTTTTCCGACAATATAGAGAAATAAAAAGGAACAGACCGAGTTATGTGTTCATCAAATGTTTCATCTTTATTTCCTCTAAATGTCTAATATGCCTAAACGTTTTCTAAGTGATCGTAAGGAGCTTATTAACCTACACCTGTCTGGTTTACCTCATCGAGAAATCGGTCGCAGATTGAAATGTGATGAGAAAACGGCACGAATGTCTGTGCATATCACCAAAACACCGCCAGTGCTCGTGATGCCTCCAAACCTGGTCGTCTTTGAGTTACTTCTTACAGGGAAGACAATGCTATCAAGATCCACAGCCTAAGAAACTGATTTGAAATAGTTACCCAAATCCAACAACAGTGCCATCTTGTTAAAAATTGCTCTCTTTTTATAGTTAAGAACAGATCGAAGGAATTTAATTTGCGAGGCTGTGTTGGAAGACGCAAGTCAAAAATTTCTGTAAAGAACAGAAAGGGCCGTCTGAGCTTCGTCAGATGCAATGAAGATTATGACTTTCATATTTGTCGAAGATGATTTTTAGTCACGAAAGCATGTTTGATTGGCCTAGCAGTGATGGTAGGCAGTATGTCCGTCGAATTAAAGACGAAGAATTTAATCCTAGGTGCACAGTTTCAACGCTGCATGGTGATGGAGGTCCAGTTTTGGTGGTGGGCGTTATTAGTACCAATGGTCCAGGGCCTATAGTTCGCTTGCAAGGTCGAATTAATTCGAGCAAGTACATTAATATGTTGACTGAGCATTTTCTACCCTACTTTAGCCAGAATTTTGATGATAATCCTATCTTCATGCAGAATAATGCTCCCATTCACACAGCTGGCAATGTCAAGCGGTTTCTTGAAGAGCATGATATTCCGTGTTTAGATTGATCCCAATCCTATTGAAAACGTATGGTATTACATCAAGTAACAGATACGCAATGACAAAATGTCAAATCTGGAAGAACTTTGGACAAAAATTAAAGAGAAGTGTGATGCCCTTTCACCGGAGTATTGTCATAAATAAAATGAACTCATTGCCCGAGTGTTTGTTTCCGGGACGGGGGGGGGGGGGTTAAAAATGTTATGGTAGGTAAGTAGGAAGGATCAAACCCGGAGTCATGAGTAAAAGTAGGAAAATAAAGTGTGAAAAAAAACAAAAAAAAAACAAAAAACATCTGCAACGTTAACAGTTCGGCCACCAAGAAAAGTCCATTCCAGTTGTTTAGGAAAAAAAAAAAAAAAAACACTATGGTAGGTCGGCGCGAACGTGAAAATATAATGTGAATTGTCCAGCAACCTAACCACTACGCCACAGAGCACTGCCGCTTAGTTTAGTGATTTTAAATAACTTAACATGAAAGAACTACGAAGCCAAACCGGTGTTCTCTTCTCAACTGTTCCTTGTGAACGATCTCCAAACGGTGTTAAGTGGTGGCAGGGGGAGGAGGAATTTTTAAGAGAGAAAATATTTTACCACTTCCATTGATCTTAACCGATTTTGGCCGTGACTTCTCAGCAGAAAAAGTATAGAAATCTAAGATTATCGAGGAATTTGAGAACTAATAAGCCTATAACAAACCTCAGATATTGTTCTGTCGTTTGTGCATAATGTATTTGCATGAAATATCTTGATTTTTAATCCTATTAAGGTCAAAATCAGACGGAAAGGCTATGCTACTAAATATTAACTAATTCATTGTGTTGCATTGTGCTTTTGTGTTGCATTAGTATGTTAAAGTTACATGTAAACAATTTTCCATTATGCGGTGTTTCTTTTTGGTCTCTTTTATTTAAAGTTAATTTTTTGAATTGACGTAAACACGAGGATAATTCAATTAAAAGTCAAATATAAACAGGTAAAATTATAGAGGAATAAAAATTCAATCAAAGAGGTATAGGTTGTTTAAACAGTTACATTCAACTTACCTTAAAGTTGTGATTTTTGAAAAAAATGTCAAGTGCGGATTCATTAGAGACAAATATGTTTCTCAAAAAACAGTTGGAATATTTTTTTTTTCTGGATCGAAAAATAATTTGATGAAGAAAAAAAAAATTGATAAAAATGTATGGAGATATCTAAAGTTTGCCAAATCATAAAAATAAAGAAACGCTTAATTATTGCAGTGTCTATAGGTGCTCTAACCCTTAAAATCGATTGACTTCAAAATACACGTGGAAAATGGAGTACTGTTGCCACGTTAGAGGAGCTGCTCGGCGTATCCTATCCAGCCTTGATAACGTTCAAAACCGGTTTTGAAACCTATTAGGTAATACCCTTTTCACGTCCCTTCAGCATCTTTCCAACAGACGAGGCGTTGCGAGCCTGTCTTTGCTTTATCGTTATTTCATGGCAAGTGCTCGACTGAACTCTAATCTATGATCCCCCTTGCCAAACTTTCTCAAAAAAACACTCGACTAGCTATAACCGATATATACGATTTTCCCCACTCGCTATCTGTCTAACTTTCAACAGAGATTCCATGAAAATGGCCTTTTCCCAGAACTGCCCCCCTCTGGAACACTGTTCCGTTGGCCTGCTTCACGGTTGAATGCAACATAATAGCCTTCAAATCCAATATAAACAAGTTCTTCTTGAGCCGTGCACATAAATAATCAAATTCTACCCAATTTACACTATTAACAATTACTATACTACCACCTTACATTCATTTACGCTTATTCTCTAGTGGCCTTTGGGCCTTGATAAGTGGTTAATCCCAATAAAAATAAGAATAATGCTACCTTACGCCGCCATACACACACACGCACACACACACACACACATATATATATATATATATATATATATATATATATAGATTCTTTTAATAAATCTTTTTAATATATATACATATTAACAAATTTATATATATATATATATATATATATATATATATATATATATATATAAGGGAAAGAAAATTAAAACTGTAAGTTTAACTTTATAATAATCAAAATTTATTGTTCGACTGAATACTCCAAAAAACAATTTACAAAGTCCTTATTCTGCGTAGTTTCAAAAAATGCTATTCTTATTATTATTCTCATCAGAGGACATAAAGAAATCAGCAAATTATATGTGTAGCAATGCTAGAATTTACTAGTAAAGGCATTAAGTGAAACCGCAATCTATTGTAGTTATAAATTGCCAAATACAAAAATGAAAAAATATTGGATATGTAAAAAATTAATATAAAAGCAAACCGCGCATAATATTTCAGCTTGAATGAAACTCGAGTTTATCCAAAATGCAAAATAGTTCTTTAGATAGAATGTATTCCAAAATAAGTCCAGCGTGACGATACATATAATCCGATTGGAAAACAGCTGACATAATGAAAATTGTTTTTTTCCAGGCAGTGCAGTAGTCCAAAGAGAAGTCTGTCCCTAGTCAAATGAGACCTACTAGTAAAAAGAGAGAAATCCAATATGAGAACCTTCATCATCGGCTTAATTAGAATACACACACACACACACACACACACACATATATATATATATATATAAATTAAAATTATTGTTTGGATACATGATTTTATAAAACATTTGAATAACACTGGCTGAAGTGCCATTATTAATTGTTGAGGTATTTTTCATAGGTTAACCATATATTATTAAAAAAGAAAAATTTGGCAAGGAAAGGAAACCAAAATACATTTCTAAAATATGTTTCTTTTCTTCTTTTTATTTTATTTTTATATCCATGTATGTGTGTGTATCATTGCATTAAATTGCCGTTAACGTTAGACTAAATATTTCCTTCCTATATTATTTAATAGAACAAAAACATGCTAATTTATACCTTTAGCTCTTAGCGTTTCTAAATGTTTGAGATGAGGATTGCTTTTTCGTATTATTGGGATTCTTCAGACTACTGTTCTCATCTTGATTGCCATTTCCACAACGTTTCGGTCAATGTAACCTCCGACCTTCTCCAGGTGTACTACTGCCATATCTGGGAAGGTGCCAGTCAAAGCAGTCTTTCCTTTCCGTATTGCGAATTATTTAGGACCTCTCTCCAGTCATGGCTGAAGAAACGAGAGCATGCTATCCCCGCGTGGCGTAAACGAAGGTTTCCGCTCAGAATTCTCTGAATTCTCGAATTCGACAGAAACATTCTCGAGTTGGACATCGAGTTCTACAAGACACACCTGAAGATGGTCGGAGGTTACATCGACCGAAACGTTGTGAAATTGACACTCTTTGAGTTGAGTTTGAATTAAAAAAAAATAAAAATTATTCTGACATTTTTAGCGTTCCCTCACCAGTTTAAAATTAAACATATTTTAAAAATATTTACAAAGCTTCTTCAGACTGTCTGTCTGTCTGTCTGTCTGTCTCTCTCTCTCTCTCTCTCTCTCTCTCTGTGTGTATATATATATATATATATTAGTTTTGGGATGATTAATCGGACTCGGGAATCGGAAAAATCGGGGCTTTTTCGGGTATCGCAATCGGTGTCAGGGTCTGAAAAATTGAATCCTATTTTCCGATGCACAAAACCGATTCCTAATATTTTCTTTTTTTGTTCGATTTTGGTTTAAGAAATATGTTCCACTGCTTGTAGTAATAATAAAATAATAAATATTTATTGATTAAAACTTCCAGTATGACTAAAATCTCGAGATCACTCCCCTCAAAAGTGTGTTTTTACGTTTGAGAAAATATAGGCACATTTAAGATGTGCTTTTTACGGTAATCGGGACAAAATAAGACTTTTATAGTTAAATATTTAGAGATTTATAAAGAATCGGAATCGGAATCGGAATCGGAATCGGTAATTGCATTGAAAGCGGGAAAAATATTGGAATCGCCCCATCACTAACATATAAATATAACTATATATATATATATATATATATATTTATATATATATATATATTTATATATATATATTTATATATATATATATTTATATATATATATTTATATATATATATATTTATATATATATATATTTATATATATATACATATATATATATATACATATATATATATATATTAAGATGATTAATAATTTACAATTAGAATTAAAAATTAAAAATCGGTTTCATAAGGAAGAACAAACAAAATCAATAAATTGTACGATCGTTTCGGAAACGATGTTTTCATTGTGATAGACATTGAGTCTTGGACAATAATTTTATCATATTGTTTTTTGAAACAAAGTCTCCTCATCAACAAAAATATTGGGTGGTTTTTTTTTTCTAAGGACACTAAAATAAACCTAGCATTTTTAAGTAAGGCAGATTTATCTTTTAATGGTTCGCCTTCTAAAAGTCGTACGTATCATCATCAATGCATTCATTGCGATGGTGAATGTAGTTTATAATATATATATATATATATATATATATATATATATATATATATGTATATATATATATATATATATATATATATATCAACGGAAACATGTGCGTTATTTAATAACAATAAAGCTGCAACTTACTACATTCTACGCACACACACACGTAACACAATTTGTCTTAATATAATTGTGTGAGTCATGAACTCGATTTCAAATTTCAATTTCATTATTTGTATTTGAAATTGACTCACTTTTCTGGTGTTTCCCTTTTTACCGATCACAGCGTGAGCATAACGAATACGAATTTTTAAACCCGACGTAAATCAATACATTCATCTTTTTTTTTATTAATGGATCACCGCTCCGAAAGGTCGCTCAAGGATAAAGGTTAACGAGTTTGTCTGTTGGATGGTGATGTTCGTCTCAAGAGAACAAAAAACAATGTGTGGAAAAGCCAGAAAAATTAAGAGAAACTGATTATGCAAGATAGCACTTAACAAATATTTGTCTGCATTAGACTTGAAGAAGACTATGTTTTAGGTCGGGTAGCATATTCGTGATGTATTGTTCAACAGATGGGAATTTCCAGAAAACTTACTTTATTTATAAAAGGTCCATTTGGCTTTTGCTAAAAAGAAGGAGAAGAAGAACAACGTTCTTTGTTATGGGTTTAGCTGGGCGAGTTCTTGCTCTAAATCTTTTGCATGGAAGACAAGAAATTGTGGTTCAATCGAGCATCCTTAGTGAAAATAAAGATACAGTAAAAATAGACTAGAAATATATTTTTGTGTGTAGAAGTTGCAGAGACAAAAAGAAATCATCCCACTAGATTTCAAAATCGGCTTTGTACTTTGTCATGGCAAGAAAATGCTCCGAGTGGCACCTTCGCAACTATGGCAGCAACTATCCATGTTATGATGTATCTGAGATAGAGGATTGCGTCGAGTGAGGTTCTTTATGGAGCGGTAAAATGATTCAACCATTGCTTCATCTGTTCCTAACCAGCGTTGACTGAGATGCAATATAAACACGCGTGAGTTTTGAAAGTATTATTTGTTTTAACATTTTCAAACTCATGGTAGAAAAAGTCCCTATTATATTCTATTATTGCCTTAAAGGTCGAAGCAAAAACAACAATTAATAATTAACACGATTATGTATTGAGGGTATGTTAGAAGGCAAAATGGTGAAGAATAAGTCACATGGTTCCACAATCCGCACCAATCGGAAGATGCGATTCATGATGATGCATTTACAGAATGTACAAAAAATGAGTTCACGTAGAATGAAACTAGATTAGATATAGCGACTATATTTATATAGATTTTATATATAGTGACGAAATATATGGAGGACATGTCATAAGGCAAAATAGGCAGAGAAAAGCCTAGAAGAAGGAGGAGAGAAAATATTTTTGATTGGACATCTCTAATCAGTTGGGCATCCATTAACCAACTTGCCCTGGATCAGAAAGAATGGCGAATAATACGTGACATGGTTTCGCCATCCGCAGCAAGCGGAAAGAGAAAATATTTTTGATTGGACATCCCTAATCAGTTGGGCGTCCATTAACCAACTTGCCCTGGATCAGAAAGAATGGCGAATAATACGTGACATGGTTTCGCCATCCGCAGCAAGCGGAAAGAGAAAATATTTTTGATTGGACATCTCTAATCAGTTGGGCGTCCATTAACCAACTTGCCCTGGACCAGAAAGAATGGCGAATAATACGTGACATGGTTTCGCCATCCGCAGCAAGCGGAAAGAAAAAATATTTTTGATTGGACATCTCTAATCAGTTGGGCGTCCATTAACCAACTTGCCCTGGATCAGAAAGAATGGCGAATAATACGTGACATGGTTTCGCCAACGCAGCAAGCGGAAAGAGAAAATATTTTTGATTGGACATCTCTCACCAATTGGGCGTCCATTAAACAACTTGCCCTGGATCGGCAACTATATTTATATAGATTTTACATACAGTGACGAAATAAGATAGATCGTCATAAAATATACTTTAGTTGAAACGGATTTACTCTTTGATTATTAAAAAAAAAAAAAAGGTGAATATTTTTTAATGTTTCATTGTAGAAAACATCTGATCTGTATCAAGCAATAAAAAGTACATTGAAGCACGTTACTATATTACCAATAACATGGTACCACGATAACAAATTAGAATTTTGTCAAAAGCAAGGGTTGTATTGTAAGCTTTAATGCTAGAGAAGTCTGAGTTTGAAATTCCGACAAGATAAAACTGTAACTATTATATAATATGTTGGTTTTACTACAAAATCACTTCCTCGGGCTATTCCCCGTTTTGAACGACAGGAAGTAAGCAGTACTAATTAATTGCCGACCTCAAATACATTTCCTTAATTAATCTGAAAACTGCGTTAATATTACGTGTCCTTTCCTTAATTAATTTAATTCATTATTAATATTTTATTTTTATTTTTTATTACACGTGAAAAACGTAAACATTTCATGTATTATATTTAATATGTTTTTTTTTTCTGTGAAAATATGTCTGCAAATAAACGGTATCGGAATCGAAACAAGTCGTTCCTATTTTCCGATGCCAAAACGATCTTTTAACTTTTTTTTCTTCGATTTTGTTTAAAGCAAATTCTTCCATTGCTGGTAATACTTATAAAAATAATAAATATTTATTGATTTTAAAATACCAGTAAAAAAAATCTATAGATCAGTCCCCCACAAGTGTATTCTTACGCGTATAAAATGTCTGCACATTTAACATGTGTTTTTACTGTTAATTGGGAAAATAACAACTAAAATAATTAAATATTTGAAGTTTTATAACGAATCGGAATCTGTAATTGTATCGGAATCGTGAATTTAATATAGAATTGGTAATTGCACTGGAATGGGGAAAATATTAGAATCGTCCCATCACTAATATATATATATATACGTGTGTGTGTATGTATATGTGTATGTGGGTATGTATGTATATATGTGTGTGTAGGTATCATATATATGTGTGTATGTGTGTGTATGTATGCATATGTGTGTATGTATATATATATGGCTGTATGTATATGTGTGTATGTATGTGTATGTATATGTATGTGTTTGTGTGTATATGTATGTTTATATTTATATGTGTGCTTGTATATTTATTACTATGAATATCTATATATATATATATGAATACGAATATATATATATATATATATATATATATATATATATATATATATATATACCATTGGTATCCATTGGAATTTTAGTGATAATAAGCCTCCCCAACGTCCTAGTTCTCTTCGCGGTTGTCCAGTGGAGGTATGGTCAGTGCTCTCTGCTCGGTCTTTCCATCCTCCTTAATCCTTCTCGGCTATTTGGTATTTTGGGGAGGGCAGTGATGGAGCAATGGGAGGGAATGGGGGAACTTATATGCTGCTTTAATATTCTGGGTTCCATATAATGCTTACTTCATGTTTTGTCTCTGTAGCCGTTTGTCTGGTCCGCTCATGTGGCTCATTTGTTGTAGTGTCCGTATTCAAGGGCTTTCCTTAATATCTAAGCTGTTTCATTATTGTAATTCGTTGAATATTTCCAGCCTTTCCTCTGATTCCAATTCCTCTCATTCTTTTCTCCAAGCTTTTCAAAATTGTTCCTAGTGCTCCTACAACTATAGGTATCATCTTGATTTTATTCATCTATATCCCTTTCAGCTCTCTGGCTAGCTATGTGTATTTGCTCCGTTTTTCCTTTTCATTGATATTCCCCTGTGGTTAGCTGGAACAGCAAAGTTTACGATTTGAAAAGACTTTTCTTTCTTGTTAATTATTACGACATCGGGTCTTCCTGCTTGGATGGGTTTATCAGTTTGTATGTCCATGTCCCATAGGATATTGTGATTCTCGTTTTCAAGTACTCTTGCCAGTTTATGCTTGTACCATGTTCTGTGCAGTTGTTTGCATAATTCCCAGTATACTGCCCTCTTCACTTGGTCATGCCCTTTTTTGTATTACTTTTGGGCCAATTTGCGGCAATCGCTAACTATATAGTTTATCGTTTCGTCTCTTTGTCCACAGAGTCTGCATTTGCTGTTTTCTTGTGTTTTTTCAATCTTTGCTTTGATGTGATTTGTTCTTATCGTGTTATCTTGTGCTGCAGTTATTAAGGATTCCGTTTCTCGGTTTACGTGTCCTTTTCACATTTATCCAAGCATTTTCGTTATTCTCATCTTTTGTCATCCTTATAAATCTTTCGTATAGTTGGTTCTTTTCCCATTTTTCTTTTCTCGTCTAATCCTTTGTCTCGTTTCTCTATTTTCTGTTTTGTCGGTTTTCAGTGTATTATAATTATTATTATTATTATTATTATTATTATTATTATTATTATTATTATTATTATTATTTACTCACTAGGGGTAGTCACACAAGCCATCATCAACGAGTTATCTCTGGAGTCTGAGTGGCAACAAGTCTCCCCAGATTTCCAGTATTGTCCACCTTTTTCGATAACCTTTGCAAAAGAATGTGCGTTATAGCAACAGCTGTTTACTATTAATTCTGGTTTGCAGTGACCATTAGTCTTCACTGGTCCCCAAGGTCCCAGTCTTCTTTGCACTCAACCACCTGAGATCCAGCTAATGCTTTCTCTCCTCGGTCTTTCCATCTTCACTTATTTGGTGTGGTGCCAGTGTTTGGTGACCCCCCACACACACACATACACACACTAACTATTATACTATTTCAGTTTTCTGATTCCATTTGATACTTTTTTGTGTATAACATGTGTAACCGTTTCTGTATGTTCAGTTTGTGTTTGTTGTATGTGTGTATTAATCTCCATATTCTAGGGTTTTCCTTAATATTTTTGCAGTTTTCATTATTGTTATCCATTGTATCTTTTCAGCCATCCCTCCGTTTATTGACCTGTAGACATATTTACGCGTCGATATATTTGATCGTCTATATATGAATGTGTCTAGTACTCGTCTAGAGATATCCATCCGCGTTCCCTAACGTTTTAGCTATCGATAGATAGACAAGAAAGATTAAAAATTAAACCACTTTTAATTATAAATGAATTTGCAAATGCGCACAGGTAATAGAAATATGTCGACAAGTTAAAATGAACTGTTTACATTTCAACTTACCGACATATTTTTTGTACGCGTTATTCATCCGTTCAAACAAAGATTTTACAATGATTTATATATGATTACTATTTCCTGTTAATTTCAGTGTTATGTGGCTAGTAGTTTAAGAGTTTATCGGTTAAACATTTACACAACACACACAAGCATATGCATTTACTATTTTATTCATATAGATGTTCATATGTATCATATATTTTGATTTATTTATTGCGGACTATTATCCTTATCTTTCTTAGATGTTATTTCACGACGTTTCGGCCAACTATTCCTCTGACCTTTGTTAGGTGGTAACCGCGACGGGATAGGAACTCCGAATCTCCTAACTGCATTCTCAGCAATTACTGCTATCCATAGTTGTTGTCGTCTCACCACGTTTTGGCCAAGTAAGCCCCTGGCTGGCTTTGGATAGGATTAAAACCGCTAACTTTAGACAATTCTCTTCTGGAACCGTAGAGATTCAATGCCTCTATAAACTGCGCCACAGGTCCCGAAGGGCGATCAAGATTGGATCTTTAGGTCTTATGAATCCACGTTTTTGTTATTATCTGATCTTCCATGGGCAGGTCTGTACCGAACGGGATATTATCATTTAATTGGAATTCATTATTGAGATGAGTATTATTTATTAACTATCCAACTATGGAAGGCAGTAATTGCTGGGAATGCAGTTAGGAGATTCGGAGTTCCTATCCCATCGCGGTTACCACCTAACAAAGGCCAGAGGAATAGTTAGCCGAAGCGTCGTAAAAGAACAACTAATAAAGATAAGAATAATAGTCTGCAATAAATAAATTAGTATTGGGGGAGTACTTTTAGATCAGGTAATAAATAAACATGGATTTATAACATCAAAAAATCCGACCTTGATCGTCTTCCGGGTTCCGTGGCGCAGTTTATAGAGACTTTGAATCTCTACGGTTCCAGATGAGCATTGCCTGAAGATAGCGGTTTCAATCCTACCCAAAGCCGGCCAAATGCTTACTTGGCCAAAACGTGATGAGACGACAACAACTACGGATGGCAGTGATTGTTGAGAATGCAGATAGAGGATTCGAAGTTCCTATCCATTGCGGTTACCACCTGACGAAGGCCAGGGGAATAGTTGGCCGAAACGTCATGAAACAACAACTAATAAAGATGAGGATAATACTCCGCAATAAATAAATTAATAAATAATACTCATCTCGATAATGAATCTCAATTAAATAATATATAATATATATATATATATATATATATATATATATCATATATTTTATACACATACTCAGAGAAAGAGAAAGCGGGGTGGAGAAATATTTTCTTCGTGTGTTCGTCTATCGTTATTCCTATGCGCCGCCTCCCTACTCACAGTTTGGCCAATTGAGTGTTGCTGGTTGGCGCAGGCTTCTGTATTACGAGAATCATTATTCCCTTTGCGTGTTTACGCATATTTACACTAGGTGAATAACACTACTTAGAAACAAATCGCCATTGAAACGAAAAGGCTCACCTCAAACCGACTCTCCCTCATATCAACTCGTCCATTTTGATGAAGTGCTTTGCAAAATATTTTTCATCTATTTATCAAAAATAAGTTAAAACTTTGAAATACATATGTTTTTTTTTACTTGGAAATCACCACTTATCAAGGCCCGAAAGCCACTTGAGGTTAAGGGTGAATGAATGTAAGGCGGTAGTGTAGTAACAGTTAATGGTGTAAATTTGATAGCATTTGATTATTCATGGGGAGGGCACAACAAGAACTTGTTTACATTGAATTTGAAGGCTACCATGTTGTATTCAACAGGGAAGCAAGCTAGCGGAACAGTGTTTCACAGGCGAGCAGTTCTAGAAAAGAAGCTTTTTCATGGAATTGAGTTTAGATTTAGGCACATATAGAGAGTGGGGGAAAGCGTTTATAGTGGTTGTAGATAGTCGAGTGTTTGTTTTGAAAAAAAGTTTGGCAAGGTGGGACCATAGATTGGAGTTTAGTTGAGCACGAGCCATGAAAATATCCATAGAGCAGAGACAGGCTTGCAACGTTTCTTCTATGGGAAAGAGGTTACAGGAAAGAGAAAAGGGCATCATCTACTAGATTTCGAAGCTGGTTTTGAATTCTATCAAGGCAGGATAGGGAAGGCCGAGCAGCTCCTGTCCAGATGTGGCAACAGTACTCCATTTAAGGGCGTACCTAGCTCCTATGCAGATATAGATCCTTTTTTTTGTGAATTAGTTCTATTATCTCTTTTTAAAAACCGTATGCGTAACTAGTTCGTTCCATCTCTTATTGCTGATACTACCACACCAGGATGTCTGAAGAGACCGAATTCGAGCCTAAGATGCACAAATAAAACTAAATGAAAACGAATTCCATGAGCGAATTTCCTTTACTAGAACTGCCCGTTTGTGCAACAGAATACTGCGGGGCTGCTTCCCATCTGTCCAGAACATGGTTGCTTTCAAGTCCAATGTAAACAAAGACTTGTTCAGCCACTCTTTGAAATAATCGAATTCTCTCTAATTTCCACCATAACAAATCATCACGACTACCTCAAACACATTAAATGTTATCCTCAAGTAATTTATGGCCTTGATAAACGGTGACTCACCTTGTAAAAAATGGATATTAAATCGTTACAGTATCGCTTATTTATTAAATTGCTATGTGAAAGTACAGAATACTTAACGAAACCCCGTTCCCATGTTAAGAATAAGTCAGCACCGTTTGTAAACTCTAGATGTATCAAAATTTTAGTCTTTCAAAAAGTTAAAAGTTTAAAACGTTTAAAATGGTTGGCTTATAACTGTGTCATTACTTTATAACTGTGTCGTTACTTAATAACTCTGTCGTTACCTAATAACTATGTCATTACTTTAGAACCGTGTCGTTATTTAATAACTGTGCCATTATTTAATAACTGTGTTATTACTTTAGAACTGTGTCGTTACTTAATAACTGTGTCGTTACTTAATAATTATGTCATTATTTAGAACTGTCGTTACTTTTAAACTGTATCGTTACGTTAGAACTGTGTCGTTATTTAGAACTGTGTCGTTACAGTTCAAACTGCTCAGAATCGTACGTTGTCTGGTACCGTCGCAGAAAGACAAACAAATAAAACAAGAAAGAAACAAAAGTCCTACTCATCAGTGTTAAGTGTAAATGAGTTGCCTTTATGCGTGGTTCTTCCAAAACAACGCATTTCATTATCTTGCAAATATCGTATCGTGCACACACATGTGCTTTTTAAAAATCTGTCTCCTGCTCATCTCGTGCTTTCTCGCCATTGTATTTGTACGCCCATCTTCCTTGGGCGCAATTTTGCTTCTCTTCGACCACGTGGTGTATTTTTCTTTTCTTTTTCTTATGACGCATGCTCGTGAACGCTTGCTTATTTGCATAGTGCTTCAACAGCCGCTGCTTATAGTTTAGCTAGCCAGCTATACTTCGGCTGCTGCTGATTTTCTCACACGCGCTCATACGCGCTACGTTACAGGCTTTCAAACAGTAAACTTATTTTATCTTTAGTCCTCATATTCCACGAGCGGCAAGTAGGGGTGTTTTCTGTGTAAGAATATATGTATATTTATCGTTGGCTAGTTTTGAATTTGAAGTTGTATATTCAGCTGCTTACATCAGTGGCTTCATGTCTTGTCTTGTGCGATTTTCTATTTAATACCAGCCGATTCAGTAACACCCGGAACTTGATTGAGTTACAAAATACTCGATTGAGTTACAAAATATGGGCGTGATTTAAAAGAGTATTAAAAATTAATATCACAGTAATTATGTTAACGGCTTCGGGTGATAAATGATCAGAAGACTTGTGCGGTCATGCATCCAACATTTGAGTACTCACTAGAATTTATCACACAAATAATAACAGCTATTAAATCCCACTGTCCTATAATAATAATATACTGAAATATTACTGCACTTAAACACTTCCATACATTTTATTCTATTAAGTCCCACTGTTGTATGAATAAGACACAAAATGATTTCTTTTAAATCTATGAGAAAAATATATAATAGCCTTGCTTATTGAATAAAAATTCTGGAGAACGGATAAAATTCATTCAAGGCAATGTAAAGTAGACAGACGAGGTGAGTTCTTCCGCAAGTTTCATTTATAACATTACATGATGGCATATCATGCTTTCTAAAAAAAATGATATTTTTCAGATGAGTATATGTAAGGAAAAATTCAATCTGAATATAAGAATATTGATTTTTCTACGTAAACGCAACATGCCTTTAATGTACCGAAGTTTTTCTATCTTGAAAGAATTAATTGCTAACAAAAATAAAACATTAGGACTTGGAATAGAGCAAAATTGAAAGCACACATATATATATATATATATATATATATATATATATATATATATATATGTATGTATGCATGTTTATATGTATGCACGTATGTATGTATGTATGTATACATGTGTATATATATATGTATATGTATGTATATATATGTATATATATGCATTCATATATATCTATATATATGTATATATACGTATGTATATGAATGTATATATATGTATATATATGAAAGTATGTGTGTATATGAATGTATATTAATATATTTATGTATATATATGTATGTATATATATGTATGTATATATATTTATTTATATATAGATATGTATATACATATGCATATATATGTATGCATATATGCATGTGTATATATGTACGTATATATATGTATATATATGTATACATATGTATCTATATATGCATGTATATATATAGTATGTATATATATGTGTATTATGTATATATATGTATATATGCATGTATATATATATAAATATATATGTATAAATATGTATATATATGTATATGTATGTATATATATATAGGTATGTATATATATTTATGCATGTATATATATATATATTTATGACATAGATATATAGACATATATATAGTCCAAGTTAAAAATGTATTCGAAAGATAAAACTCCAGAGAACATCACCCTGATTTATATAATAGTGCTCAATAAAAAAAAACTAATAATAGTTATATTTATTTATATAAACATGTTAAAGTTTTGCTACACTGCGTATCGATCTGTAGTTATTTTTTCAATGTGAACTCCTTAATTAAAATACGTACTTTTTCCCGAAAAGATCTTTATTATTAACTAAAGATCGAAACATTGTCATGCAAATGTTACGTATCTTTTACATTGTTTATCAATCAATATATATATATATATATATATATATATATATATTTGTATAAATATACATATTTATATACATATATATACACATATATATATGAATATATATGCATACATATGTATTTTTGCATGTATGTATATATATATATGCGTATATACGTATATGCATATATATGCATACATATACGTATATATACATATATATACATACATGCAAAAATATACACATATATATACGTAAATATATATACATATATACATGCATATATATGTATATATACATAGTTTTTATTGCCGTTTTATCTGCTATATATATATATATAGATATCTATACATTGCTATATATATACATATATATATAAATATACATATACAAATACGTATATACATATATACATATATATACCTATATATATGCACATATACGCACACATACATACACAAACGCACACACACACACACACACACACACACACACACATATATATATATATATATATATATATATATATATATATATATATATTATTGTTTAAAAACATTAGTCTACGGAGACGCGTGTTTCGGAGCCCTACTCCTCAATAGCGTAGCTTGACTGTTGGTAGGATTATATATATATATATATATATATATATATATATATATATATATATATATATATATATATGACTTATTACTTACTATTTCAAACTATGAGTCGTAATATTTACTTTAAAATCCTAAGTTTCGATTGAAATATGTCTTACACCTCTTTCATTTAATAGCAGATGCCACGCAATATCTCCTTAGAGACATATGTATTCTATAAAAACTTATATATTTTTTTATTGTGCAATAAAATTGATTAAGAGAAGGAAGGAAATGAAGATATATAAAGTTTGCAACAACATAATTTTTTTAAAAAACTTACTTTTTGTCGTGTTTTTACCCTTAATCAATTTTTTTGGAATTGTGAGGAAGAATTTCCCAGCTCTTTCGGTTGCTTTAAGACTTGGGTAGAAAGTACTAGCTAAGAACCCATTCTTGACAATATGTGCAGGGCCATGGAACTGGACCAGTACCTGTCGGACTGAGGAACGCTGCCTGGGTATCACCCAAGAGTTCCGACGTCCCAGTCCTTTTTTTCGGTTTTCGGGTGGGGTAAGTTTCTTGCTTGCTGTCTGAGGCGCCCCGATCGGGAAATGTCGACGGGAATGTATATGGAATTTTTTACTAGACATGAGTCTACTTCTTTTAGGGGAGCTCGCTTTACATCCCCATTTTTCCGACCTTGTGTCACATCAGACTGAGGTTCATAGCATGTAATTCTCTACGTGGGAAAAACGTCTTACGACGTCATATCGCACTAAAGCTTTATTTATAGAGACGTGAACAGTTCATGTTTCACAGGAGGGGTGGGCAGGTTAGGCAATTCTAAACACTGAATTATTTACCAGGACTGAACGTTTGTTTTTGTCAACATTTCTTGTTTTAATCAAGATACTTCTATTCTGGAATTCAAATCAATTATTCTTGTTCGTTTTTCGCTTGCCAAATACGCATCGAAACATTTCGCATTGTAAGATTTCAATTGTCAAACTCCATACTAAACATTTCTTTCAGGAGTTGTCATCCCCTCTTTGGAGAGAGGGACACAGGTAAAATGTGCCCATCTTCCCGGGTATCGTCTCATTTTTATGGTAGTAGTGATAACGTACTATTTGTTCGTTGGTCAGGAAACAATACTCCCAGGGATTTCCAGCATTATATATATATATATATATATATATATATATATATATATATATATATATATATATATAATTATGATTAGTTTTTTTTTTTGGAAAAAGAATTCCAGCAGAGTACTCAATTAAAAGGAAAATCCAAATTTTAAGAGCGTACTTATATTTTGTGTACAGAAAGTTGTTAGTTGAGACAGGTCATTGGTACCGTCGGTTTCAAGCCCGATAATAAGGCCCGTTTAAGGTATCCTTATCAAGCTCTCTTCAGCCAATATTCAGAGACGAATATTGGCTGAAGAGAGCTTGATAAGGATACCTTAAACGGGCCTTATTATCGGGCTTGAAACCGACGGTACCAATGACCTGTCTCAACTAACAACTTTCTGTACACAATATATATATATATATATATATATATATATATATATATATATATATATATATATAATATATAATATATTCAGTAATTTAAATTCTATGATGTGAAATGGTTAAATTTCAAATCTTGAGTTTTTATTATATGCACGACAAAGAATACATTTCAATAAGTATATCTCCTTAACCTATAGATTTTCGATGTTTTTAGATTATGATTTTCTATGTTTACTAGCATGGGTGCCCGGCGTTGCCCGGGTGTTTGGAGGTGTATGCTGAGCAAAAATAAAATAAAAAAACGGTCAGTTTTTTTTAACTTTGACCCCTATTATGACCTCTTAAAATTTATTATTTTGGGCTCAAATCAAGTTATTAAGTTAGATCCATGTCCAAGGAATCTATATCTAAAATTTCAAGGGTCTAGACCCCAAATTCTCGGAGGAGTTTGGTAGAGTTCTCAAAGGTCAAATCGTTGAACTTTGACCCATTAACAGCGAAATTTCTGGCCAAAAAAACGATCCTTAAGATTTTCCCGAATCTCAGTACCATGTATATCAAATTTCGAGTCTCTAGACTTAAAATTGACAGAGTTATTACGAAGGAAAATGTACAAAGACACACACACACAGACAGACACATACACGTTCACTTTTATAGATATACTAGCATGGGTGCCCGTCGTTGCCTGGCTATTTGGAGGTTTAAGTTGAGAAAAACAAAAGCGGTCAATTTTTTTAAACTTTGATCCCTATTATGATCCCTTTCATATATATTTTTGGACTCCAATCAAGTTATTAATTTAGATCCATGTCCAAGGAACGTATATCTAAAATTTCAAGTGTTTAGACCCGAAATTGTCGGAGGAGTTTCGTAGAGTTCTCAAAGGTAAAGATCGTTGAACTTTGACACATTAACAGCTAAATTTCTGGCCGAAACCCGATCACATAGTACCTCAGTACCCTGTATATCAAATTTCAAGTTTGGTAGAGTTCTCAAAGGTCAAATCGTTGAACTTTGACCCCTTAACAGCCAAATTTCTGGCCGACCACGGATTAGAAAGATTTTTCCTAATCTCAGTACCTTGTATATCAAATTTCGAGTCTGTAAACTGAAAATTGACAGAGTTTTTGCGTAGGAAAATGTACAATGACACACAGGCACGTTCACTTTTATAGATGCAACAAAAATATATACGTACTAGCATTTCAGCCCGGCGTTGTCCGGGTGTTTGGATGTGTATGTTGAGCAAAAAAAAAGTGGTAGTAGGAAGGCAGGCTCGAACCCGTACCGCAAAGGAGGAGAAGAAGGTGGTAAAAACCTAACGTTTATGCTGTTACAACCAAAAGCGACATTTTTTAAAATTAAGGCTAGAAAATCTAAAGGAGAGGATAACTTTCAAAAATATCGGCAAAAAAAGTGACCCCCCCCCTGTAGAAAAGTGCCTAGTTGAAGGGGAAGATATTAATGTTTTTATCCAATTTTTCGATATTTGTCATATGAAAGGTCGAACTTTAAAACGATAGTGACCTTGGAAAAACTCTCTGGCCTCTATGTAAAGTTAAAGGCAGACATGCAAAAAAATATTGAAGAAGAGTTAAAATTGTCTCTCTTACATTTGCCCACATATTGCAGCAGCAGTTAAAAAACACCAGGCACAACTGGCCCACTAACATCTATATATTAATACGAACGTGTTATTTTCTGTCTCAGGTTTACATCTGGTTCGTTTAATTATTATGTACTTCCATTTCTTGTCATGCATAATTTTACCAACAATTCTTCATAAGTTTTGGTTTCGGTTTCGATTATGGCTTAAGGACCTCAAGTTATATATATAATTTAAGTCATCTATTTTTTTTATAAATAATTTTATCAAGAATTCTATAACGAATATATATATATAATTTTGAACGATAAATTATATCTATGACAGCATTAAATTATATATATATATATATATATACATATATATATACACACGCACATATATATGCACATATATACATATATATACACATACGCATATATATATACATACGTATGTATATATGTATGTACATATACGTATATATACATATATACATACATATGTATATATACACATATATATATACATATGCACATGTATATATATGTATAGTCATATATATATACATAAGTATATATATACATATGTATATACACATACATATGTATATATATATATTTAATTTTTGACGCAATAATATATAAAAATCGATAGAACATTAATTCTATAATAATATATATGAAATCTGCAAGAATTAAAATATCATATTTAAGCGTACTTTACGAGCGGGCTTTTCCGGGCGTTCGTGCTAGTTTAGATACATACTTTTGCAGTTTTTTTCAAAAACGCTACAATTAGTGGGGCAGATTGCTGAAACAATCTTTCACTTGGCGCTTGTATTACCAAGTGAAAGGTTCTTATAGAATATTTAGACACCCTGCCTCACTACCTTTTTTTGTGGCCTCTCTAGTGGCGTTTGTATAAAATTTGCATTCATTATTTTGATAGGTCCTGAAAGATTCTTATGGAATATTGAGATTACCTGCCCCGCTAAATAATATCTGAGCGTCTCTATTTACACTGAACGTCAACAGAATTCCAATATCAATATATTACTAGAGCTGTGACAACAGCATATTCTTTTCGTTGTTTTGACTCTTGGGTATATATCCGTTAATATCTTATATTTTTTATATAGAGTGATGTGGTTCTCAGTTGATTAACTGCGTCTAAACGTGTCGAACATATACTCAAGAGGTAAAAGAATGAAAAGACTATGCTGTTGTCACAGCCCTGTATATTACATATGAATGAGTCCCTTGTGGAATTTCCACAGGTTGTGCTAGTTCACTATTATTATTTTAAACGAGATATTGAATACAGAATATGCTGATTCATGTGAATAAAGATTCTCCTTATATAATATTTGTTATTTTTATTTTGTTGCAAAAATACTTTATAAGTAGAAAATACTAATTTTTTTATGATAGGTGTGCCGCGAAAATGTAAATAAACTCAATAATCTGTCGCCATGTAAAAAAAAAAAAAAAGGATGGGAACCATTGATGTATAATAAAATAAATTTATCTTTTATATTTAATCAATTAGCAGTGGTGGCAAGTGTTATAATTCGTTATTTGTATTTATTTTAGTAATCACTAAGGCTATTCCAACAGAGTATTCTAATCATTGTTTTGACTCTCGAGTATAGATTCGACACATTTAGACACAGTTAATCAACCGAGAACCACACCACTCTATATAAAAGCATATAAGGTACCAACGGATACACACTCGAGTCAAAACGACGAAAAGAATATACTGTTGTCCTAGCCCTAGTAATCAAAACCGATATAATATATTTAAGGAGTAATTTATAAACAGGACTAGAAAGTGGACTGGTTTATTTTCGACAATCCGGAAACTCTCGCTTCTCTTTATTTTAATCTTGTGCAATGTTGTCCGCGGACTCAACACACATTGTCTGCAGTTCAATCGCAAAGGAGACCAAGACAAATAACAGGAAATAACTCCAACTCACGTTTTTTTTCGTAACAACAGCATTTACATTTTCATTGGTTTAGCCGTGACGTCACCAACGTGATTTAGAACGTTCTCCTCGTCTCTCAAACGTTCTCTCGAATGTTATCTTGTCTCTCACGAGATTTCGAACGTAATCCATGTCTCTCTCGTGATCGTTTTTTCCTCTCTTTTTCATAGTCCTTTTTCCCCATTGATGACTGCACTTCGCATGCATCTACATATCGCATCCGTGTTGTGTTACCCCCAGTCCTCACATGAGCGAAGTTTCCGACAAAGCGGAGATAATTGCTATTTTTTTAGGTCAGAATCTATTCACACAATACTTACTGGCATAACTCGTGGAAATTCCATGGTAGTTGACATTTTTTAAACATATTATAAATAAAATGAATAAATAATGAAATAAAATAATTTAAAACCATTTTTGGCGAATTATTTTTTAACCTTTTAAAGCAAAAAAGAATTGATTAAAAAAATTTAGATTTTTTTTGTCAAAAAAAGAAAAAATTCAACACAACACACTGGTTATTTTTCTGAGTAATATTTCTATATAAATTATAAAGGAACACATGTAAATTCACTTACACCTATTTTTAATTTTAAAAAGAAACTATAATAAAAATACTTACAGTCTCTTCTCAACATTACTGATTTTTTAATTTTGAAACAAAATAGCCAATTTGAAACCGTAAATAGACATCCATGTTTTTCTTTTTGAAAATGTTTGGGAGGGAGATGAAAAAAAGCGACCATAAAGAGGTAATTCGTTTCAAATTTATGTTTGCGATGATGTATTCGTGACACTGGACGTACGGACAAGAAAATTATTATTTAGATTCTTTGTCAGATTTTGACCTTGAAATAATATTTTTCATTTTTCTTTAAATCAAGTGGTTCATGCCTTGTCTGGAGCGATTTCTATAGAATATAGTGATGGCAAGAGGAGATAACTCATGTGTTACTTATTTATGATTGCTCAGATGAATAGGGATTAAGCTGGATGAAATATTTTCACAAGGATTCACTCAACGATGGAACGTTTATTTTTTTGGCTGACTTAATAGCGTTTACATCGCACCTGTAAATTAAATTAAATCGAGCGAGAGGATAAAAAAACAATAAAATACAAAAATCTTTTACTCATGGTTTTTTTGATTGGGTTCGGTCCGTCAATTCGGCATTTGAATTAAAATTTAAAAAAATATGCCGACAAAGAAAACAATAATTCATTTCTGCTTTAAAATTACGAGCCATGAAGCACAAGTAATAATTTTGAACGATAAATTATATCTATGACAGCATTAATTAATATATATACATATATATATATATATATATATATATATATATATATATATATACATATATATATATATATATATACAAGCACACATATATATGCACATATATACACATATATATATACACATACGCATATATATATACATATATACATATGTATATACATATATACATATACACACATACGCACACACACACACACACACACACACACACACACACACACACACACACACACACACACACATATATATATTATAAAGAAGTGGTTGTGTGGGTCCAACGAGATAAAAATGTATATTAAAAAGAGTGAACCTACCAACATTTGTGGAGACGGAAATCTTCCACCATCCAGCTCCCCGGGTAGAGTACCGTCCTCCTCACATCACCATTGGTGAGACTAAGCTGAAGACCGTTCACCAGATTACCTACCTAGGGTGTGCCATCACATGAGATGCCAAACTCAACAGGCAAATAGACAATAGACTGGCCAAGGCAAACAGCGCTGTTGGCAGATTGTACAACAGAGCCTTGAAAAACAGACACTTAAAAAATTGCACAAAAATCAGTGTGTACAGAGCTGTAGTACTCTTCACCCTCCAGTACGGCTCTTAGACCTGGAAAATTTACCGCCATCAATTACGACTCTGCGCTGTCTCCGCACCATTCTAAAGTCCAATGGAGTGACTATGTCACCAATGTTGAGCTCATCAGGCGAGCGGAAATCGCAAGTGTGGAGGTCATGCTGCTGAAGTCACAGCTATATTAGATCGGGCACGTCTCCAGAATGGAGGATCATCGCCTATCCTAGATAGTCCTATATAGCGAACTCTCTACTAGCCGCCGTGACAGAGGGGCATTGAAGGAAAGATATAGACTCTCTGAAGAAGTCCCTTGGTGATGGCCACATTGACCATCTCCAGTGGTCTGCTCTCGCTGCTGACCTTTATACCTGGCGACGTACTATCCACCAGATTGTCGCCTCGTTTGAAATCTCCGCACAGAGAATCTGCGGGAGAAACGCTGTAGGAGGAAGATTCGGGAAGCCTCAGCAGCCACACCTGACGTGACTTTTGACTGCAGCCGCTGTGGCCAAACCTGCTTGCCCCGCATCGGGCTCGTCAGCCACAAGCAGGCTTGCAGTCGACGCGGACAACCCCCTTCATAGAATGTTCATTTGCGAAGTACAGCTAAGAGAGACACAGATATATACATAAATATATAATATATATATATATATTTGTACCCACATATATTTACATATATATACACACACACACACACATATATATATACATATATATATATATATATATATATATATACATACATATGCATATATACACACATACAGGGTGACATAAAAAAATAAAGCTAAATGGAGGCCATCTAGAACATATATACTGTAGAACGGAGAAAAAAAGGCCAAAGACCCTAGTGTTTTGATGTGATGTTTTGAATATAATAAACTAGTTATGACCAAAGTTTCATTTCTTTTGGTGCATATACACACACATATAATATACAGATAATATATATATATATATATATATATATATATATATATATATGTATATATATGCACACATATATAATATACATATAACATATATAGAGTATATATAATATAATATGATATGTATAATATATAGTATATATAATATATATATATATATGTATATATATTTATATATGTACATATATGTATATTTATAAATATACGTATATAAAATATATTCATTAATTCAAGAACTTAAGATTTAGAGGGAGAAATAGAAACTACTTTCTCTAAAGATATCGGCGATAGTGATGACGTCTCTCCTAGGATGTAATATAGGATTTTATTATAACAGATACATGTGTATATCACTGCGTTCTGAAATTATATAAGACGGTGGATAATAGGTTAGACATAATAAATTTGTACGTGACATCTGTCATTGCAAACTTACGGTAATTTTATCCAGTAGGTAATTTCTGCAATCAAAATATTATATATATATATATATATATATATATATATATATATATATATATATATATATATATGTGTGTGTGTGTGTGTGTGTGCATGTGTGTATGTGTGTGTGTATCTATCTATCTATCTATATATATGTGTGTGTGTGTGTATCTTTCTCTCTCTCTCTCTCTCTCTCTCTATATATATATATATATATGTGTGTGTGTGTGTGTGTGCATGTGTGTATGTGTGTGTATCTATCTATATATATATATATATATGTGTGTGTGTGTGTGTATCTTTCTCTCTCTCTCTCTCTCTCTCTCTCTCTCTCTATATATATATATATATATATATATATATATATATATGTATAAGTGAGATAAGTCACAAGCGATTTATCCTATCAGATATTACAGTGGGGGTAATACTTTCAGAATGATCCTAGCCAAAAAGGTAATGCTAAATATTTAAAAGAATAGAGCAATATATAAGTTTAATTGTTATAGTTAAATTCTGTAAATCTAAATATATACACATATATTTAATTTAGGAATTTATTGTTTGAAACAAGGAATGTATAGAGAGACATTATGTTTATTTCATTAATCCATGGATTTTCAATAATGCACTACTCCACCGACGTGGCTATAATACCCCGGAAAATATTGCATTCCTTCTGATAATGGACTGTCCTGGTTGTATGAAATCCTTTTCCTACAACTCTTATTCAGCATTCAAATAACATTTTTAATATATGTGCTGAAAAGCAAAATACTTTGTTATTCATAGCTAACCATTTTGCTAATTGCATTTCCTTTCCTCTGATGATATGAGCCATTATTGAAAATCTATGGATTAAGGAAATAAACATAATTTCTCTCTATATTTTCCTTGTTTCAAATGATGAATTCTTAACTTTATATGTGTTTATATTTTGATTTACAGAATTAAAATTTAACCATTAAACTTATATATATATATATATATATATATATATATATATATATATATATATATATATATATATATACGTTTTATTTCTTGTTACTGCATCTTTCTGTTAAGTTACATTACTGTTTCGGCTACACGGCCGTTTTTTTTGGCCGTCTGTAGCGTACTCAGACTTTTACAGAAAATAAATATAAATATATATATATATATATTTAGATATATATATATATATATATATATATATATATATATATATTAACTTTTAAAACTATATAAAAGTACTTATTAAATTTTTATATTTCTTATCAGACGTTGGAAAACTATTTAGTCAGTAAGTTATGTAATTACCTGAAGCACTGCATTTACTTGCTCTCTCGAGCAAGATTGTGCAATGATATATCATCATATATATATATATATATATATATATATATATATATATATATATATATATATATGGTGATATGATGATATATATATGATGATATAATGATGTATATATGATATGATGATATATATATATGATATAAATATATATATATATATATATGTGATATAATGATATATATATGATATATATATGATATATATACATGATATAATGATATATATATGATATGATATATATATATATGATATATATACATGATATGATGATATATGATATGATATATGTGATATAACGATATATATATATAATATAATGACATATATATGATTATATAATGATATATCTATATATCTATATATGATGAGATAATGATATATACATGTGTATATACATGCCTATAAATGTATATATATATGATATAATTATATATATGTACATATGTAAATGTGTATATAATATGATATATATACATGTGTATATAGATATATGTCTATAGATAAAGATGTAAGTATGTGCATACATATATGTAGCTATTTGTATATATATATGTGTGTGTGTATGTGTGTGTGTGTTTGTGTACGTGTGTGTGTATGTGTGTGTGTTTGTGTACGTGTGTGTGTGTTCTAACAGGAAGATCCGATGTTGTCCGGCGTTTTATGTGAATTACCAAATGTTTCACTCTCCCATAGTTTTATGGTCCTCGAAATCGATGAAATAGCCTATTTTGTAATCAAATCGATTGATTGCCAGCTCTAATAAAAAATATCATTCCCGCAGTGTATCGAGAGGAAACTACGTATACCTCCTAACAATGACATAGTCCACAATACCTTGTAGTCTACATTGCACTGTAGAGAATATAATATCGAATTTATAAAATTATTTATGAATAATGGCTACACTTTAATAGGTTTAAAAGCAAAAGTCAATTAATATGGTTTAATGGAGCTCTAAATATAATGCGAGTAATAAACATAAAAATATTTATAACATGAACTTAGCAATAATATATATATATAAATATATATATATATGAACAAATGATTAATAAAACATGTTAAAAGACATCTTGAAAAAGAGTTAAAAACATATTTAATTTTAAAAAAGGAAGCACAAGATAAGTGGATAGTCCTTAATCCGCGGAGTTTCGAAGAAATACTCTCCTTCTCACCAGAGGGCAGGAATTAGCAAAATGCGGGATCGGATTTTGCATATAAAAGTATTTAATGAAACTACAAGTAAGTCACAGATCTTACTTGGTTAAAAAAAAGGGTGAGGTAAGGGGAATAGGAGGTAAAAGAATATATATATATATATATATATATATATATATACATATATATATATATATATATATGTATATGAGCTCCTGATTTCGAATCTCGCTCGATTCAACCATCTTGATGAGTCGTAGAGGACGAAACACGTGTCAGTGGATAATTTTAATTCAAACACACACACAGATATATATATATATATATATATATATATATATATATATATATATATATATATATATATATATAATGTAGCTCGCGTGTATTTGGAATAACATAAAGTTAATGATAGTCACGCCTGACTAAACTACTTAAAGATAAATGGTTTTAAATGCGTCCAATTATATTTTGACAATAATAATCTAAAACCATTAACAATTAATAAAAACTAATAATAAAAAAGAAAACTTTAAAAAAGTGTTTAAAGGGTTATAAATAAATAACTAGTAATGGCTTTAGAAAACTTTATATCGTAACCTAAAAGCCTTAATCATTTAAAAACATGTCAAACGACTGACAGTAAAATAACCGGAAGTTTAAACATGGTAAAAAGTAAACCAATAATTTGTAGACGCTGTGCAAAGTGACATATGACTATGGAATCTTAAATCTGAAAATAATATAAACATATTTAACGACTAAAATGTATTAAAACGTTGAAAGTTGATTAATTGACACTGACGCTGTCGTTTATTGTAATCGAATTATAAAATTAATGTGAGCTGTACAAGGCACTTAATATTTCGATAAAATGTAGACAACCGTTTGTGAGGTTAGCGGATGAATGTAACGATTAGGATTTAAATCTGAACTAATAAAACGCGTTAATTAAATTTAATAAATACTAATATTGAAACGTAAGTAATTATAATAATATTGGCAGCTTAAAATAAAATTCTTTTGAAAATTGCCGTAAACAATACATTTTCTCCCGGAAATCGCTGGAAAAATGGTGGGATTTTTCTATCGATCCAGTAGATATCTTACTGCTGATGCGATTCTCTATCTATATAAGAGCCAGGTACGTCCAAGGGTTGAATACTGTTTCCACATCTGGGCAGGAGCAGCTAGAAAGAACTTGTCCTGCCTTGATAGAGTTCAAAATAGACTTTGTAGCCTCGTAGGAGGTGTCCTTTTCTCTTCCCTGCAACCTCTATCTCGCAGAAGAGATGTTGCGAGTTTGTCTCTGATGTATCGTTATTTTCATGGAAAGTGTTCGACTGAGCTTCAGTTTATGACCTCCTCCCCTCGCAAAACTTTCACGAGAAACACTCGTCTAGCTGAAAACACTATCAATAATTCCCCCACTCTTTATCTGTGCCTAAACCTAAACGTAGATTTCATGAACAAAGCTTCTTTCTTAGAACTTTCCAGCTGACTACAATATGGTTGTCTTCAAGTCTAACGTAAACAAGTTCTTGATGAGCCGTTTCATGTAAGTTAACAAATTTACCAAATTTTCATTACTAATGATGATTATATTTTCCAATTTCTACTGTACACTCTTAACCCTTATCCTTGAGTGGCCTCTTGGCCTTGATAATATGGTGATGTCTGTGTAAAAAGAAAAATAATCGTGTAATTAAACTTATACACAGAGATACATTTTTCCCTGACTGTATAATTAAACCTATGCACGAAAGCTTATATTATAATTTTTTTTAGTTATAATATAAAATAATAACATGTCAGATTAGTAATAATTAATTAATAAATATATTATATATCTATTAATTGAAAATATAGTAAAATTATTAAAATGTTGTCAGGAACCTAACAATTTTATTTTGTACTGATGGAAGTTTGAAAAAAATATAGCACGTTTCAACAGCAAAACCAAAAATGTTACACAGTGGTCGAAAGAATATAAAAATGTCAGTATCTTTTATGTCTATAATGTCTGATTGACACTTTACTCATATGTTTTAAAAAAATGAATACTAGTCGTATTAATAAGAGAATGCTGCTCGTAGGATGCGAAACAGTTTTTAATTATTGGTTCTTGCTTTGGGCTGACAAGATCGTTATATTGTGCAGAACTATAATAAATCAGCTAGTATATAATTATATGCCAACATTAAGGTCGAAACAATCGTACGCAAGTTGTTACTGAAAAAAAGTAATATTTTGAAAATAAGTAACTGTATCAGTGTTTAGTTTTGTAACGTATTACTTTAAAAATATTTATAGTTCTAGTATTACATTATTGAGCTTTCTAAACTTGTGTTACTCATTTATATAGTATTACCAGAGCTATAACAACAGCATATTCTTTTCATTGTTTTTAGTCTAAAATATATATCCGACACAGTTAGACACACTTAATCAACCGAGAACCACATCACTCTACATAAAAACATATAAGATATCAATGGATATATACCTTTTTTTTTTTTTTTTACATAGTGGTCACCACTTATCAAGGCCCGGAAGCCACTCAGGGATAAGGGTTATTGCAAGTGCATTACGTTAGTGTGGAGATTTTATGAAGTGTTTACTTAAGGGGGCGGTTCATTAGGAATTTGTTAAGACTTGAAGACATCCAAGTTGTAGTCCGGTGGGAAGCAGGCAGACGGAACAGAGTTCCACAGGCGTGTAGTTCTAAGAAAGAAGATTTGTTCATGGAATCCGCGTTTTGATTTAGGAACAGATATAGAGTGGGGGAAATTTTTCACAGTGGATTCAGCTACACGGGTGTTTTTCGTGAAAGATTGGCGAGGGGGGACCAGAGATTGGAGTTCAGATGAGCACCTTGTGTTACTCATTTATATAGTATTACCAGAGCTATAACAACAGCATATTCTTTTCATTGTTTTCAGTCTAAAATATATATCCGACACAGTTAGACACACTTAATCAATCGAGAACCACATGACTCTACATAAAAAACATATAAGATATATACCTGAGAATCAAAAGAAGAAAAGAATATACTGTTGTCATAGCCCTAGTTATTACTACCTTAATTAGTTAAATTACATATAAACACACTATTACATGCCGGATCCGGTTTCGGGGCACAGAATTAACTTTGGCCCTCGCAATCGTTCAGTGCGTGCACCGGTTTTCGTTGAAGGGTAAGTGACACCTGAGATGAGCCACGCGACTGATTCTCTTTAGGTATTCAACTTTCGGGTATCGAGGCTCTAAGCTAACTTCAATCGGGTCTAGGCAAATAGGGTATTTATTTGCTTCCCCACTGAACAAATTAGGCACAAGGCCGTTTTAAAATGTGGATAGAAGGGGGGGGCAGCTCCCGATGGGTGGGAAATGGGAGCTGGATAGTGACAATTGGTATGAAGGGTTGCCCCTACATTGACCAAGGTCTTATATGTGGGGTTGCCCCCACATATGGTCTTTGCTTGCAGTATCTGCCGGAACAGATGGTATTTATTTGCTCCCCCACCGAGCAAATTAGGCACAAGGCCGATTCCTAATGTGAGGAGTGAAGGGAGGGGAAAGGGAAAAAGGGGACCAGCTCCCGAGAGGTTGGAAATGGGAGCTGGTTAATGGTCAGGCATGCGGGGCCACCCCCACATCTGGTCCCTGCTAGTCATAGCTTGCAGCATCTGCCGGAACAGATGGTATTTATTTGCTCCCCCACCGAGCAAATTAGGCACAAGGCCAATTTTTAATGTGAGGAGTGAAGGGAGGGGGAAGGGAAAAAGGGGACCAGCTCCCGAGAGGTGGGAAATGGGAGCTGGTTAAAGGTCAGGCATGTGGGGTTGCCCCCACATCTGGTCCCTGCTAGTCATAGCTTGCAGCATCTGCCGGAACAGATGGTATTTATTTGCTCCCCCACCGAGCAAATTAGGCACAAGGCCAATTTTTAATGTGAGGAGTGAAGGGAGGGGGAAGGGAAAAAGGTGACCAGCTCCCGAGAGGTGGGAAATGGGAGCCGGTTAAAGGTCAGGCATGTGGGGTTGCCCCCACATCTGGTGTTTGCTAGTCATAGCTAGTCATAGCTTGCAGTATCTGCCGGAACAGATGGTATTTATTTGCTCCCCCACAGAGCAAATTAGGCACAAGGCCGTTTTTAATGTGAGGTAAAAACCAGCTCCCCTAAAAGTAGGCAAAAAGGGGGCACTCTGGTTACCAAAAATAATAATTGTCCCAGTATAGAGGGTTTCCCCTCCATTGACTGGTACAAATTATCTTAAGTGCAGCATCTGCCGGAACAGATGGTGTTTATTTGCTCCCCCACTGAGCAAATTAGGCACAAGGCCGTTTTTAATGTGAGGTAAAAACCAGCTCCCCTTAAAGTAGGCAAAAAGGGGGCACTCTGGTTACCAAAAATAATAATTGTCCCAGTATAGAGGGTTTCCCCTCCATTGACTGGTACAAATTATCTTAAGTGCAGCATCTGCCGGAACAGATGGTATTTATTTGCTCCCCCACCGAGCAAATTAGGCACAAGGCCGATTTTTAATGTAAGGAGTGAAGGGAGGGGAAAGGGGAAAAGGGGACCAGCTCCCGAGAGGTGGCAAATGGGAGCTGGTTAAAGGTCAGATATGTGGGGTTGCCCCCACATCTGGTCTTTGCTAGTCATAGCTAGTCATAGCTAGTCATAGCTTGCAGTATCTGCCGGAACAGATGGTATTTATTTGCTCCCCCACCGAGCAAATTAGGCACAAGGCCAATTTTTAATGTGAGGAGTGAAGGGAGGGGAAAGGGAAAAAGGGGACCAGCTCCCGAGAGGTGGGAATGGGAGCTGGTTAAAGGTCAGGTATGTGGGGTTGCCCCCACATCTGGTCTTTGCTTGCAGTATCTGCCGGAACAGATGGTATTTATTTGCTCCCCCACCGAGCAAATTAGGCACAAGGCCAATTTTTAATGTGAGGAGTGAAGGGAGGGGGAAGGGAAAGGGGGGACCAGCTCCCGAGAGGTGGGAAATGGGAGCTGGTTAAAGGTCAGACATGTGGGGTTGCCCCCACATCTGGTCTTTGCTAGTCATAGCTTGCAGTATCTGCCGGAACAGATGGTATTTATTTGCTCCCCCACCGAGCAAATTAGGCACAAGGCCGATTTTTAATGTGAGGAGTGAAGGGGAAATGGGGACCAACTCCCCGGGGAGTAGGGGAGTTGGATAGTGACAATTGGTATGAAGGGTTGTCCCTACATTGACCAAGGTCTTATATGTGAGGTTGCCCACACATATGGTCTTTGCTTGCAGTATCTGCCGGAACAGATGGTATTTATTTGCTCCCCCACTGAGCAAATTAGGCACAAGGCCGTTTTTAATGTGAGGTAAAAACCAGCTCCCCTAAAAGAGGTCACTCTGGTTACCAAAAATAATAATTGTCCCAGTATAGAGGGTTTCCCCTCCATTGACTGGTACAAATTATCTTAAGTGCAGTATCTGCCGGAACAGATGGTGTTTATTTGCTCCCCCACCGAGCAAATTAGGCACAAGGCCGATTTTTAATGTGAGGAGTGAAGGGAGGGGGAAGGGAAAAAGGGGACCAGCTCCCGAGAGGTGGGAAATGGGAGCTGGTTAAAGGTCAGGCATGTGGGGTTGCCCCCACATCTGGTCTTTGCTAGTCATAGCTAGTTCTAGCTAGTCATAGCTTGCAGCATCTGCCGGAACAGATACTACACTTTGATCTTGGACAAAAGGCCACAAAGGTCTTCCCCTGCGGGTAGGTGGGTTGGGTCAAGGCAAATAGGCTTGTATTTCTTGTAATCCTTCGTGCGCACCGTTAGGAAAAAAATCGAAAAAATAGAAGAACATAGAGCAGGAAAGCCGAGAGATCAATACCAGGGGAAAGAGAAAACCAACAGAATGAAATTTAAAATCCAAATAATTAGATTTTCATATTTTTTATTATTTCATTTTTGGTCCCCTAACCCTAACCCTAACCCTAACCCGACAAAAGGAGGGTGGATCTGTAAATTCACCCTTGTCCGTTCGTCCGTTCGTCTGTCCGCTCTTTTTCAATAACTACGTCTTGGAATTTTTGAAAATTTTGCACAAACATTAAACATGGTATAATTAAAAAAAAAAGTAAAAGAACGGAATTTGCCTTTAGGGTTAAAATGACTTAAATTGAAACTTTTCTGCTTATTAAAAAAAAAAGTTGATGCCTTGGATTTTATAAACACTTTTTGGAAAGTTATAATTAACTGATTTCTATATAATTTTGTTTGACGATATTTCGCGATTACTCTTGGGTGTGCCACAGGGCCCCTTTAGGGCTAATAAAAACACTCTATTTTGAGGACTATTTTACCATATTTGTCCAAAATGATCTGTGTATGTCTATTTATCAGTTTTGCATGGTGCTAAACTCAAATTTAAATATGTTTAGGCTTTTTTGGGATAAATAGGGTGGCAAATGATGGACTTAGTCATTTCTTTTTTTTTATTTTTTGCATGACGTATAAGTAAAATTTATATATGGTAAGGCCTAAAACTTCACCGTTTGTTCATTTTCACCAGGATTTGACGTCCCCGGGAACTTTTCGGGCTAAATTTGGGCGAGGGGCGCAAATGCTAAAGTTCGTCATTTTTTTATGCCTCGTTTACTGTGCACTCATGGGGGGCCATGCATGCTTCACTTGTTTTTATAAAAACAAACATTTGAACTGCATAATAATATAAAAACATGTAGAATAATAATGATGATGATGATAATAATAATAATAATAATAATAATAATAATAATAATAATAACAACAGTAATAATAATAATAATAATAATAATAATAATAATAATAATAATAAAATGACACAGGTATCGAACTTAAGTCTTTCTGCTTCTCCCGGTAATTAGAAAGTCTGGTAGGGTTAAATCGACTGCATGTTCAATAGGACGACCCAACGGGTCTCTAGAAATGTAGGCAAGATGAGGCTTTAAGCACAGAGAAGTTCTCTAAACTCAGTATTCAGTGGATGACTCAACAGACCTCGGCCGCATCCACACGACCTTAAAGCATATAGCAAAGTTTTCTTCTTTTTACATGAGAGTAAGACCTTGTCATGAATCTGCGAACCGAGGCGCGCAAAAGAACATATCACTGGCCTGTTTCTTTTCGTCATCATTCGTAATCGCTTTGCTACTCCAGGAGTATGTACCCGATTAATGGTATAAATGTTCCAATTTACAGAGATGGTCACGGATCTCTAATTCCACCCTTGCTATTATATCCAATGAGAGACCTTGTTCCCCTCGGGGCTGGAAATTATCTTCCATCATTGTCACATGTTTGATTATCACAATTACGCGACCTTTTTTTTTTTCAAGCACAAAGAAAACGGGTCCTTTCGCACCGATGCCAACTGAGCGAGAGAGAGAGAGAATCTCTTTCATTTTTTTCTTTTTGTTTTTCCCGCCAACGATTAGCACGTGCATGACGTCATCCGACCTTTTAGCTTCAATCGTACATCATATGTAAAAATAGAATGTCTGGCCGTCTGGTAAATTTCTGGTCGCCTACGTAATCCTTCACTCTGAATAAATGCCGACGTTTATAGCTGCCCCGTTAAGTCAGACGACCGCTTTAACGCTTCTTCCTTCTTTCATCGGTGTTGCGCGGGCCCCGTTCGTCACAACACACACACACACACACACACACACACACACACACACACACACACACACACACACACACACACCCGCATATATATATATATATATATATATATATATATATATATATATCATCAGCGGCCGTCCGTTTAACAGCGTTAGTTACCATGGCTCTCCAATGAAGGGTACAACTCAACTTTTGACCGTAATCCTGTCCAATCGATCAAGTTATCCATCAAATGCAAAATGCATTTCGATCGACCATACTTTCTGGATCCAGTGAATACCAAATGTTCTATTCCTCTTTGACGGTAAATATATCTTAAGAACATGATTTGTCTTTTCATTATAGTTTCCATCCATCTTCATTCCTTTAGTACATCCAGATCTAGTCCATATACTCGTTAAAAATGTGATTATTCCAAACGACCGACTTTCTTTGCTATTAATGCGTTTCTGCATTTTGGAGGCAGATAGTCCAACTTTCACAAACATGTAACAAGACAGACCAAACACCGCCTTAGTAATGCGTTGTCTAGTCTTGAGCGTAGTGGCATTGGAGCGTAATACCAAGAATAGTTTGACAAAGGCTTGTTTACTATGATGTGTATATATATATATATATATATATATATATATATATATATATATATATATACACTCCCCAAAGCCCGCAAGTTGGGGCCTCACCATCGGATGTAGTTAGTTCCAAGTTATAGATAGGTCCTGGATATGACGTTAAACTACATCCGATGGTGAGGCCCCAACTTGCGGGCTTTGGGGAGTGTGTATATATATATATATATATATATATATATATATATATATTTGCGGGCTTTGGGGAGTGTATATATATATATATATATATATATATATATATATATATATATATATATATATATATATATATATATATATATATACACTCCCCAAAGCCCGCAAGTTGGGGCCTCACCATCGGATGTAGTTTAACGTCATATCCAGGACCTATCTATAACTTGGAACAACACTGTAGATTTAAAGAAGCAAATGCGAAAATAGAAACAAATTATAGTGAAAATGTCTTAAAATGTTCATTGGATTGGTTTTCCTTTGAACCATATATATATATATATATATATATATATATATATATATATATATATATATATATATAAAGTTAAGTCTTTGTTGTACTGCCCTGACTTAGATACCTACCTTTTTATTTAAAAAAACTATTAAAACGAACTTCTTTTATACACTCAGTCAGGGATATGCGCGTGACTATAAAAAGTTAACTAATTTGCATATTCCTTCGAAAAACCCACTTTCATTAATTATTTATTTTTATTGTTTCTAGTTGGATAATTAGTTTCACTTTACTATTACGCTCAATTCTCTACTTTTTGTATATTTTCTACATTTTACATAATTACGTAGCGTTTAGAGTGAACATATCTAGCACACGCATACACACATATACTATTGAATCGAATATTTCCAGCTTCTTTATTTTGCATCTTTTCGTATGAATATTGTATCTATTTACACTCTTTTTCTGATATGTCAGCACATACGAATTGTTCGGATCGATTACCAACATCCGAAATTCTCTTGAGGAATAATTTACTCAGGAATCCTGTGTTGAAGTTCACTTTCGATGCAATTAATCTTGGATTTAATTGTACTATATATAAAGTTTGGAACTTTCTCCATCTTGCCTGCCTTAACAGAGTTCAAAATAGACTTCGTAGCTTAGTGGGAGATGCCTTTTTCTCTTCCCAGGTACCTCTTTCCCACAGAACTGCTTTCTTAGAATTGCACGCCTGTGGAACTCTGTTCCGTCTGACTGCTTCCCTCCAGACTACAACTTGGTTGTATTCAAGTCCAATGTAAACAAATTCCTAATGAACCGCCCCCTTAAGTAAACATTTAAGCAAATCTCCTCACTAACGTAATGTACTTGCAACAACCCTTATCCCTGAGTGGCTTCCGGGCCTTGATAAGTGGTGATCACTGAGTAAAAAAAAAAAAAGAAGAGATGTTGCGAGCCTGTCTCTGCTTTATCGTAATTTTCATGACAAATGCTCGTCTGAGCTTCAATCTATGCCCCTCTTTCGACAAATTGTCACGAAAAACAATCGTCTCCCCAAAACCACAATCAATAAGTTCCTGCACTCTTTATCTGTGCCTAAACCTAAATGCAGATTCCATGAACAAAGCTTCTTTCTTAGAACTACACGCCTGTGGAACTCTCTTCCGTTTGCCCGCTTTCCAGCTGACTACAATATGATTGTCTTCAAGTGCAATGTAAACAAATCACATTGACTAATGTATACCATTAACAGTCTTGGATATGACCTTAAACTATATCCAATGGTGATGCCCCAGCTTGCGGGCTTTGGGGGAGTGTGGAGCCACCCCTTAAATGCCAATGCTCCCAGGCCCACTCTGACCCGGAGTAGTAATACCTGCTAGGGTCCCAACTATGGGCTAAATAGAAACTAATTTGAAAAATAAAAACACAAATATATTCTATTAAAAACTTTTTCTTCAAAATCACTGGATTCGGCATTAAATAACCTAAAAAGTGTTGAGATGCGGTAAAACAAAAACAACCAACCAACCATACCCATTAAGCCTTATCCTTGAGTGGCCTTCGAACCTTGATAAGTGGTGATTCCTGTGTAAAATAAATCTTTTTTTCTT
>NC_136523.1:6120000-6132500 GCF_053919585.1 Euprymna scolopes | reverse complement strand
AAAATAAATAAACAAACGAGAAATCGACCGTTTTCTTTCGAATAATAAACGAACGAAATAGGACAATCTCGTATGGTCTTTTTATTTTGTTTTGTTTTTTATTTGCTTTTTTGTAGTTTTTCCTGTGTTTAATTATTTTTCTTTAAATGCAATCTTTTCTACATTCTATCTTCACGATCTGTCATTTTAATAGGTGTCGTGTATTTTATCGTCATATATAAATAGTAATTGATATTCAATTTTTCGCAGACGCAATTGTGTAAATGAATACATTTTTGTCATCAAGTTGGTTCATCTGGCTTGTCGAATTTGGCCATTAAAATCTGATTATCGTCAAACTTGTCCTTCGGCACATTTTTTTTTTTCTTTGTGTAACGTCGCCGGCAATTTATCTACTTCGTACAAACATAATTCTTTGTATCTCCTTTTTGTATCTGGCTAAGCATGCGTGCATATTGTATATCTATCTATTTCTCTCTCTCTCTCTCTCTCTCTCTCTCTCTCTCTCGCTCTCTCTCTCTATCTATCTATCTATCTTTGTGTGTGTGTGTTTGTCTATATGCATGTAGTATTATGTGTATCTAATTACGTATGCATATGTATGCACGTATATGTATGTATATGCATATGTATATGGATGTACGTGTATGTATATGTATGTACGTGAGTGTATATGTATGTAAGTATATGTGTATGTGTATGTACGTATGTGTATATGTATTTACGCATTTGTGTGTACACACACATATACATTCATCTCTCCCTCCCCCCCTCTCACTCTCTCTCTCTCTCTCTCTCTCTCTATATATATATATATATATATATATATATATATATATATATATATAATTTTTCATGACTCGGCAAAAACAGATAGAAACGCTTCGTTTTCTGATTATTTTTTATTCCTTTTTTTGAAACACATTTTCGTTCCCCTCTTGTCTTTAGTATTCCCCTCTCTTTCTCTCTCCCCCTCTCTCTCTCTTTTCCCGTGTCCATCTCTTTCCGGCTTATTTTATCTGTCTGTCTGTCTGTCTGTCTGTCTGTCCGTCTCCCTGTCTCTCTATTTCTGTCTCTCTCTCTGGCGGCCCTGTCGGTGGGGCATTAGAATACACCGACTGGCCCCCTGCAGAGGGTAAAAGTCCCTCAATGGGGGTCCTGGATATGACCTTAAACTATATCCAGTGCTGAGGCCCCAGCTTGGTGGCTTTGGGGAGTGTGGAGCCACCCTTTAATTACCATTGCTCCCAGGTCCACTCTGACCCGGAGTGGTAGTACCTGTTAGGGTTCCAACTATGGGTTAAATAGAAACCGACTTGAAAACAACAAATATATTCTATTAAAAAAAATTTTTCTTCAAAATCTTTGGATTCGGCATTAAATAATCCGAAAAGGGTTGATATGCCGTAAAACAAAAACAACCAACCAACCAACCACTCTTTCTCCGGATACCTTTCTTCTATTTCAGTTTTGCTTTTAGTTCTAATTTTTCTCTATTGCTCGTTTACCTTTCATTTTCGTTTTGTGTCTGGCTCCCCCTCTCCATCCCTCTTTCTCTGTGGTTTTCTTCTTCTTCTTCTTCTTCTTCTTCTTCTTCTTCTTCTTCTTCTTCTTCTTCTAATTCTCTTTACTTTCTGAACTTTTTTTAATTTTTTTTCTATATCTTTTCTAATCTTTTCTTCCTTGATTTCCTCTTTTTTTCTCTTTACCATTTTTCTATATGCCTTTATTTCTCTCTCCCTTTATTTTCCCCACATTTTTCTTATCTCTTTTCTTTCTTCCTTCCTTCCTTTCTTTCTATGCCCCTTTTTTTTTTCTATATTGCTTTTTTTGTCCCTCTTTTTTCTTTTTGTTTCTCCCTCGCCTTCTTCCTCTCTTCCTTTCTTTCTCACTGCCTTTCTTCTGACTTCCTTTCTCGTTACCTTCCTTCTTTTCCCCTTTCCTACTCTCTCCTCTTCATTCATCTTCTCTTTCCTAATCCCTCTCCCTCTCTCTTTCTCTTTCTCTTTATTAGTCCGTAAACAAAGGAGAGATTGGATCTAGGAATTCGCCCCCCCCCTCTCTTCATTCGTACGTCTGTTCACACTTTTCTCAATAACCACAGTTGAATATTTTGAAATTTGGCACAAACATTAGTCATAGCGAAGTAAAATATATATAGTGTGGGTGTATGCATGTATGTATAGTGTGTGTATGTGTGTGTATATATACAGTGTGTGTATGTATGTGTGTATATATACACTTTATGTGTGTATATATACACTGTGTATGTGTATATATATATACACTGTGTATGTGTATATATACACTGTGTATGTGTGTATATACACTGTATGTGTGTATATATATACAATGTGTATTGTGTGTATATATATATATATATACAGTGTGTATGTGTGTATATATATATATATATACGGTGTGTATGTATATATATATATATATATATATACACAGTATGTATATATATACACACTGTATATATATATATAGTGTGTGTATAATTTATTTCTAATGTTTTATAATTACGCGATCATCAGTGTCGTTGATAATAACGATTTGGGAGAAATGGCATTTATTCAAATATTTCTGTATCATGCTTCAGGTAGAATGTTTACGTCTGTATTGAGTTCGAAAGATAAATGGCGATGTTACTTGGGGGGGGGGGTCCGCATGCTTGGCTTGTTTCTCTATTAATATTTTTCTCTCTTCTATTCTTTCTCTTTCCCATTCTTTAACTCTCTCTCTCTCTCTCTCTGACTTTCTTATTCTTTTCTTTCTTTCTTTCTCTCTTCTTTTACTTCTCTCTTTCTTCATTTCTCTCTCTTTTTCTTCTTTCAATGACCCACATTTTCCTTTCTTCCCCCCTTGTGTCGCTCCCATTAACCACCTTCTCTCTTTCTCCTTTACTAGTGTTTTCCTTCTTCCCTTATACAGAGCGGGATGATAAACTTATCGCCCTATAAACAATACTACATCTTTATTTTAAAACCTTTATATAAAAAAAAAAATCAGATAACTTGATCAAGTAGTAAAGTTGACATCTATTGAATGTAGCCGCCTTCAACCTCAATCAATGCATCAACACAAGTCCGGAACTGGGAGCATGCCTTTTCCACAAGCGGCGGCGTGAGCTCGGCGAATAGCGACAATCAAGCTTGTTATGGTGTTGTAGGAGGTCATTTTCGTGATGTTCTCGACATATGACAAAACGAAGTAGTTTAGCGAGTTCTGGTCGAGGAAGGAGCGGACCAGTGAAAGAAGAGTGCAAAGTCGTAGGACGATCGTCAACTATGGAATAGCTGGGAATATACTCTCATTAATAAAACCCTTTCTCTCTGATAGGCTTATGTGAGTAGTTGTTGATGGGCAAAACTCAGAAACTCATTGTATTAACGCTGGTCTTCATCTAGGTTTCATCCTGGGTGCAACTCTGTTTGTGATCTTCATCAATGATCTCCCAAATCACATTCTTATGGCATTCGTAGATGAGATGATAATCTATAGCGACCCTCTAAATGTCAGCAATGACAAAGATCTTTCTGGTTTTATCTCTTCTGATCCTGAGAATGTGCTGCAATGGGGGAAAAGGTGGTTGGTTAATGTTAGTGCATCGGAAACCAAGCTTCTCTCTTTTCATCATAATCGCTCTGATCCCCACCACACCCCAATTGAAATGAATGGGTCTAGTCTTGGGGAAAGGTCGTGTCGTGACAAGATTTTGGGACTGACATTCACTCCTGATCTGAAATGGAACACGTACATCAAATCGGTTGCCAAGACGCAGGAAAGATGCTTGGATCACTCTACTGCTCCAGTAAGTATCTCACACCAGATGCGATCTTCTTTCTGTGTAAGAGCCAGGTGCGCCCTACAATGAAGTACTGTTGCCAAATCTGGGCAGAAGCTGTCGTAATAGAATTAAACACCAGGTTCGAAACCTAGTAGGTGATGCCCTTTTTTCTTCTCTGCAACCTTTTTCCCACGGAAAAGACGTCGACACTATCTCTGCTCTATGTCTATTTTCATGAGGAGTACTCGTCTTAACTCCAACCTATTGTCCCGCTTGCTAAACTTTCACAAAAAAAACACTCGACTAGCTAAAACCACTATATACGATTTTCCTCACTCTCTATCTGTGCCTAAATGTACACACAGATTCCATGAACAAATCTTCTTTCTCGGAACTGCCTGTCATTGGAACACTGTTCCACTGACACGCTTCCCGGCTAAATACAGCATGGTAGCCTTCAAACCTAATGTAAACAAGTTCCTGTTAGGTCATCTTCACAAATAAACAGATTCCACCCAATTTACACCATTAAGGATGACTTCATTACAATCTAACGTACATTAACCTTTATCCTCCAGTGGCTTTTGGGCCTTGATAAGTGGTGAGCCCCAAGTGAAAAAAAAAACTACTTCTGAAGCCAAGCCTGGGATTCTTTGGACTTGCGTACCGTCGCCTAGTCGTGCAGCCACACCCAGGGTTCGCCAGCGGCCACCTGATTGCTCCAGGGCCTCACCACACTCTTCAGCACATCCAGGTAGAATTTGGTGTTAACTTTCAAACTAAATTCGAAGATGTGAGGCGGCAGGATGTGGTCCTCACTTGAAACCACGCTAAAGACAATAACTTTGAGTCGTCTGATGTGTTGAACTGTGCCGTCAAGCGTTGAACCAGCCATATCTGGATTTTGAAGGTGCTGGCAATGGTCCTGGTGGCTATAACTTGAATCGGCAAGGAACATGAGTTGTACAGCGGCGCATCTCCGATCTCACTCGTTGATCATTATGTCACTTTCAGACATGAGATAAGGCTCTTATCGCTCTCGGAATTTGTACACAACTGACTAACTAGTAGATGGTCTGCAACAAAAAAATAAAGAAAACCGGTTTTCATCAAACGGAAATGGAATCATGTCTTTTCTCGGGCGATAATTTTATCGTTCCACCCTGTGTTTTATTGTTTTTTTGTTTGTTTTTTAAAGTTTTTTAGTTTCCCCACCAGATACCCTCTATATTTATCAATTTCTTCGTACACCACTTTTCTTCAATCCATCCTTTATAAACAGAGCGTAACCAATTTTCGTCAAACATTTATAGACACGCAATCTGTTTATTTTTTTATTACCATAAGAAATAGATGAACACCCCAAAAGGGTGTTTTTTTATGGGTGTAAAAATTACGCAATTCAATAGAGAGAAAAAATTATGTATTAAACGATTCATTAAAAAAACGAACGATATAATTTGCCCATTCCAAATATAAAACTTACACACCCAACACCACGCGCTCACTCTCCGCCCCCCGTTCTTATTATATATATATATATATATATATATATATATATATATATATATATATATATATATATATATATCCTAGCTGGCTGACAGGCGTTGCTACCTCGTACAGTACACTTAAACATGGTATTTTAATTTATGCAGATTGCGTATGTATTATTACAGAACCAATCCTCTATTGATTGTTATATATTACGAGAAATAATATATCCGGAAGACTAATTCGCAAAATACAGATAAAATATTAATAATGATAATGCCGGTCATCAAATCCCGTCTGTGTTTATTTACAATATCACGTAAGCTGATATTTGGACTTGACAATCTTAAAAATAGTCTTTGTTGTCTTATAGATGAAAAGGAAGGATTTTTAATGGAAATATTTCACGTTAGTCCGGCCTAGATTACACCGGTGTAACGAAGAATATATCCCTGTAAAATTCTTTTCATCTATAAAAGAAGAAAAACTATTTTTAAGGCAGGATTTTTTCGATTTTCGATACTTATCTGATGAATTTCTGTACCAAACGTCAAAGAAAAAAAAATATAGACTACCTTTGTGTGAAATTTGCTACAGATTGGTTCAGCTGTTTCGGAACCTATAAAGAAGTAACTCACACACGCAATATACCTTTTATATAATAGTATATATATATATATATATATATATATATATATATATGTATATATATACTATCAAAAGTACCCATCGTTGACTGAGTTCAAAAACAGCCTACAGAAAATGGACTCTGATTTATGAAACATAATAGGTTATGAAAATGAAGGGTTGTAAAGAGATAGATTCGAATTTGGGGGTATCAAAACAAAAGCAAAATATGATGAAAGTAAAAATAAAATACATAAACCCCATAATTTATTATACCATACCTGTTCACACTGAAACACTTATCAAAATAATCTGTGGATCTATATTAAAAAATCCTTGTTGATCTTTGTGGCATATTTCCATCCAAGGAGGTCAGGTGCGAACGAACATCACATAATTTTATTACACCATATTTCTTGAAACTGAAAACTAATTATCAAAGTATACTTACGCAGATAGATATTAAAAGTATTTTTTAAAGTTTGTGCCTATTTCCATTCTATGGAGGCCAGGCGCGAACGCTGACCCCACAATTTTATTATACCATCCATATTTAAATTAAAACATACTTATCAAAGTATTAGTATGGGCATCAATATCAAAAACACTTGTAAACGTTTTTTTATTTTTAAATTTTTTATTTCCATACTTTGTGGACCAGGCGCGTACGCAGACCCCACAATTTTGATGAATAATCATTATGTCAGATCAAACATACCCATTCCTGTGTCTCGATACATCTTCTATCATTATATGTGATCAGTTTTCTATAATAGTCAACTATATAGGAGCCTATTCGTGACCAGACATACACACAGACGTACGTTCAGCTTTATATATATATATATATATATATATATATATATATATATATATTATAACCATGGGGTACGGCATTAAAATTAGTAACAAAATACAGTACAGTATATAATACACGTGTATATAATAAAATAACATTATAAATAATACCGTAATGTGGAGCAAATACCGTAGCTACCTTTTCTGAGGGGGGTGGTAGGCATCTTTTATTTTTCTTAGAGTTAATAAAAGTTTTTAGATAGTTTTTCGGGCGGCGGGGAGTGGGGGAGTAATTCAAAAGATGCTAAATAATGTTCTGACAACGAATGCATAGAATTAAAACAGTGAAAGAAACCAAAATCTCTACAAAAAATTTTTGTTTGTTTACTGTTTCAAATATAATTTGGAGGAAAGAAAAGTTGAAAACATAACCATTTCGCAATCTCATATCTCAATAAGAAAGTTTTATTCGAAGTAGGTACCTCCAACGCGCGCCACAGTTTTAACCCCCTTTGTATGTTACACGGTGTAACTATAATTTAAGTTAATATCATCCTAACTTTTTTACCATTCAAAAGAAGAAGCTTCAAATAAACTGCTAATATTAAAAAAAAAAAAATTACAGCATACAAAAATAATGAAAATGTGAGACAAACATCTTGATAACATCATCAACGCTTTAAAAACAATGTTCCTATTTAGTGACGTTTTTGAAGCCTTGGACACACCCATGTTTAAAAATCTAGCAAAAATATTTGAAATTTTCGATATTTATTCATTATTAAATGCAGTTACATAATAAAAGTAGGTTTCGTTCAATATACTAGAGGAAATATTTTTTCAGGTGTTCAACCCCCCCATCTTTCATGTCACGAAAATTAAACAAAATAAATGTAAGTTGAGACAAATTTCAACACTTTTTTAAAGCTGAAAACATCAAATAATTAAAAAATAATTAGATATATACACATATATATATATATATATATATATATATATAATCCTGTTATTTTATATATATATATATATATATATATATATATATATATATATATATAAACACGCACACACATACATATATATATGTATATATATATATATATACATAATCATGTTATTTTATACATATATATACACACACATACATATATATATATATATATATATATATATATATATATATATATATATATATATATATATAATCCTGTTATTTTTTTCACTTACCTTAAAGTTGTAAAAAAATTAGGCATAAAATCAATAATGTGACAAAAAAATAACACTTTTTCTTGATAATTCTTTTCTCGGTAATATAATTGGTTGAATTACAGCAACAAAAAACAATTCTAAAAAATAGTTATGTTTAAAAGCTTTAAATGATATTAATTTCGAATATTACGTAATATAGAGTTTAAACAACTTTTTTTTTTTTATATGTTTCCAATAATAAAGAAATATATTCATATAACAGAATAAAAAAAAACTATGGACGCCTGTCAGCAGCAGAATATATATATATATATATATATATATATATATATATAATCCTGTTATTTTCTCTACACACACACACACACACACACACACACACACACACACACACACACATATATATATATATATATATATATATATATATATATATATATATATATATGGACGCCTGTCAGCAGCAGAATGTTTAGATACATGTATCAACAGAACAGGTTAAAATTAATTTTATCGTCTGTGTAGTTCGTTATTAAAAATCTATTTATTTTACAAAAGGTTAGTCTTATATTGTTTTTATCCATTTTTTATTGTACATTTCATTTATTCATAAATTTCTACATAAATGATCTTCCATAAAAATTGACCCAAACTATAGTAAACACACGAAATGATTACGTCACTAATTAATGCGTACAATGAAGAAGTTCTACACAACGGTTTGGAGATGCCTATAGTATCACCATTTTTTTAAATTACTAATCCAATTTAGTTGAAGACACGCTAATAAACATTTTGAGGGTCGGGGTGTCTGAAATTATCGAGCATAGTTGAGAGAGTGTAATAGACTTTTTTTTTTTAGCTTTTTCGGCGGATAAAGCTCAAATGGTTAGGAATTACTCAAATTTTGCTAAACAAATGATAAAAAATACTCAGATTTTTAACAGTTATAAACACTTAAAGCATTCAAAACTACCTAAGATTTGTCAATTTCTTGATTTTCAGTGAATTTAAGGTAAAGGTAGGGTCACTTTATTTATATGTTTTGAGCTTTGGCTATTCATTTTGGAAATACCTGGAAAATACTAGTGTTTTGTTAAATGATAATACTAGTGTTTTGTTAAATAAAAATACTAGTGTTTTGTCAAATAAAAATAGTATGGTTTTGTTAAATAAAAATACTAGTGTTTTGTTAATTAAAAATACTAGTGTTTTGTTAAATAAAAAATAATAGTGTTTTGTTAATTAAAAATACTAGTGTTTTTTAAAATAAAAATAATAAAAATACTAGTGTTTTGTTAATTGAAAATACTAGTGTTTTGTTAATTAAAAAACTAGTGTTTTTTTAATAAAAATACTAGTGTTTTTTTTAATAAAAATACTAGTGTTTTGTTAATTAAAAGGACTAGTGTTTTGTTAAATAAAAATGCTAGTGTTTTTTTTAGATAAAGACGCTAGTGTTTTGTTAAATAAAAATACTAGTGTTTTTTTTTAATAAAAATACTAGTGTTTTGTTAAATAAAAATACTAGCGTTTTTTTCAATAAAAATACTAGTGTTTTTTTTAAATAAAAATACTAGTGTTTTGTTAAATAAAAATACTAGCGTTTTTTTCAATAAAAATACTAGTGTTTTTTAAATAAAAATACTAGTGTTTTGTTAAATAAAAATACTAGTGTTTTGTTAAATAAAAATACTAGTGTTTTTTTTAAATAAAAATACTAGTGTTTTGTTAAATAAAAATACTAGCGTTTTTTTCAATAAAAATACTAGTGTTTTTTAAATAACAATACCAAAAATATTATCAACTAAATTAACCCACTCGTACAGAAATCACGTACAAAATAAAATTTCTCTCAACAATGGAAAAAAAAATTGAAATACACTTAAAACATAAAAAAAACGCGCAGAAATATCTTCAATTTAGAGACAATACATTTAAAGTTTCTTTTTCAAATTATTCTTTCGTGTAAATAAAATTCAGTCAGCTATATAAAAAAAAGGTCGATTTTATTTGCTTTCTATGGAAATAAAATTATCCACACGGAAAGAATAACTTTTATTAAATGCTGTCCCAGTCTAGAAAGATTTCTACTATCGTTTTGCATAAAATTCATTCATATTATGACCATTAATCGAATCTTTAAATAAATACTCCACCGAGAGAATTCAGATTAAATGCTAGTAGAAGTAAAATTAATTTTTTGTTTTTCTTTTTATTTATTTATTTTTAATAGCGGGGGGGGGGGTAAAAAAATCTGTATATTAATAGGCTAACTTGTGTGTTATTTATTTTGTGTGTCACGCTTACATCCGAGTGACTGTCGTTTAATTGTTATGGACTTCTATTTCTTGTAATAAATAATTTCCATAAGAATTCTTCATAAGTTTTGATTTCCGTTTCGATTATAGTGGATGGCATGCAAGGCATCTATTTTTTTTAATAAATAATTTTACCAAGGATTCTTCATAAGTTTTTGTTTCGGTTTCGATTATAGCTGACGGCACTTCAGTAATCAATTTTTTATGAATAATTTTTTCAATAATTATTCATAATTTCTTGTTTTGATTTCAATTATAGCTGAAAGAACTCAAGTTGTATATATATATATATATATATATATATATATATATATATGTGTGTGTGTGTATGTGTGTGTGTGTTAGTTTCGGTTTCGATTCAAGCCAATGCACCCAAGTCATATTGATATATTTTTTATTTTTGAAATCGCAACTTTATAATATATAAAAAATCGATAGAACATTAACTCTATAATAATATATATGAAATCTGCAAGAATTAAAATATACTATTTAAGCGTACTTTACGACCAGGCTTTGCCGGGCGTTCGTGCTAGCTTAGATAGATATTTTTTCAGTTTTAACATAAGAGCTACACTAATATCAGAGCGTCTCTATTTCCGCTTAACATCTACAGAATGCCAACATCAATATATTACATATGAATGAGTCCTTTGTGGAATTTCCACAGGTCCTGTTAGATTAAATTAATTTGCCATCTTTCAAAAAATCATCATACACAACCATATCTCTCGAGTCAGTTGTTGTGGTTTCAGCTCTTTAAAAAAATAACTTCCCTTTTTAAATAGAAGCTGTATCGGCTTCAATAGATAATCTATAATATAAATCTCACCTGTTATTTAAATCTATATATTATGTATGTATGTATGTATGTATGTATGTATGTATGTATGTATGCATAAAAATTTCGAAAGAAGCGACGGATTTTTGGTATGGTTTTAAAGCTCGAATCTTCGGATGACAAATATCGAAAAATTGGCTTAAAACATTAATTCCTTCATCTTTAAGTAGGTTCTTTTCTACAAGGAGTGGTCAATTTTTTGACTAGCCTTTGCCACTTCCGGTCTTTCAATGGACACAACGGCAAGGACGACACGTTTTTTCCCCCGTTCTTTTCCCCCTTCATGATACGGGTTTGAGCCAGCCTGGCCACTACCAATGTCTTTTTTTTTTTTTTGCTCAACATACCTCTCCAAACACCCGCGCAACGCCGGGCGTCCAGGCTAGTAAAAAAATTATTAAAGTAGATATAAATTTAAATCAACGTGAAATTATATTCATGAATAAAGCAATTAAAACAATTTTATTGCAATAAACTGTAAATAACGTGGAGGTAATTGGTAAAATACATTTTCCTTAATGTTTTCCTAATGTTAGTGTGTCCCAATAAAATGTATACACTCTTTAAATTATCTTAACTTGCTATATGAATGCGTTATGCTACATTCCCAAGAGATGTTTAGGACCAAAGAATGGCACTCCCAGCAGGATGGAGCACTTCCCTAGTATCATCATGACGTAAAAACATGTCTTGATAGTCATCTGCGAAGCAGATAGTTAAGACGAAGAAGAAATATCGAGTACTGTCCACACCTACAGGATTTGAGACCCGCCAATGGATTTTTCTCTTATTTGGGGGGTGGTTAGGGGCATGTTAAACACAGTGTTCACACCACAATGCAAACTACAATAAATGAGTTGAAAACAACCATTGAAAGAAGATGTATCAACATACCAATTGGACTGATTAGGAACGTTTTCGGTGCTAATGCCGAGAGTGATCCGCTCTATTTTTAAAATCGTATTTCTACGCTTAATTAAAGTTTTATGATATGTTTTTTTTTATTTATTTGTAAGGTTAAAGTACAGAATATGTACAAAACACCCTCCCCTCCCCATGTTAAGAATTGCTTTTTAAAAATTAATGTTATTATTTCAGGACGGATCACTTCTGCATTCTGTTGCACTTAAAAAAATACATTGAAAATTTTATATCTATATCATTAATTGCCAGATGAAAGATAATGTTTTTAAAGTGCACCAAAATGTACATTACATAAAATAAATCCAAGGTAATTTTTTTATTCAATTTAAATTAAATTTTTATACCTTACTTTGTAAAATTTATAAAAGTGCACTTTGAAGATAAATACACTTCAAATTGAATCTTATACCTCTATTTTTAAAGCCTATAGTAACAACATTTTGTTTAACAATTTTCATGCCTTGGATGAGATGCTTTTCTAACTTGTATCTTG
>NC_136523.1:6110000-6115000 GCF_053919585.1 Euprymna scolopes | reverse complement strand
AACGTAAAGGACGCGCACGACGAGACATTCATTAATTAAACACTTAATTCCTTTATATTTCTAGTGTTAAAACTATTATTAAGACCTAATAATGTTGCACCCTTAATATATTACAGTAGTACAATACCGATTATATTTTCATTATCTTGAATTTGATTTTAAATCAAATTTAAATAATTTGTCTTCAATTATAACAATTTTATAATTTTATAAACAATATTTATAACTATTTTTTTAATCACCTCTAAACTTATTAAAAAAACTTGTTTCATATAATTGCGAACTATAAACTAAGAAAAAGACTTCATACATAAAGAAACCAACATGGCGGATTTTATTAATACTTCTTTACGTTATAAACGATTCGGAACGTATTTTGTACATATATGTACATATATGTATACGAGGGCATTTTAAATATGCAAGTTTACGTATTAATATAGTACATCTTAAATTAATCGTTGTGCTCATTAAAAAGCTTTCTAATATTGCTCGACGTAAATTCACGTTGATAATGGGTATGGAGGTCATTTTGATTTTACGACTAAAAGTCTGAAATCATTAAGAATATTTAATGCTATTCATATGCTTAATAGATTGATGAGGATTTACGAAAGCTATGATAACATATCTTATTTCTACTTCTTATTAAGTATATATGTATTTATATATAATGCGGGTTTCTCAGTTAAAAATAATGACTTATATCGCATGTGACAAGTAAAATAAAGACGTATGGTAAACAAAAAAGCATGTCAAATCATAGATGCTTTAATCATTTAACTATTAATATTTCGAGCGATATAACGCTCTTTATCAAAAAATGAATTGTTTGATAAAAAACTCAATGAATATGAATGAAATGTGAAAAACTGGACACTATCACATTTGTGTAGCGTTTATTATTTGTTTTAATGTGCTAGTCACTTTCACGGGGAGTATTTCTGCCTGATGGCAAAAATAGGTATGAATATTAAAATATATATGTGTTATTGAGTAATTATTACATTTATATATATATATACGTATATATATATATATATATATATATATATACACACGCACACATACCCAAACATATCACAAAATTTAGAAAGACGTTCAAGAAAATCTATATATCGCCTCTTTGAGTATATAAACCATATTCAAACATTATGGTGATCGAAGTCCCCTTCAGGGCTGTAACGTCCCTGCCGAGCTCAGAGAATCCACGACGATCGCGAGGTTTCACGATCGAATCCCTAATCGGCAGCGATCTCGAACGCAACAACAAGCGCGAAAATGTATGCTCCCAACCAGCGCACCGTCATCATCCTCATCATTCGCCGTTACCACCGCCGCCTCCTCCGCCGGCGACGGTGGGTCACGTCAACAACGACGGGACAATACCGGTCTCTCATCTACCCCTGGGTGGAAGCACTTTGTCATTATCTTCATCGTCATCATCGTCATCATCGTCAGCCTCACCTCCGTCCTCGACTCGGTCGTCCGTGTCGCCGAGTGGTAATCGCCACCAGCAGAGTGGCGGGTCCGTTACGTCAACCTCACTATCAAGCACGTCACCCTTAACGCCCAAAAACCCTTTGAAGTGTCCCGTTGAATATACGGGCAGTATTATCACACATCAACACGGAAACAGTACTAACAATATCCACAGTAGTAACAATTACTGCGGTAAAAATAGTAGTGGTAATAATAATAATGTTAATATTAATAACAGACGTATAGACAATAACTGCACATCAAGCAGTAATAATAGTAATACGACTACTGTTAGTAATACTACTAATAATATAACTTCCAATAAACCAAATTCGTATAATGCCCAGAGTCGATCACCTTCACCGATGCCATCTCATATTTCAGAAACTGAAAAAATTAATGGCGCGAACTGCAATAGTAACATAACCACAACAAGTATTAATGATAACAATAATAATATAAATGGGACGATTAAATCGGATGAGAGTCCTGGTAACCATCGTCAGTTACCGATGTCACATCTCAGCCAGTACGCCCAACAGCAAACACCTCTCGGCCTGGTAACACACTCGATAGAAAAGACCCTACTTCCGGAGGACAAAGAGAGGTACGCGCAGCATCCCTCGCACCCATCGCAGAACCAAGCTCACAGCTATCACCATCACCATCACTCGCCTCCGGTACCAGTCTCGAGTCCGACGGGCACCGGTGCCGGTCTCCACTATCCGTTGAAGTGCGTTCAGAACACGGAAGACTATTACCGCGGCGCCGCGTCTGGTTTCACGCCGGTCCGGTTATGCAACCATCCGCTCGGTTCGGCTGTGAACGTGGCTGCAGCCGCTGCTGCAGCCGCCGCTGCAGCCGGTTCGACCCCAACGTGGACTGGCGTATTACCCCCAACGTCGCAGGCGGCGGCTGCAGCGGCTGCCGCTGCTGCAATGTCGCCCGTCAATATGAGTATCTACCGCGATCACACAACGCTATTCAACCCTTGGATGTTCGCCCGTTGCGCAGGATACCTGGGACATCGCTATCCAGGTAAGCTATTAATTAATTAATTAATTAATTACCTGTTTTTCTTTGGTTACTCATGAAAAATTCAACTTTTTTATGGTAATCCCCCTAGACAAGACATGAAGCCATTTGATGTATGCAGCTGTAAAGACATAGAAAAAAAAAGCACAACTTCAAGTTCAAAAACTAGTTAACGATAAATGTTGGATAAATTTCTAACCTAGACCAGCGATTCTTCCCCCGGTTTCAGAAATATCGTTTTTGGAACGCGAGGACTAAAGAACAAAATAAGACAAACGAGAGTTATAATCGGTCGAAATTCAAGCCAAGGTTTATTTTCTATTGTCATAAAACTTATAACTGACCTGCGTGCAGGTATTGGCTGTAAAGATATATTTCATTAGGAGAGTGATAAACTGAAGAAAAAAAATTAGGACGTTCGGCAACTAAAGCTAATTTCCAAATTCGCAATAAATCAATACTGATGTCATTATTTGAGGATGTGCTACACGGTGTGTTTTCTCGTCTTCAGGTTTACGTTTGTCTGGAGACAAAATATCTTTTATAGAACATCTGATTTGTTTAACAAAATAACTCAACACTGCTTCCAAACTAACTACAACTTGCCCGTCTTCAAGTCTAATGTAAACAAACGTTTGTTAAACTGTCATCTCGAATATCCAATTATTTGAAGTAATCTTCTGCGCTTCCCATCATCTTCACACTGACGATCTATTTAACTCCTTATTCCTATTGGTAAACGTTGTCACATTAGTAAAAAAAAAAAAAAAGTTTCTAAAGGAAAGAATTTGTTTTTATAGCCAACTACGTTATTTTATTCATCGTGCATTTTTTTTCTTTCTGAACGATTGTACCTATTTACTATGCCTCCCCACGGGACAGAGTTAGACACCAGGGTCGTTTTTTAACGTGGAGAAAAGGTACAAAAATAAAAATTGTCTCAGTCGTGAAGGATTTCGCCTCCACCGAAAGAGAACAAGAAATAGAAGTGCAGCAACTGAAGAACAGATGGTATTTATTTGCTCCCCCACTGAGCAAATTAGGCACAAGGCCGTTTTTAATGTGAGGTTAAAACCAGCTCCCCTAAAAGTAGGCAAAAAGGGGGCACTCTGGTTACCAAAAATAATAATTGTCCCAGTATAGAGGGTTTCCCCTCCATTGACTGGTACAAATTATCTTAAGTGCAGTATCTGCCGGAAAAGATACTACACTTTGATCTTGACCCGAAGGCCAAGAATAGGACTTGGTTTAGTATAAATGATTTAATTATTCTTGTCAACCTATTTATCTCTATCTCGTCTCTCTCTCTCTTGGTTGAGTGCGACTCCGCTCAACTGGAAAAACAAAGTAAGATTACGACACAAACCCTTTGAGTGCCAGGTCCAGACTGCTCGATAGCAGAAATTGGTTACCGGAAGTGACGTCAAGAATAGTCCATTGTCAGAATCTGTAGGAGTGCCACCCTAAAATATTATATATAATAATTATATTATAGATGTATATATTACCTAATATCATGATAAACGATATATATATTATATATTATACATATATATCATGTATATATATATATTATATATTATATTGTATTATATATATATAGTATATAAATAAGATTCATATGCGCGCACACGTGTGTGTGTGGAACCATGCGCATTATATAAAATACAGCTTTTCAGGGCGGGGCAAAGAAAAATCACATAAGTAGAAAATACATCTTTTAATAAACATGAATCTGGAACAAGAAAATAGATCCGATATCCGAAACGCGAAACCTTTTTTCTTTCATTTTTTTTTTTAAGAAGGTGGTGTTTGATAAACACAGCTAAGTAGACCTGATTTAACAAAAAAATGTATTGTTTTTAATTACACGAGACAGTTTTTCAAGGTAAACAACTGATGATCCCGAAAATAATATTAGGACTATTGTGAATTCTTGGGAGCAAATAATACACTTATTGCAAGAGATTATCTGACTTACAAGAAATATAGTTTTCCAACGAACGACTTATGATTAAAATTTTTTTTGTTTTTTTAATATAGTTTTAAAGGTTGGAAAACTTCCAAGTATATATATATATATATATATATATATATATATATATATATAACTAATTCATTTATTCACATAAATTTAATATACGAAAGTATAGATTTATGCGTAAACTTTAAGTATTTACTTCAAAAGTGCTCAATACGTAGGTAGAGCTAGTTAGTAATTTATAAAATATATATGGCGATTAAGCTACACTGAATATTCTGCGTTTCATACAACTATAGGATTCGTCAGGCTTATGCGAGAATTCTGTAGTTGCTTCTTGTTTTTATATATGCTGAGGATTTCTAGTTAGCCAATCAGCTTTCTAGTATCCACCGCGCCCCTTCCTATCAGCCAATGGGCATGCATTTTGTCAAACAAAGGATCTGTTTTTAGAACTAGGTTAGTAGTTTTAGGTAGACGTTCTCCTTTTTATATATATATA
>NC_136523.1:6087500-6107500 GCF_053919585.1 Euprymna scolopes | reverse complement strand
GTGTGTTCCTGTGGTTTGTTTACATTTGAGCATATCATTTAAATGAAGGCATATACAAAAGGAACAGTCTTCACTGATATTCAGAAAAAGACAAACTGCCTGTCTGCGTCGCACAAACACCTGTACGGCACATTCAACTTGGTCCTTATTTTAAAAGAAACATCTATACAGCCGGCGTCTAGTATCAGGTTCCACCAATGACACTTCCTCGTTAGTAGACAACCTAAGCCTCACCCTGATCCACTTCTTAACTCCCCGGAACCTTTTCTCCTGCTCACTCACTCGTGTCTTCAACTACCCTTCCCCTTGTAATAGGTGAGATAGTGTTTGTTAGACTTAAAACTACACAGACTCACCCCCCACCCTGCCTCATCCTACATTGCATTAAAACAAGAACGGGTATTGATTTCGCCAATTGCATTTTAAACAAGACAAAGCAACGAAAAATGGTATTTCAAACTTAAGCGTGATAGAACATACAAAGCAGCAACTCGAACTTCAATTTGAAATAATATAGCAATAATATATAACATATCAACAGACAAAAACTTGACTAATACTACAATATTAGTGACGGAGCAGGGCAAGCGTATAGAAGCTGTATAAAAATGACTGAATGACTGGTGTGCGAGGTGACGTCACGACCAGAAATGAGGAAAAAGATTATAAAAAGAAGACGTGAGCGCAGATCGATAATCACGTTAGAGACAGGTGGGTAAGGTCACTGTTGAGACTTTTTTTTTTCCAATAAAATGTAAGTTTGTAGTCCTGGTAAAACTTAGTGGTAGGAGCTTAAAATCTTTCCTTAAAAAAGGTTTCATTTCAAGATTTAAAGTGGCCTTAAATTTTTGATCAGAAGTATATATATATGTGTGTATGAAATATTACATATACATATATAATATATATATTTATGTGTTATATATATATATATAAGTGTGTATGTATATGCAGTATATATATATATATCTAATGAATATACATGTGTAATGTATATATATACGTAATTTATATGAAATATATATATATACATAAGTAATGTATACATACATATACATATCTATATAAATACATATGTAATGTATATATATATATATATATATTTATAAGTGCAATGTATATACATGTAATGTATATATGTAACTATATAATGCATTTATATGTAATGAATATATATATATATATTGTAATATATATATGTAATGTACATATATGTATATATACATATAAAGTGTATATATGCATATGTTATATATATACATAAGTTATGTATATATGTAATATATACCTATATCTCATATATATATATATGTAATGCATACATATGTGTAATGTATGTATATATCTATCTAATACATATATATGTAATATATATATATATATGTTATGTGTATGTATATGTAATGCGTATATATATATATCTAAGACTGATATATGAAATGTATATATATATGTATGTAATAGATATATATTTATATATTTAATGCATGTATATGTGTAATGTATATATATATATATATATATTTAACGCATATATATATTTAATGTATATATATATTTAATGCATATATATGTGCAACGTATATATATACAATGAATATATTTATGGAATGTATATGTAAATAATGTATATATATGATAGGTGTATGTATGAGTAATATATATATATATATATATATATAATTATATAACGTGTATATATATTTTTATCCCTTCTTTCTGTTTATTTAATTAATTACGTATTTTGTTTGATATTTTTTAGTGAATTTAAGAGTTTTTAATATTTATATTGATTGTTGAATATGTGTATGATATTGAACAAAAAAAGAAAATATTATTTCAAAGCAAAGCCTGGAAAATCAAAGATTATATAGAAAAATGCTAGCATGCAAATTAATATGGTTAAGGTTATCTTGGTTGTTAAAATTGGAAATAAATATATTCTAGTGAAAAGTATAATAAGTTTATAACTTAACATGTTGCAGCATTAAGAATTTATATATAATGTTAAATTGAATTTAAAAAATCTTAATACTGCAATATTTTAAGTTATAAATTCATTATAGTTTTTGTTACTAGAATATCTTTTTTCCTTTTCCAGTTTTTACAACTAGTCCTTTTATTTTTCTAAGTTTAATCTTGAACCTATTACTTTCCCATGCTTGCATTTTTTTATGTAATATATACATATATGTATAATGTATATATATATATATATACATATATATATGTGTGTGTGTGTGTGTGTTTATATATGCATATATATATATATATGCATATTATATATTATTCAATTTATTTAGTTTCAAATATGAGTTTCATCGGCTGATCTACTGCCCTCATACACACAAAAGAACCTGTAGTACTTTTGCTCAATACTGTATTTGTCGTCTTAAATAAAAACAAAACCAACCGAATTGACAACTTCTATACAACCGTTTATAATGCAGCGAAAATGAACTTAATGTTATCTTAACACAATAGTTGCACACGGCCTTTCGTAATCGTTTCCACCACCGGTCATCAAACACTGTACTTTTCACCCCTTCTCTTTTTGACACAAAACTACCAAAAGTCCCATAAATAATTCTCTTCGCCATTTTGTTCACCGCCATTTTGTGTTTACCGCCAAAGTATGTCTCAATATGGCGTCGTCGTTTGAATACAAACGTCATTTAAATTTATCGTTTGTTTTTCTTTCTTTGGTCTTTTAATTCGTCGCTGGTGCACAAGACGTGCGTCGACCTCTCGCCTTGAAGTGTACGAGGTGGTTCGATCGACGAATTTGTTTGCATAATCAAATAATTGAATGCACTTGCTCATGAATAGAATGCGCGCGTTTTTAAGTGCAAACCAGCGAACTCGCACGTTTGTTTCTATCATCATCAGTGTTGTATAAAACTTAATGAAGACCAAAATCGTTTCTATAAAATCAACATCGAGCTATTTAATTAAATTTAAATAACACGTCAATAAACTGACCTTGGGAAAATAGTATATCCTAAGATTCTTCAAATCTTAACATTTTTCTTTTCCTTAATGTTCTAGAAACAATCTCTCAAAGTGCTATGCAACAGTAATATAAAATGCTATGCTTACCTGAAAATGCCTGAACAGCCCGATCGATATTCTCGTTAGAGGCGTCTAAGATGATTATCTTCTCTATCAAAATTTTTATGTTAAGTGGGCGCAGGCAGACTCTGGATGTGACTGCAGGATTCGCTGCCGGACTACAAGTACAAAGAGACCCAGTCTTGACTTCGGAAAGCGTGCTTTGAATCGGGAATCGTAAAAATCTAAACATTTTGGGGTATCGAAATCGGTATCGGAAAAGGAAAAATTGATGCTTATTTTCCGATGGCAAATCGATTCTTTGTCTTTTTTTATTTGATTTTTTTAAAGTAAAATCTTCTATTGCTGGTAATAATAATAAAATAATAAACATTTCTTGATCTTAAAATACAAGTAAAGCCAAAATCGATAGATCATCTCCACAAGTGTAATTTTGACGTTTAGGAAAATATCTGCCTATTTAACATGTGTTTTTACGAAATAAATATCTGCTTATTTATGTGTTTTTACGAAATATCTGCTTATTTATGTGTTTTTACGAAATATCTGCTTATTTATGTGTTTTTACGAAATATCTGCTTATTTATGTGTTTTTACGAAATATCTGCTTATTTATGTGTTTTTACGAAATATCTGCCTATTTATGTGTTTTTACGAAATATCTGCTTATTTATGTGTTTTTACGAAATATCTGCCTATTTATGTGTTTTTACGAAATATCTGCTTATTTATGTGTTTTTACGAAATATCTGCTTATTTATGTGTTTTTACGAAATATCTGCTTATTTATGTGTTTTTACGAAATATCTGCTTATTTATGTGTTTTTACGAAATATCTGCTTATTTATGTGTTTTTACGAAATATCTGCTTATTTATGTGTTTTTACGAAATATCTGCTTATTTATGTGTTTTTACGAAATATCTGCTTATTTATGTGTTTTTACGAAATATCTGCTTATTTATGTGTTTTTACGAAATATCTGCCTATTTATGTGTTTTTACGAAATATCTACCTATTTATGTGTTTTTACGAAATATCTGCTTATTTATGTGTTTTTACGAAATATCTGCTTATTTATGTGTTTTTACGAAATATCTGCTTATTTATGTGTTTTTACGAAATATCTGCTTATTTATGTGTTTTTACGAAATATCTGCTTATTTATGTGTTTTTACGAAATATCTGCTTATTTATGTGTTTTTACGAAATATCTGCTTATTTATGTGTTTTTACGAAATATCTGCTTATTTATGTGTTTTTACGAAATATCTGCTTATTTATGTGTTTTTACGAAATATCTGCTTATTTATGTGTTTTTACGAAAAAATTTTTTTTTAATATCTGCCTATTTATGTGTTTTTTTCGAAAATCGGGGAAAATAACAATCTTATAGTTAAATAATTAGAGATTTATAAATAATCGGAATCGGGAAAAATTTTAGAATCGTCCCATCACTAACACACACACACATATATACATTTCAAAAATAAATTTTGTATACTGAAAATGAACTTGAATACACTTTTATTCAAGTAGTACAGAAGGTTAAAGTCGGGGAGGAAGGAACAGTGAGAAAAGGGTACAAACCCTTTTCTCACTGTTCCTTCCTCCCCGACCTTAACCTTCTGTACTACTTAATTTGGTTATACGTTGAGAATATCACCAACATGACCGTCCACAATACCAAAGCCAGCCTGATCGCCACCATCCGCCGAGCTTCCGCCGGCACTTGTGGAAAAGGCAAACTTCCAGTTACGGACCCGAGTCGAGGCGATGGTTGATGCTGAAGGTGGATACATTGAATAGCTGCCAGCTCTACTACATGAAATCACTTGAATTAATTTTTTCAATATTTTTTTTTTTTAAATAAAGCTGTAGTGTTTTTCTTTCTTTGAAGCGGCAGATTTACCGTTCCACCTTGTACAAAAAGGGAAATAAAAGAGGATGAAAAATGATCAACAGATTACAAGAGGAAGAAAAATAAAATAAAATACGAGATGAAGAAAAAGAGAAAGAAAATCAGGGAGAGATAGAAAAATAGAGTGAGTCAAATAAAGATAAAGAGAGGATAAGAGAAAGAGAAATCAAGTGAATAGAGATAAGGAACGAGAGAGATAGAGAGAGGGGGAGAGGGAGGGAGAGAGAGAGGGATGGTAAAAAAAGAGAAAGACAGAAAGGAAAATGGAAGGAAAGTAAGAGGTAGGCAAAAAAGGGAGATAATTCAAAAACGAAAACTAAAAGGACAAACCGTAACAGAACGTTTTGAAAGGCGAAGGTCACGAGAACAGCAAGCCCAAACCCGTGAATGGCATTATGGGATCGATAACAACGTAATGTGGTATGAGGATAAAATGGCATTTAAATTAATCGGGCCAAAGACAAGGCCATCGAAAATGCTATTAAGTGACCAATTTCGAATCGACAGCACGTGCTCCAAGACTGAAATGGACAATCAGTCACATTGGAGAAGTGACTTCATAGTCAACGTGTGTCGCCCGTCAATGAATGATTGGCGAGCGCGAATGAGAGCGAACATGCATCAGATAGAGGGGGGGGCAGTATTAGAGTGATATGCGACCGCAGAGTTAGGGCACTTAGCAGGATGTGTGTACAGAGGCGACAAAACGAGTGGCCATTCTTAAGAATCTTATGGTAGAGATCATAGAAACAGGTTAACCAATAAAGAGGAGGAATACCTTTGTAGACGAATAGCAGGATGCTGTGTTTGATTTCGTGATCAATCGATTGACTATGGCGGTAGAGAACTGATTAATTTACAAATGATCGATTGACAACATTAACCTTTTCGTGATTATGTCGAGTATTGACGAATTAAAGGATTCCGGAAAACGTTGTATATCACATTATAAGAAACAAACTAAAAATAACTTTCACATACAGAGTATCTTTCGAAGAATACCATATTTGTGTAACTGCTTCCAGGGACACTACAAAATAGTATTTTTTAATCAAACATCAAAAGCGATTTTCTTCAATAATTAAATCCTGTCCATTTCACCTATCGTTTTCCAGTCTTTTCATGTTTTTTGTCTCCCGTCAAACTGTTATCTTCGAGTGGCCTGTCTATCTATCTATCTATCTATCTATCTATCTATCCATATAGCTACTTCATTTACTCACATAAATTAATATACGAAAGTATAAATTTCTGCGTAAACTTTAAATATTTACTTCAAAAGTGCTCAATACTTAGAGCTAGTTAGTAAGTTATAAAATATATATGGCGATTAAGCTACACTGAATATTCCGCGTTTCATCCAGTCTAGGATTCTTCAGGCTTATGCATAAGCTTAAAGAATCCAAGACTGGATGAAACGCGGAATATTCAGTGTAGCTTAATCGCCATATATATTTTATAAATTACTATATATATATATATATATATATATATATATATATATATATATATTGTAAATGTCAACTGAATATTAGGAATAAATAATAAGATGGTCAACATCATGAATTTTGGAATATATTGTTTTGCCATTTATTCACCATATTGCTCTGTAATTACATTGAGCTTCTTAAAAAAGGATATATATATATATATATATATATATATATTATCGAAATTTGAAAAGAAAATCCATGTAAATGTGTTTGTTTTTAAAAAAATAATTACTTTTAAAAGCTGAATCTTTCGACAAATATGCAATTTTAAAAGCAGAATTTAATTTATTTTTTCGTTCTTCATTTTATGAAAGTAATATTTCATAACATATGAACAATTGATATATATATATATATATATATATATATATTAGAGTAAGGACGATTAATCGGAATCGGGAATCGTAAAAATCTAAACATTTTGGGGTATCGAAATCGGTATCGGAAAAGGAAAAATTGATGCTTATTTTCCGATGGCAAATCGATTCTTTGTCTTTTTTATTTGATTTTTTTAAAGTAAAATCTTCTATTGCTGGTAATAATAATAAAATAATAAACATTTCTTGATTTTAAAATACAAGTAAAGCTCAAATCGATAGATCATCTCCACAAGTGTAATTTTGACGTTTAGGAAAATATCTGCCTATTTAACATGTGTTTTTACGAAATATCTACCTATTTATGTGTTTTTACGAAATAAAATATTTAAAATATCTGCCTATTTATGTATTTTTACGAAAATCGGGGAAAATAACAAGCTTATAGTTAAATAATTAGAGATTTATAAATAATCGGAATCGGGAAAAATTTTAGAATCGTCCCATCACTAACACACACACATATATACATTTCAAAAATAAATTTTGATACTGAAAATGAACTTGAATACACTTTTATTCAAGTGTGATTTATTTATTATTTATTAAAAAATCTACATTCAAGGAATAACGTCATTTGCATATTACATTAAAGAAAATCTATTTTAATAATTAGGTTGATGTTATTAATTGTTTGTTGCAATAGCATCGTTTTAGTCGTTGTATTTAAAAATATTATTAAAGTAGATTTATTAAATTTTATTTAAAATTTAATTTAATTTATTTTCAATTATTAATAGCTGACAACAGTTGTTTTTAAAACCGGAAGTAAACCTACTCATTTAAGCTATAAGAATTATTTCTCCATTTAATTTATGAAAGCTACTTCTCGTTTTACTTTCATAAACCAAAATGGATGTTTTTTAGGCTTCCCAAAATCGAACATGTATTCACCACGTATCAAGTTAGGATATTTGGTGCATTTTCAATACTATGGGACTTATACCCTTGCTAGGCAATGCTTCGACTTGGAAAGTATGCGTATATACAACTAGAGTAGTATACAGTAGCGTCCCAAAGTTAAGTACCGGTCGATCATTTTTTTTTTAATGACTTCTAACTTTATCTATGAAAAAGGAAAATAGAAATTGGTAAATTTTCCAATGTTTAATAATTTAATTAAATAAAAAAGAATAAAAAATTGAGAGTTCAATATAGAAACGTTGTTTTAATTTGAATAATTTTATTTTATTCAAATTTCAAATTAAAACAACGTTTCTACATTGAACTCTCATTCTTTGACGTTATTCTCGCGTTACCTGCGCACAGTTCAAACAATTACAAAATACAACTGCCAGATACAACGCGCGGCTCTATACAGACTCCTTTCTCCAAATTAACAACATGGCAAGAAGGAAGAAAAAGAAAAAAAAACAAAGAACACACTGAAGATGAAGGTTACCTTCGAAATATATTTGTGATAAATTCAAACAAGTACAATATTTATTCACTTTCCTAATATTACGTTGTCATTTGGTTTCAAGCGCATTTGATGCGTATTTTATTTTATTAAAAACAAATCGTTTTTTATTTTTGTTTTTGAATACATATTAGTTTTTTTTTTAGATATAAATAAATTTAATTAAATTACATGTGTCCATATAAATAAATGTAATTAAATTATAAATAAATTTAATTAAATTACAGGTGTTACATATAAATAAATTTAATTAAATTACAGGGGGAAATTATTAATGAAAAAAATAAAGAATCCTTTCAGTATTTAGTGAAAACCCCCTTGTTTTCAATCACACTATGGCATCTTTAGCTGCAAAACAGAACCAATAGTTCACATGTTTATAGGTGAGATATTATTCCAGACGAGTGCTTATTCGATCCATTCCCTAATTTTATTATTGTTTTCCCCACTCGTTCACGTCTTATCGATTTCTTTTCTTACAAACAATCGTTTCTTTCTGTCCACGAACTAAAGGCGAATAAATGGAACCTTTCTATCTCCCTCCACGCAACTCTTTCATCTATCGCAATTTGTTTCTCCACCCTGATCGCAAACATCCGGCAACCGTACGTCAAATGGTTTCCTAAATTGAAGTGGACCCTGTTTAAGCATAAATTGGCTCGAAACACCTCCGGTCACGACCAGTTGATGATCGACGCGCGAGTTGAAATGAGAAGCGGTAGAAGTCTGAGACATTTTTTATCGATTGTTTTAAATAAATGCGCTTGTAATTCATTGCTTCGTGTATTGTATATGTACGCGACCGCCCAAAGGCTCTTTATGCTACGCTGTCAATCTGGTTAACAGTGATGTAGCTTATGAATGTATACAAGTCTACATAAGAGGAGCGCTCCAAAAATAATGCCTGCTTTTTCTATTCCGCTGAAATGGATCAAAGGAGATTCCAATTAGCATTGTTATGATGAATGAACTTATGCATCCACGACCTCACTATTGGCGATATTGACGGTATGAAAATCTAAGAAAGCACCCCCTTCCATAAACATGGATTAGAAGCAAAGATGTGTCATTGAATTTCTGGCAAATGTGCATTGAGAATGTTGGTGACTATGTAGAGAAATAAATTCTTAAGCTTCAAGGATCGTTTGTTTTAAACCATTTATGTCTTTGTAATTTTTCAACTTTTGGAGTTTAAAAAATAGGAGGCTTTACATTTGGAACGACGCTTGTATAAAGAAAACTCGAATTTTAACTCATAATGATTCCTCATTCCATAATACATGGTGGTCGCTAGAAAAGCGGGAAATTTAAAAGTCAGCTTAGATCATGAATAAAATGCGTGATTGATAATTTTTTTTATTGGTTCCGTGTGACTGTCGTAAAAATAAATCGTTGTTTGACGCTGCAGTGAAGTGCACGGACGACATTTTAAGTATCTATGAGTATAATATAACATTTGTCTCTGAAAAACTTTGTGAAAATTATTCTTTTTAAAAATAAATCGCTGTTTGACGAATTTCCCGCTTTTCTAGCGACCAGCCTGTATATATTAACTAGCAAGCAGCCTAGCATTACCCGATCATAGTATACACTTAAATATAAATATTTTAATTCATGCAGATTTCGTATTTATTATTTTTATAAGTTAATTCTGTATTGACTCCCTAGAATTAGTTCTACATATTGTACCCAATATATAGTAGTGATATCTAAAGTTTTAAAAATATAATGCGTGCTCTCAGCTAGAATCAAAATCAAAACATAGCTATCCAGTTTTATTCCTTACCCCCTGCACTATGTCTTCCCGCATATAAAACCTAACAAATAAACGCCGTAAAAAAAGTAACTGTGTATTTGTTCATGTGCAGAAGAGCATGAAGTCGTCTGCCAAGTTCATTTTTTTTTTCAATTTTTATCCTTTAGCAACTATTTTTACCAGATAAAAACCAAATCGAATTGTTTTCACAAGTCATAATTTACTATGCGTCAAGTTTCAAGTTTATACACAAAAAATAAACTGAGTAGTTTAGTAGAGGCTGTTCCTCACATAGACAAAGTCTCTCGATTTTTCTCCCTCGTCTCTCACTATTTTTCTCCCCTCTCTTTTTTTTTTTTGTTTTCAACTTTCTGTATCTTTAATCTTTCTGTCTTTCTATATCTCTCTTTCTCCCCTACTCTCTCTCTCTCCTCTATACTCCTTTTCTTTCTTCCTCTCTATCTCTCTTTCTTTCCCACTCTTTCTTTTCTCTCTCTCTCCTCTCTATCTATCTTCCTACTCGTTATCGTCTTTCTCTCCTTTCGCTATTTTCTCCTCCTCTCCCTTTCTTTCCCTCTTTATTTTCTTTACGCCTTATCTCTTTCAGTTCTTTGCTCTGTCTTCCTCCCCAACCTCCTCTGTATCTTTCCGCTTTTTGCCTGCTTTCTCTCTTCTTACGTTTTCTCTTTCCCTACTGTATCTCCCCCCACTCTTGCTCCCCTATCTCCCTGTCTCTTTCTTATTGCCCTGCGTTTCCTATCTCTATCTCTATTTTTCCCCTTAATGTTTTCCTGGTAATCTCCAAAAATACCGTTAGGGCTTACAACATGGCCGCCAGAAGAGTCACGTGATCCGGTTGATCCAAAACATGAATCGCCGTATTACGAAACCGGAAAACGCAAATTTAAAGCAAACTTTTGTAAACATTATTTTTTAAAAAATAAAAAATAATACTTCTATTATGTGTTAAACGACTGTAATAGTTTATTTTGGAAGTATATTTCATAAAGAAAATTGACAACCCACTTTAAAAACAGAAATTACGAGTTTTATATATTTTATTCGCAGTTTTTTGTTGGGGGTGTCAAAAATTCCGCCTAAAATTCTGATACACCTGGTCGACCACTTGTTTGTTCTGAATAAAATACTTTTTATAAACACTGTTTTAACTAAAAACAACCTAAGATTGTTTCTCAAAGTTTGCCTATTTTTATAACAACATTATATCAACAAAAAATTAAATACAAACAAATTGTGATTGTTTGTCAAAGTTTGCCTTCAAGGCTGCGTTTTCTATTTGCACGATTCATGTTTTGGATCAACCGGATCACGTGACTCTTCTGGCGGCCATGTTGTAAGCCCTGACGGTATTTTTGGAGATTACCGTTTTCTTTCTCTTTCTCACTTTCTATATCTCCCCACTGTGTTTTCCTTCTCCCCTCCCTCTCTCTCTCTCTCTCTCTCTTTCGCTCCTTCCCTCTCCTCCTCACTATCTTCCTTTCACGTTGTATACTCGACTCCCCCTCTCTCCACATCTCTTTCTTCCTCTCTTCCCAACCTTTTTCTCTTCGACTCCTTCTCAATTTAACCCTTCAAACGATGACGTAATCGCCCACACCCCTGTTTGTTGACGGCGATAGACCATGAGGCCGTCGATGACCGCCTCCATTGGAGGATGCTGCGCTCGAAGCAATAAGCCAACGTTTATAAAGATGTCAACGGTGGCTGGTGGAGATTAGAGAAAATGATGGTGTGTCTGCTCCTTGCCCTTACCTCCGCCCCCCAATAAATGCCAAATCTTTCTCTCATCAACTCCGGAGATGTTAGCTTGTTCTTTGGAATCGACAGTTATCGCCACTAAAGTATAATACGCCATTTCGCTTGTACTTTTATGTTTTGTTTGCGATTTTTACTCTCCCGTCGACATGTTTGTAAATATTCACACAAGAATAAACACACGGTTTGCTGATATGGGTATCATCTATTCGGTAGAATTACAGCCGGCATTACCGTACAAGTCTATCTACAATGAAGGAGAAGGATTGGCTATATGAATGGGATTGAACTAGAGATTAATACATACGAGAAGAAAACATTCATCTTTTCTTACCGCAATTTTCATGTTGTCTGCTGAAAAGTTATTTATTATATACTAGCAGGGGAGGATGCCCGGCTTTGCCCGGACGTAATTTTGATTTGTTCAGATTTCGTATACATTATTATAGTCGTAATTTCAAAAGTAAAAAAATAAGTATTTGAGTGCCATCAGCTAGAATCGAAACCTAGATCAATACTATAACATTCAAAGCTGGTGACGTTACCACCGCAGTGACATGTATGTGAACTGATTAAAAATAAACTAAGATGAATGTATGAAATGTATAACAATTCTTTTCAATTTTGTCCCTGTTTGACCCCTTAAAAACTATATTACCGTCTAAAGACCTATAAAAAGACGGTCCATAAAAACCAAACTATTTAAAGCCCCCCCCCCTCAGTGCCGCTCTATGACTTTTTTAGTTACAGTAGAGATAGAATTTGAAAATATGGAGACAGACAGGCATAGCGAGCTTTAAAAATTAGATTAGCAGGGTTACCTGCCGTTGCCCGGTGACAAAAGTATAACTTATTTATGTTAAAACTCCTATCTCTAGTTCCCAACAACCATCTCTCTATCTTTCTCTCCTCAATCTACTGTTTCTCCACTGTCCAGCCCATTCCTCTTTAGATGGACATAGCCGTACTCGTACACACACAGATTCCTCGGGGAAAAGATCGGCATTTTCTGTCAAAATATAATAACACTAGCAGGGGTGCCCGGCGTTGCAAAAAAACAAAAAAATGGTTAATTTTTTAAAACTTTGACCCCTATTATGACCCCTTAAAATTTATAGTTTCGGGCTCAAATCACTTTATTAAGTATGATCCACGTTCAAGGAATCTATATCTAAAATTTCAAGTGTCTAGACCCAAAATTGTCGGAGGAGTTTGGTAGAGTTCTTAAAGGTCAAATCGTGGAAATTTGACCCCTTAACAGCCAAATTTCTGGCTGACACCCGTCACATCGATTTTCCCAAATCTCAGTACCCGGTATTTCAAATTTCGAGTCTATAGACTAAAAATTGACAGAGTTATTGCGTAGGGAAATGTACACAGACAGACAGACACACAGACACACAGATAGACAGACAGACAGACAGACAGACACGTTCACTTTTATAGATATATAGATAGATTGAAAATATGAATTTGGGTTTTCTTTTAGATTTCAATTCTGTTTTTTTTTTTTTTTTCTTTTAAGTTAGTGTTAGGGTTTCCAACAGTCGGATACGCTGGTCGTCCTCGACTTTATATTATGGGAAGAGTTCGAGTTTCGGCATTGCCGGTAAGTACTGTCACCAGGAAACCTTTCTTCTCGGTGCAGTTTTATTGCCGAAAACTCAGATAGATCCGAGGGGCTTCCCAACGTTGTATTGACCACTGTTAGCACTGTTCCTATTAACTTTTTTCTCTGTGAAAAAGTGTATGATCTGTTGTGTTGATTGTAACAGATTTTCTAAGGTTGCGAGATTCATATTTACGTGGTCAATTTATTTTTTTAACTTTTTGCATAGAAGTCACCACATATCAAGGCCCGGAGGCAACTCAAGGATAAAGGTTAATGAGTGTACAGTAGTCAATGGGACAATATCGTAGTAATCGTTAGTAGTGGACATTTGGTAAATTGGATAACTTAAAAGGATGGCTCATCAAGAACTTGTTTACGTTGGACTTGAAGACGATCAAATTGTAGTCAACTGAGAAGCAGGAAAATCGAAGAGAGTTCCAGAGGCGTACAGTTCTAAGAAAGAAACTTTGATCATGAATTAGGTTTGAGTACAGATAAAAGGTGGGGGAAATTATTGACAGTGGTTTCAGCTTGACAAGTGTTTATCGTGCAAGTTTGGCCAGGGGAGGATAGATTGGAGCTCAGAGGAACACTTGCCATGAAAATAATAATAAAGCAGAGACAGGCTCGCAACGTCTCTTCTGTGGGAAAGAGGACATCCTCCACAAGGCTACGAAGTCTATTCTTATGATTAAACTTTATTTGTGTGATTAAAACTAATTTTTCCTTGTCGTCTGCTAAAATTTTCATTGGCTTAAAGCACAGCGCGTTTCTTGTCGATTTTTCATTGCCATTTTTCGTTTTATCAGCGCTTGGTATATTCTCTCAGTTTACGTCATTCGCCTGGATACGCCTGGCAAACATTCACGGAAATTCGTGTAGTAAAAATCAGTTCACCTGTTTGATTAAATATGTTTTAAAAGAAATTATTTAAAATGACAAAAAAACGTTTTATTATATCACCCCGCTTCCAAAAATTGAACAGCCTATTTATAATTTTCCCAAAAGAAATTCTTTACGAAGTTCGATGATTCTTTTCGAGGTGACTACGAGGGTTGGTCTAAATTGATATTTCTTAGATGGCCAAACAAAGTGGCTGATTTTATTGTTTTTTTTTTTTTTAACGAAAATGAAATGTAAGGGTTAGAGAGACGGGAATAGTACTATTAAAACAAGTGACCATTTTGTGCCTTAGAATTTAGTAATATAAGCTTCATAGCAGGCGTTACTGATTCGGCTGATATAATTTCTTCCGTTCTTAGATTTATAAACCCTTCATCCTTTCCATTTTTGTTGCACTTACTGGTAAGCGGGTGAAATGCATTCTTTTCGTCTCTGCACTGAAGGATACGTAAACCAAGAACTCTATCGGCGTTGATTTCTTGAAGGCATTTAAACTTTCTCTACTGTAGACATTGAAACACACACACACAGTCTCTCTATCTTGTAGTCATAAAAATTCTCTCTTGTTAGCATTCAAAGTCTCCATCTCTTTAAGGCATTAAACGTGTCTATCTATCGTGGATATTATAATTCTGTACCTCTTGTAGGCATAAAAATTCTGTATTTCTTGTAGGCATTAAAATTCTCTATCTCTCGTAGGCATTAAAAATCTGTATCTCGTGTAGGCATTAAAATTCTGTATCTCTCGTAGTCATTAAAATTCTGTATCTTTTGTAGACATTACAATTCTGTATCTCTTGTAGGCATTAAAATTCTATATCTCTTTTAGGCATTAAATTCTGTATCTCTCGTAGTCATTAAAATTCTGTATCTATTGTAGGCATTAAAATTCTGTGTCCCTTGTGATTCTGGATATCTCGTAGGCATTAAAATCTTTTATGTCTTGTAGGCATTAAAGTTCCTTATCTTTCTTGAGGTATTAAAGTTTTCTTTTTATCTTTCTTTAAGATATTGACGTTCTTTATATTTTTCCAACGCATTAAAAGTTCTTTATTCTTCTTGAAGGCTTAAAATTTTCTCACTTGAATACATTCAAAGTATTTCCTCATTGTTCTCTCTTGTATGCATTGAAAACTCTCTCTCTATCTTGTAGGCATTCAAAGTGTTTCTCTCTTGTATAGATTTTAAGTATCTTTCTCTTGTGAGCAGTCAAACTTCTCTCTCTCTCCTGGAAATTCAAACCCTCTATCACTCTCGCATGGGCATTTTCTCTCTCTCGTCTTGGCATTTAAACTATTCTCTCTCTCTCTCTCTCTCTCTCTCTCCCTCTAACTCTCCCCCTCTTGTAGCCATTGAAACTCCATTTCTCTCTTGGCAATCAAAATCCTTCTTGTAAGTATTTAAAGTCGCTATTTATTTTAGGCATTCAGAGTTTCTATTTCTTGTAGGCATTCAAATTCTTTCGCTCTTGTGGGCATTCAAACTATTTTTTCTTGTTTAATCTTTATTGTCTTTCTCGTATAGATTCAAACTTTCTCTTTCTCTCTTGTGGGCAATTAATCTCTCTCTCCTTCTCTCTTTCTCTCTCTATCTCTCTTCTGTTGGCATTAAAATTCTCTCTTGTAAACATTTAAAGTCTCAATCTCTTGTAGACATTCAAACTGTTTCCTTTTCTTCTGTGGACATTCAAATTCTCTACTCTAATAATTTATTTCCACAATTAATGATTTTCCACTCTTTTTTTTTTCTTTGAAGATATTCTATCGCGATTTCTCTTTCTGATTTCAACATTAGCGCGTCCGACAATTTGTAATCGTTCTTATTCCCCAATGTCGTTTTACCATTTTTCATTTTAATGTTATTCTACGTTTATTTACCCTAACAGGACGATCTTACATTCTAAGAGTAATTACACGGAATATGTTTGTATTTGATTATTCTGTACCGGCTTGTCTGGACGCCGCCTTTACTCGGCCAGAAACTTATAGCAAAGCAAAAACAAACCAGCTTAAAGGCACAGCTTCATAAAATATAACAGTTTATGACGCTTCGCCATTTTGTCTTGCCGCAAAAAGGTGTTCTTATAACTTATTCAGACAATTAGTCGAAATTGGGTGTCAGAAAAATCAGGATTTTGAGGAGTATCGGAATCGACGAAAAAGTGTGCTTGTTTTGCGAATAAAAACAATTATTTTAATTGTTTCTTTATGTCTGCAACAAAATTTCCCATTGCCTGTATTATTGATAAAATGATAAATATTTATTGATTTTAATCTACTAGTAAAACAAATAATATATTGATCACCACTCCATACAAGTGTATTTTTTAAGAAATACATATCCACATATTATATGGATTTTTAATATAATCCGAAAATCAAACATAAGTAAATATATAGCATTGAATGTTTAGAGTTATAAAAGAATCGCAATCGGAACATGTAATTTTATCGTAATCGGGGATTTAGAACCTAAATCTGGGATGGCGAACATTTTTTGATATTTCGAGATAAATATTCCTCTGACACACACAGACACACAGACACACAGACACACACACACACACACACACACACACACACACACACATATATATATATATATGTCAGAGGAATATATATTATATATATATTATATATATGTATATATATATGTGTGGCAAATGATGGACTCAGTCATTTTTTTTTTTGTTGCATGGTGCAGAACTCAAATTTAAATATGTTAAGGCCTTGGGGACTTTGGGAGTTAAATGGGGGGGGGGCAAATGATGAACTTAGTCATTTCTGTTTTTGCATGGTGGATAACTCAAATGTAAATATGTTAAGGCCTAAAATTGAATCGTTTGTTCATTTTCACCAGGATTTTATGTCCCCTGGCGATTTGGGGGGCTAAATTGGGGTGTGTGTGCAAATGCTGAACTTAGTCATTTGTTTTATGCATCGTTTACTGTGCACTCACGTGGGACCGTGCATGCTTCACTTGTTTTGATTTTCTTTCGTGTATATTACAAAAATGTAATACTATTTTCATAGTTTAGACTTTTGAATATCATCATATGATGAATAGAATTTGAATTATTTTCCGTTGTCTCTACGTATACTTTCGCTTCATTGTTGATGTCATTACTTGCAAGTAAATTGTATATGATATTTACCGTTAAACATTTATTTATTAATAAGGAAGTACTTGCTTATTTTATAATTGCATAAATTATTATGAAAACACTGAAAACAATAGCATTATTATAATTGTTACGTGATTGTATCGGTTAAAATGCGCAAAAGTTATGGATGTAGAATGAGTGCTATATGCAAAATAGATGGTTGAATATGATTAAATTTGTGCTCATTTTTGTGGTAAATACTAATCCCTATTAATTACTATTTGTGCACCAAGCGGATACCATAATACTTAGTTCACTGTACCTTATCCCAAAAGTTTATACGCAATTTCAGCCTGATTGGCCCAGTAGTTTTCCGAGAAAGATTAGAGTATATGTGTTACTGTGGTGACTACTCCCTATTAACGCAGCCCACAAGAGCCAAGAAAGCCAACAAACCGGAAGCCCAAGACTCGAGTTTCTGTTAAGTTTGTGTAAGGGTATATTTTTCAAATAGTTCTTTTATTATCTTCTCGAATTTTTTTAGATAAGGATTGGTTATTTGCATTATGTAGATTCTTCGGAATACTGCTCTCATCTTGAGTGTCATTTTCACAACGTTTCGGTCGATGTAACCTCCGACCTTCTTCAGGTGTATCTTGTCGAACTCGGGAATGTTTCGGTCGAACTCCCGAATTTATAAGTTTTTTTTTTTTTTAACTTAATGGGGGTAGTATGCTCTCGTTCCATCAGCCATGAGTGGATAGAGGTTCTAAGTAATTCGAAATTGTCATATTCAGTCGCCCACACTGAGAATTGAACCTTCCACCTTTAGTAGAATATCACTCTAACAATTGATTTTTCCAAGTACTCTTACCAATGCACCATTTTATTTTATGAATTACTAAAATAAAATGTAACGGCCACGTTAGACTAAAAGAATGCGCTCTACCGTAAAGTGGTCTTGTCACGCTATGCATTCTGGAGGATCTTTATTCGTAAGAAGGAATAAATTGGTTCTGTGGGGTTGTCGGACATCTCCCCGTAGTCTATTCTATTCTTTCATCCTTACTTTCTGCAACAGTGGTCTTTAACTGTTTTGTTTATACTGTTTCGGATCTTGCATGACGTATTCAATGTCACTTACTCCGGTGATCTCTCCTAATCAAGCGGCTTTCATTACCGGCGTATAATTAGCAGTCTTTAATTAATTGCAGAAATCACAGCTAGCCGGCCTCGACCTCTCATCGAATAAATAAATAATTACTGCGGCTTCATTAGATGTTTTGTTATTTCTCTGTATTGATGATAAGTAATCTATAATTCCATTTATTCTTACTAGTGCACTATGCTTACACAAGCTCCGTAGGGCATACCCTTACATAATTTCATGATCTTCATAAGTCATTAGTGTAACAGAGTGCGGATGCGCGGTGCATATAGCGCCTTGTACGAAATAACGTCACGGTAAAAGACTATAAAAAGGAGGACGATCACGTAAGAGACGTGCGTGACATGACACCCGTAACGAGAAGTTACGCGTGGCGGAAGAATGGGAAATAAATATATTTTTTACATAAAAAGGAGTCGCGTTATTACTTGTTCTATATTCCTTGCGACGTACTCCGCTACAATGTGTTGGATCTACGTTTGTAAACGTGTGTAATGTTGCATTAGCACTGACTTCAATTTCAGATATGAAATGAAGACATATTTTAAATTTAATAAGTAATCTTGGCTCATTTTACCGCCCCCGCAATGTGTGTGTACAAAATCCATTTTGCAATCTAGGGATTGTGTAGTATATATTTTTCCTACAAAAGATTTCTCATAGGAAATGTGTTGCCAGTCTTTTTCTACTCATTGTTTATTTCCATGTAAAAAATTTAAAGTCAGATATTGTCTTTCTACCACAATTGCAAAAGAAAATTCCTGGCTGCTTTCGTATGCCTTGCGTTTGACAGAATTTCAGTCAGCATTTTCTTTATTTGTAAAATAAGTTAGAATGTCTCGTATATAGAGAAACACGCATATTCATTTACATATACTTATTCATTTACATATACACACATATATACATATACACACACATATATATATACATATATACACATATACCTATACATACATATATACTTACGCATCTATACATCAACTTATATATACACATATATATACTCACACATATATACTTATATAAACACACAAATATATACCATTCAGACACACAGATATATATATATATATATATATATATATATATATATACATATATACATATGTTTATACTTATACACATATCTATATATATCCATATATATATATATATAAGCATACATATACACATAGATATACATATATACATACGCATATCTATTCATTTATATATATATACACACACACACATATATATGTGAATAGTTATTTGTGTTGGGACGATTAATTTGGCACCGGGAATCGGAAAAATCGGAGCTTCTAGGGTATCGGACTTGAGGAGAATTTGAGCTGATTTTCCGATACCAAAACCGATTCCTTTCATTACATTATTTTATTTGGTTTTGGTCTAAGAAA
>NC_136523.1:6080000-6082500 GCF_053919585.1 Euprymna scolopes | reverse complement strand
GTGTAACCACTAGTTTTCATATTCAACAGATTATATATATATATATATATATATATATATATATATATATATATATATATATATATAAAGTTATAGAATATATATATGGCGATTAAGCTACACTGAATATTCCGCGTTTCATCCACTCTAGGACTCTTCAGGTTTATGCGCATAAGCCTGTAGAGTCCTAGAGTGGATTAAACGCGGAATATTCAGTGTAGCTTAATCGCCATATATATTTTATAACTTACTAACTAGCTCTACCTACGTGTTGAGCACTTTTGAAGTAAATACTTAAAGTTTTCGTATAAATTTATATTTTTGTATATTAATTTTATGTGAGTAAATGAAGTATATATATATACATATATATATATATATACATATATATACATATACATATATATATACATATATATGTATATATATATATATATATATATATATATATATATATAGTGTAGGCTAAAAAACTTGTTGCATAATTAAAATTTAAAATCAAACCAAAGTTACACTATGCGTAATTTCTGTTTGAAGCACGTGTCTTCTCATAATTAAGAGCTGTGATACATCGAATGAGTCTGGATGTGGACGGCTGTACATCTATATCTTTATACATTACAAGCAATCGTTTATTATTACTTTTTTATAAGAGTAAGTATGCCTGGGCAACACCGGGCTGAGACAGTTAGTATATAAATATTCTAAAAAAATATTCTATTAAGATTCTTACCCTTATATATTTTCATTAAAAACAAATTTCTCCGTGTATTTGACCATCCATTATATATCAAAATTCCACTAAGCCAAGTACGTCCAAGGATGGAATACTGTTGCCATATCTGGGCAGGAGCTGCTAAAAACAGCCTATCCTGCCTTGACAGAGTACAAAATAAACTTCCTGGCTTAGTGGGGGATGCCCTTTTCTCTACCCTGAAACCTCTCTCCCACAGAAGAGACGTTGCGAGCCTATCCTTGTTTTATCGTTATTTCCATGGCAGGTGCTCGTCTGAACTCCAATCTCTGGTCCCCCCCCCTTGCCAATCTTTCACGAAAAACACCCGTCTAGCTGAATCCACTGTGAAAAATTTCCCCCACTCTATATCTGTGCCTAAATCAAAACGCGGATTCCATGAACAAAGCTTCTTTCTTAGAACTGCACGCATGTGGAACTCTGTTCCGCCTGCCTGCTTCCCTCCGGACTACAACTTGGATGTCTTCAAGTCCAATGTTAACAAATTCCTAATGAACCGCCCCCTTAAGTAAACATTTCATCAAATCTCCACACTAACGTAATGTACTTGCAATAACCCTTATCCCTGAGTGGCTTCCGCGCCTTGATAAGTGGTGATCACTGTGTAAAAAAAAACAAAAAAAACTTCTAATACGAAAGGCGAATTGATGTTTTTTTCTTTTTGGAATCTTTTCGTATATCGTTAATTATAAGATCCTGCTTGAACATGAATTAGAACTCGTGTCGTTTACTCACGTTCGTTAACTCGGTACTCAGAGGCTCGCACCTGTAAAGAGAAAAATCTATGATAGACTACGAGTACATGTAATTTTTAAAAAAGTCAGAAAAACTTAAAATCACGCTGCAGCAGTGGAATGCGATGTGTACCACAGTCTGAAATATAATGGGTGGAGGGTATATTTCCTTTTTTATTTCCTAATTAGTGCAAGGTCACGGGGTATTTACATAGGTTTCAACTCCAAGTTCGGGTGACGGCTTGTTCAGAATTAATTCGCCTTTGTAAAGCGGTGCTTGCGATCTGCTCAATTACCTGCGGACAATCATAATGAATTGGCCCAATTTGATGTGCTGTTTTTGAAGGGACAAACACCAGCCGGCATGTTGGGCCCTGTCCGACGGAGCAGACGGCGCTAATGTCATTCAATCCCTTAAACGAATATGTACGTCATTCATCGATCTACAAAAACAAATTAGAATAGAATGGAAAATAAAGGTGTACACACACACACACACACACACACACACACACACACACACACACACACATATATATATATATATATATATATATATATATATATATATACAGCCTTTTCGTTTGGATGAAAACCGACTAAAAAGTTTTCCACACGTCTTATAATACTTTACACCAAGATTCAAGTTTGAAATAAAAAAATCGTTGAGTATATAGGTTGAGAAGTGCATTTAAATGCACATTCTCACTTTATATATATATATATATATATATATATATATATATATATATATATAGTGGAGATGGTTATTAATAAAAACTGAAGAGAGTGCTCAATACTGTTGTAGAGCAAATATGCGTTTTATTTTTTATTACCATATCTTTCTGTTAAGCTACATAATGGTTTATGTAAAAGTCTGAGGAAGCTACAGACGGCCAAAAAAAAACGGCCGGGTAGCTGAAACAATAATGTAACTTAACAGAAAAATACGGTAATAAAAAATAAAACGTATATATATATATATATATATATATATATATATATATATATG
>NC_136523.1:6057500-6077500 GCF_053919585.1 Euprymna scolopes | reverse complement strand
CTGGAAGCATTTATATATTGATTTTCTCCGACCACCTCTCTGACACTGTACTCCAGCTAATCTGCTGAGGGACAAAATCTAGAATCTTAAACACCACCTTCGTGTTTCGATCATTTTTAAATGGCAGTAAATATTTCAAATTGAATATGCAAAATGATTTTGCCAAACAATTTCAACGCAGGAAAAGAAGCAGGAAAAAAGAGATGGCATTAATTTGCACTTACGTGTAAATCCATGCAATCTTTCGTAAATATACATATGTATATATGCATGTTGTATATATGCATGTAGGTATACGTGTATGTATATATATTGCCAGGTCATGTCATGTGCTACTGGTACCATGTAACCCAGTACTACCTGCCTCATGGTCGGGTCACCGGCGACTAAACTGGTTCCCCCACCAGACTTGCTTGGTGAGGAGGGCGGCTAGTCTCCCTGAAGGATTAAAATAAAGACCTTCCAAAGAGCGAATGAACTCTTTTTCTGCGTCAACGGCCAACTAGCACCGTGTATATTTGTGTGTGTGTGTGTGTGTGTGTGTGTGTGTGTGTGTGTGTGTGTGTTGGGGTGGAGAGGGCTCCCGTAAGCCGTGGTGAAAGCAACCTTTCTAGGAGAAGCAAATCTCTGATTTAAAAAAACCATAAAGCGGAAGACCATTACCCGCATTAAGCTGATCTGCAGTTTAATTTGTTGCTGGCTATCTTGCTCTTGCTTGTTGCTGGATCTCAACATTTTGAACCGAGAGAGAGACTTAGCTGTCGTACAAAGCTAAGACTCTGTAACATCATATTTGTATAGATACTCCCTCAGGCATTTGGGTTCATGGATTTTAAATGTCTGAGGGAGTGGCACTCGTCTGACATGACGTTGCAATCATCATCATATATGTACGAGGGTCGTTACAAATGTAAACTCTTCTAAATCTTTTTAACCTCTAGAAGATGAAGAGCTACGAAAACGACGATATTATTACATTTGTTAGATTACGTCTTTTGAACACACATTTATATCAATCATTAAATGAGGGCATTTTTTTCATTCTTGGATACAAATTTATAATTTTCTTTAACTTCTAAAGAAATTTTATTCTGCACTTTTTACAATAAAGAACAAAAACAAAAAATATATAGACTTAGTAGATCGGACAAAATAATTACCCCCCCCTTATAACTAATACATGTCACATGTCACACTATCCTTGAACGGCGTCGAATTAATCTGATTTTTCTCAACGTCGGCAGAGATTTAATAACTGTTGTGGTTGCAAGGTTGAACAATAATTAGTAAGGAAATACAATGAAGACGCAAACAACAAGATAACGCAATAATAAGTGTATTAAAGAAAATGTATATTTACAATATGTACAAATGACGGTGTCGAGTCAGAGAGTCTTGGTGGGAGGACATGTACGCTCTTCGGCGTCACTTCCGGTGGCATTTGAGTAAGACACACCAAGGCAAACCTAGGTTTGTCATTTATAGTGTTATGTTATTCGCATATGCAAATAAGTGGTTGCCACCACAACAATAACAAACTTTTCTTGCTTGAGCGCATTTAAATTCAATTTTTCTTTTTCTTTGTCAAACTATTTGTTTAATTTTGGTTGTCCCCCCACCCTTTTGATTTTGTCTCTTTTTCTTTATGTTTTTGTTTGAATTATAGTTTAGTTTATATCGCTCGTCCGTTTATTTTATTTTTGTTTTATTTTCATATTATTCTTATATTATATTAATTTATTTTTATTTCGGACTATTAGTCTCATCTTTATTAGTTGTTGCTTTTTTTATCTTTTTATTGGTTCGTTTATTCACAACGTTTATATAAATTAATATATATATATATAATGCTAACATTATTCACAACGTTATATAAATTAATATATATAATGCTCACATTATTCACAACGTTATATATATTAATATATATAATGCTCACATTATTCACAACGTTATATAAATTAATATATATAATGCTCACATTATCCACAACGTTATATATATTAATATATATAATGCTCACATTATTCACAACGTTATATATATTAATATATATAATGCTCACATTATTCACAACGTTATATATATTAATATATATAATGCTCACATTATTCAAAACGTTATATAAATTAATATATATAATGCTCAAATTATTCACAACGTTATATAAATTAATATATATAATGCTCACATTATTCACAACGTTATATAAATTAATATATATAATGCTCACATTATTCACAACGTTATATAAATTAATATATATAATGCTCACATTATTCACAACGTTATATAAATTAATATATATAATGCTCACATTATTCACAACGTTATATAAATTAATATATATAATGCTCAAATTATTCACAACGTTATATAAATTAATATATATAATGCTCACATTATTCACAACGTTATATAAATTAATATATATAATGCTCACATTATTCACAACGTTATATAAATTAATATATATAATGCTCACATTATTCACAACGTTATATAAATTAATATATATAATGCTCACATTCTCCACAACGTTATATATATTAATATATATAATGCTCACATTATTCACAACGTTATATATATTAATATATATAATGCTCACATTATTCAAAACGTTATATAAATTAATATATATAATGCTCACATTATTCACAACGTTATATAAATTAATATATATAATTCTCACATTATTCACAACGTTATATATATTAATATATATAATGCTCATCTAAAAAAAATGAATTCCAATTAAGGAATAATATATATATATATATATATATATATATATATATATGCATATATATTATTCTTATATCAGTATAAAATTTTATATTGTATATTTGTTATATTGTATATTTATATATTTTTTATGAGACGACGCGACTTTTTCAAATTGCAATTTTTGAAATTCGTTTTTTTTTTACATTTCATTGAGGACGGCTTTCTTCAAGGCCATATCGATTGAAAAAGTCTTTAGTTATGACATTTGTTCCATTGCCATTTTTACTATAGCCTATTTTACATTTTTTCCGTCGCCATTTTTCCATTGCCATTTTTCTATAGCCTATTTTACATTTTTCCGTCGCCATTTTTTCCATTGCTATTTTTACTATAGCCTGTTTTACATTTTTTTCGTCGCCATTTTTCCATTGCCATTTTTCTATAACCTATTTTACATTTTTCCGTCGCCATTTTTTCCATTGCCATTTTTACTACAGCCTGTTTTACATTTTTTTCGTCGCCATTTTTTCCATTGCCATTTTTACTATAGCCTATTTTACATTTTTTCCGTCGCCATTTTTCCATTTCCATTTTTACTATAGCCTATTTTACATTTTTCCGTCGCCATTTTTTCCATTGCCATTTTTACTATAGCCTATTTTACATTTTTTCCGTCGCCATTTTTTTCATTGCCATTTTTACTATAGCCTATTTTACATTTTTTCCGTCGCCATTTTTTTCCATTTCCATTTTTACTATAGCCTATTTTACATTTTTCCGTCGCCATTTTTTCCATTGCCATTTTTACTCTGAGATTTTTCCAGTGGTATTGTTTTTTTTTTACTTGAATCCAAGCGTTGAATACAGAAGTGGAGAAATAAGCAGCATAAGATATTGATTTTTCCATCAATTTAACACAAAGTAAAAAAAAAAAAAATAGGATATGAAATTTAATTTCACTTATGTCTCAATCTGTCGAAGCAGTTGTTGTTTTCGTCTCCATAAGTGTCTGCTTCGTAGCAAACCACTTGAGTGTTTGGTTTACTTTGCATATATTGTTAGTAACAGTAAAACGAATGACTTAGTTTGGCTAAAAATGATTTTGAAATGAAATACTTATTTTGAAATATATATTATTTGTTTCGCAAAAGCATTTATATGTCGCTATACATTCATGAACATGTTTCGGCCAGTCAAGTGACTTTAGGCGATATTGCTTATACAAAATTTAAGTCTGTAATTACTAGGGCTATGACAAGAAAATATTCTTTTCATTATTTTTACTCTCGAGCATATATCAGTTAATATCTTATATGTTTTTAGATAAAGTGATGTGGTTCTCGATTGATTAACTGTGTATAACTGTGTGGGATACATACTCGAGAGTCATAACAATGATAAGAATATTCTCTTGTCATAACCCTAGTAATCACGTTCTTAACTTTTGTATAAGCAACATCTCCTTACCAGGTCTGTAATTACGTGCAACTGACTGATCGAAACATACCCATTAATGTGTAGCGGGACATCTTTGCTTATGTAAAACATATAAAAGATATATCTTGGCCAACTTCGGTATTGAGCACTCTTGTATTAACCTGGTTAAAACTTCATTGGTTGCTTCATCTCTGGAAAATATTAACATGAAAGTATATATATATACATATATTTATATATATATATATATATATATATATATATATATATATATATATATATATATACAATATTTATTATGACACTATATATACATATTTCAAGGTCGTACCATTGGTTTCGATACACCGAAAACAGTAATAATATACTGTGGAAAATCGGTATAATCTCCTCGGCGACAAAGAAAAATCTGGAACTAATGTAAAATTTTTTTCATCAATGTCATAATAAATATTGTATCTTCAGCTCTCACATCTCCGATCGAGCACTTTATTAGATTTTTTTCATCACCCATGGACACGCTATATATATATATATATATATATATATATATATATATATATATATATATATATATATATACATGCTGGTGGAATGAGTTTTACAGTTTTCACCTTTTTATTAATACAATATATGTAATATTATATATATATATATATATATATATAATATTTGTAGTCTTCGACATACAGTTCTGTTTCGTTGTAGCACAACTCATCAGTGGCGCTAGACTAGCACCTCTCCCAAGCCAAGGATTGAACCTAGAACCGTCGTGTTGACAATCGGCAGTTCTCCCACTCGACTACGGAAGCGATGCTCGAAAATAAATTGTCCGTATGTCTGTTTAAACAAACATCCATCCACCACTTTTACAGTGCTCAAACAGCCTGTTTGTAAACAGACTATATATATATATATATATATATATATATATATATATATATATATATATATATATATATATATATATATATATAAACTTATTCGGTGGGTATCTCCCCCACTGAATTAAACGCATCCCCAGATACCAATCTTGAAAATTTTACGCGCAGTACTCCACAGACTAGTGTATCGGTGATCTGTGGCAAGATACCTTCCTGAACCTGCATGTCAAGCACATGTTTGGCGCAGCAAATAGTGAAATCTGAAGTGCGTGCAGCACGAAGATTCACCTAGTATATCACCTAAAACACTTAATGCTCAATTCTAATGAGCAAAATGTATATTTGTATCTGAGTTCTGCCAATGATGACTACGACTACGAACTATATTATTATATGTTATTCAAGCAAACATTATTGAATACTAAAGAGTACATTGTGTCATCATTCTAATGAAGTACCTCCGTTGTATTCAATAATGTTTGCTTGAATGAAAAAAATGATGCCTTAATGTACCAATTTCAATATATATATATATATATATATATATATATATATATATATATATATATATATATTCAGAATGTGAGAGATTATATATAATAAATTCACACAGCCAAACAACGACGCATCCCATAAGAGTCATGGTAGTAAACGAACCGGAAGTCCAAGACTCGCGTTTCGCCCTCATTTGGGCTCATCAGTTACCAACTGAGCAAACGCCCCGCACACAAGAAATTTTATTAACCAAAACAGATCAAGCAAACCTTATATATATATATATATATATATATATATATATATATATGTGTGTGTGTGTGTGTGTGTGTGTGTGTGTGTGTGTGTGTGTGTGTGTGTGTGTGTGTGTGTGTGTAAAATATTTGGATCATCGTGGTTTGATTGAACGTTTATATAACATAATATTTCGGAAGAAAATATAATTTTTTTCCAGATGTGTTTTCGACCTTGTTTCAAACATGCATGAGAAAATCGTTGCCAATGAAACCATTCGACAGAAATTGATTTGAAATTATTCGTTTTAATTTTTTTAATGCCAATGTTAATATTACTATTCATAATTCTTTCTGTAATGTTTTATAATCTTTTTTTTAAAATAATACACTTATTTTCACAATCCTGCATTTAGTTTTACTTTATTTAATTAGTTTAATTTTTTTTTTCATCGGAAGTTAACCTTATTATTTATGAGTTTAGTTTTGGTTTCTTGTTACTATTTTATTTGTTTGTCGTTTTCGAAATTCATATTGGAATGAATGTTTATTTTTATATTAATCAAATATTGCTCATATTTTTAGTACATCGAATAATATCGGGATAAACCTTATTGGCTCTTAATTCAGTTTTAATATCTATCCAGGTATCAAGGGTTAGCCCTCAACATTTATCACATATCAATTTATTTAAAAATAAAAAATAAATATTGTATTGTATTCGTCATTAAATATTGAAGTAAGCACTATACCTAGATAGCGAGTATTGTACAAGCTTTAACCGAATATATATATATATATATATATATATATATATATATATATATATATATATATATATATATATATATACTCGGGTTTTTTATATTCAAAAGTAATGGACTAATGAATTCAACGAGGTTGTTAGATAGTGCTCAATAAAAAGAGCTGATAATACTTGTTTATTGTTATATAAACATGCTCACATCCCGCTGCTACAAATAGCCACTTGTTTCAATCAAACAACAGCTTTTCAGGTTATTCATTGAACTTTTGAATAGTCAAGTCGCTGCCTGATGATATCTGTTGTTTGATTGAAACAAGTGGCTATTTATAGCAGCGGGATGTGAGCATGTTTATATAACAATAAACAAGTAGTATATATATATATATATATATATATATATATATATATATACTTCATTTAATCACATAAATTAATATATGAAAATATAATGTTATGCCTAAATTTTCAGTATTTACTTCAACAGTGCTCAATACGTAAGTAGAGCTAGTTACTAAGTTATAAAAATATATGGCAGTTAAAATAAAACATAAATATTGTATTGTATTTGTCATTAAATATTGAAGTAAGTACTATACCTAGATAGCGAATATTGTACAAGATTGAGCCGAATATATATATATATATATATATATATATAGTTCATTTAATCACATAAATTAATATATGAAAATATAATTTTATGCCTAAATTTTCAGTATTTACTTCAACAGTGCTCAATACGTAGATAGAGCTAGGTACTAAGTTATAAAAATATATGGCAGTTAAGCTACACAGAATATGCCGCGTTTCATTCTCGTGAGAGGTATAAGCCTGGCGGATTCTCATGAGAATGAAACGCAGAATATTCTGTGTACCTTAATTGCCATTTATATTTTTATAACTTACCTTTATAACTTATTATATATATATATATATATATATATATATATATATATATATATATATATATATATATATATATACTTTAAGATATTGAAATTAATTAGATTACAGGTTAGTGAATCTAGTGATATCAAGTCTTACAAAACATTATTGGAAGGAAATATTCATACAAAAAAATCCCAGCAAAATACAATTGCAAATAAAATTAGAGTTTATATATTCAAATTTCATTTTTAAAAATTTTGAACCTAAGAATACAATTTTATGTTAATTTTATTTTTATTTCGGACTATTAGTCTCATCTTTATTAGTTGTTTCTTTTGTTTTTGTTTTTTTGTTTTAAAAAAAAAAAAAAAATCCAATTAAGGAATAATATATATATATACCAATCGGTACGGACCCGACTATGGAAGATCAGATAATAAATAAATGTGGATTTATAAGATCAAAGAATCCAACCTTGATCGCCCTTCGGGGCCCGTGGCGCAGTTGATAGACACATTGAATCTCTACGGTTCCAGATGAACATTGTCTGAAGATAGCGGTTTCAATCCCACCCAAAGCGTGCCAGAGGTAATTGGTCAAAAATGTGGTTAGACGACAACAACTACGGATGGCAGTGATGGCTGAGAATGCAGTTAGGAGATTCGAAGTTCCTATCCGTCGCGGTTACCACCTGACGAAGGCCAGAGGAAGTTGGCCGAAACGTTGTGAACCAATAAAAAATAACAAAAAAAAACAACAACAACAACAACAACTAATAAAGATGAGACTAATAGTCCGAAATAAAAATAAAATTAACATAAAATGCTCATCTCAAAATAAAAAAAAAAAATTCCAATTAAGGAATAATATATATATATCTAAGAATACAATGTTTAAAATAATTTCCTTAATCCCTGAATTTTCAATAATAATAATTCTACACTTCCTCAGAGGCAAAAAGACTAGAAAAACATTAATATTGGTTCGCAATTATTTTGCTAAATAGCATATACGGAGAAAATATTAAGAGTAAACGCCTTTAGGGGTCAGAGAGAGAGAGAGAGAGAGAGAGAGAGAGAGAGAGAGAGAGAGAGAGAATGAGTGTTGAAAGCAAAAAAGGATATGATAATTGGTGTTCGAATACAGTATTACGTTCCATATTACTTGAAGATTGGTAGAGTGGAGGTAAAAAAAAAAACAAAAAACAAATATCTCTGATAAGGCATCCAAAGCGGCGGGCAACAGTTCAAACAATACATTTTTATTTGAAAAGTAATTATTTTTAAATGAAATTTGAATATATTAACTCTAATATATATATATATATATATATATATATATATATATATAATTTAAAGGAGATTAGAATAATAGTCTAAAGAGCTGAGTGTATTTTAATGTAACAGTGAAATTACTAGTTTAATTAAATACAGGAAATGCTCGTTGTAATTTAGATATATAATAAGCTCGATAGTTAAATGTCCTAGAGCTAATTCAATATTAAGTAAAGTGATTTTCAATTTAAAAATTTTAAAAAAATATTTAAAATTTAAAAATCAAATTTTAATTAAATTAAAAATCAGTTTCATAAGAAGGAACAACAACAAAGTCAATTATCTGTACGATCGTTTCGGAAATCCGTGCTTTTTATTTGTGGTATACATGAATAAAAATAAAATAAAAAGCTATAGCAAACATCTAAATGACTACTTTAAACACAGTTCCTGATTTCAAAAAAACAAAAACTAAAAGATTCATCTGCCTTACTTTTAATGCTAGGTTTATTTATGGTGTCTTTTAAATTCAATAAAAATCCTCCTAAATTTGCTGATGAGGAGACCGTGCTTACCAAAAAAACTATATATAATTGTTCTACATAACTTCATGTATACCACAAATAAAAAGCACGGATTTCCGAAACGATCGTACAGATAATTGACTTTGTTGTTGTTCCTTCTTATGAAACTGATTTTTAATTTAATTAAAATTTGATTTTTAAATAAAAAAATTTTTTTTTTAATTTTTAAATTGAAAATCACTTTACTTAATATATATATATATATATATATATATATATATATATATATATGAAAATGTGAAAATATGTGTGTGTGTTGTTCTGTGTACATTTCCCTACCAAATAACTCTGTACATTTTTGGTCTAGAGTCTCGAAATTTGACATAAGGATTATTGACATTTGGGAAAATCTTTTTAATCGGTTTTCGGCCAGAAATTTGGCTGTCTAGGGCCCAAAGTTCAACGATTTCACCTTTTAAAACTCTACCAAACTCGTCTGCCAATTATGGGTCTAAACACTTGAAATTTGAAATGTAAGTTACTTAGACATGGATCAAACATTTTAATTCGATTTGAGCCCCCAAAAATAAATGTTAAGGGGTCAAAAGTTTAAAAAATTTACCTCTGCGGTCTCTACCAAATTACTCAGCCAATTTCTGGTCTGAACATTTGAAATTCTACATAAAGGGTATTCAGAGATAGAGCAAGCTTTTTAATCGGTTTGGATCGAAAATTGGAGCTGCCAAAGGATCAAAGTTCAAAACATTTGACCTGTGCGGTGTCCAGCAAACTACTCGGCCAATTTTGGGTCTAAATATTTGGAATTTATACATAACGGGTATTCAGATTTTTATAAGCTTTGGGGCGAAAATTTGGCTCCCAAAAGGTCAAAGTTTTGACTTTTGCAGATTCTACCAATTTCCTTCGCCAATGTTGGGTCTAAACACTTGAAATTTTTTATGTAGGTAACTTGGACATGGGTAATGCTTTGTATTTTGATTTGAGACCAAAATAATAAATGTTAAGGGGTCCAAATTGGGGTCAAAGTTTAATAAATTGACCTCTGCGGTCTCTACGAAATTATTTAAACAAATTTTGATCTAAACATTTGAAATGTTACATAAAGTGTATTCACATATTACACATAGGGCCCGAGCAAATCTTTCTCTTACCGACCAACTGACACCACAAGACAAAATGCAAATTCTTTTTCCAACAACATGGCGCTACATGCAACATGTCTCACAGATCATTGACACGAGTTCGTGACATGTTTTCAGAAGAAAAACAATAATCAAAGGCTTATGGCCACCATATTCTCTGGACTTTTTTTTTTATTCATAGGGGACTTTAAAACAAAAATGTTATGCAAATAATCCACACAATCTAGACCAACTAAAGGAGAACATTAGAAACGCTATCAGGAGAATCACCAGAGAAGATCTACAGGCAGTATCTGAAAACGTTGTTAAACATACCCAGAAATGCATAGATCTCAACAGGGAGAACTTTCAACATCTTTAAAAACACTACCGGTAATTCAAACAATGGTACAGGCAATTAAGCAATAAAAGAATGTTCCTCCTCTCTACTACATTTTCTGGGCTACGTTTAGGTGGGTAACCCAATATATATATATATATGTATATATATGTATATATATGTATATATATATGCATATATATATGTATATATATGTATATATATATATATATATATATATATATATATATATATATATATATATATATATATATATATATATATATATATATATATATATAGGTTTCCGTATATACTGGAAACGTATTTAAATTTGGAGCAAGTTTCTCTTATATTAAAATCTTTGTTATCCAATGTAGCCCATTATTTTCACTGGTGGCCACGTTTTTCACAACTGAACAAGTATTAAGAAACATGCGAGTTACAAAACACCCCCTCCTCCCCATGTTAAGAATGGCGAACGCCGCTAACATTTATTAAGTAATACATTGAAAAAGTGACTTAATATCCATAAAAATATTTCTGTGTCCCAAATATATGTATATATATATATATATATATATATATATATATATATATATATATATATATATATATATATATATATACTAGCAGGGAGATCCACGTTGCCCGGGATTGAATGATGATCAACGAATATTTCACACTCCTATATTTTTATTGTCATCAAAATCCGTGAAATCGCCCGGGAGGAAACTTCACATGCCTCCATGCAGTAACTTAGTCCAAAATATATGTTATTCTACATTGCACTCTAGAGAACCCAATGTTTTTTTACTGCTAGGTTTGCTAATTATCAAGGATAAAATCCACTTGAGTATATGAGTATAGTGAGCATAGCTGTGAAAACGGCATATTCTTTTCATTATTTTGACTCTTGAGTATATATCCGTTAATATCATATATGTGTTTATATAGACTAATCTGGTTCTCGGTTGATTGACTGTGTCGGATATATACCTTAGAGTCAAAAGAATGAAAAGAATATGCTGTTGTCACAGCCCTAGTAATGATATAGAGTGAATGCCGGCGAAACAACGAGGAACAATATGCGAGTACTAATATTGATCAGTGAAAAATAATTTTTATGGTCTTTCTAAATGATGATATACTAATATAAAAACAATACACCCCCCAAAAAAATTGTTGTGTCGGCATTAACTACTACCACACAAAATAATAGAGACATGCTTAAAAAACGATGATAGAAATCACAGACCAGACCTCCACTTAATAAGTACGAAGCGAACTAGGATTAGCCACGCAAATTCTAAAATCAATGGTAAGAGGATCTAGTGATAATGCAAAATTATAAAATTATGTAAAGGCTATGGAAAAAGTGGGGGGGGGGTCCTGGAAATCTGGGTAGAGTTGCTTCCAGCAAGACTCCAGGGAACACAACAGATTGCTGTCAGTGAGCAATATTTAATGAGGGCCTATGTGAGAAAACTAAAATAATAATAATAATAATAATAATAATAATAATAATAATAATAATAATAATAATGATCATAATAATAATAATAATAATAATAATAATAATAATAAATTCATGCTTTACTTTCAAATTTTAAACATTAAATTGTCGATACCACATTCTTGCTTAAAAGAAACATACAGCAACAATTGGTAATTATTTGGAGGCCATCTTGAAATTTAATAACTACAAAAAATTAAAAAAAAAACGGACGAATATTCAGAACTAAAATGGCGACCGTCATGTGGTCATTATTCTTTGGCTTAGTTGCCGTTGCCCTTGATCTACGAGCGTCCAATCTATTGCTGTTATTGTCAGCGTGTTACAAATGAGAGTCGCCTCGCAAAAGACGACGGTCCGTGGGTCGTTTGACGCGGACTAAAATGGCGAACTTAATTGTAAGCTGCATTTTTGTGACAGCAGGGGAAAAACAAAAAGTACAGCAAAATAGTCTGTGGGACACCGACAAAGGCGTCAAAAGAAACAAAGTAAACAAAAGAAACAATTATATATATATATATATATATATATATATATATATATATATATATATATATCTGTGTGTATACATGTGTGTGCATATATCTCTATGTATATATATATATATCTGTGTGTATACATGTGTGTGCATATCTCTCTCTCTCTCTCTATATATATATATATATATATATATATATATATATATAAGTGTGTGCATATAGATATATGTGTATATAAATGTATATATATTTATATATACATTTCTATATGTGTATCTATATATATGTGTGTACATATATATATGTGTGTGTGTGAGGTACAGGTGTATATATATACGTAATATATATATATACACAAATATGTATATATATATATATATATATATATATATATTTGTGTGTCTATATATATTTGTGTGTCTATATGTATGTATATATGTGCATATATGTATGTATATATGTGTATGTATGCATGTGTATATATGTATATATATATGTATGCGTATACGTGGTTAAATGCATACATATATATACGCGTATAAATGCATACACATTTATATATATATATATATATATAACATATATATAACATACATAAACAAACGTTGTTAAAAATAACAGACCGCTCCTGCTCAATTATAACGCTTTCATTTTTCCGATACTTTTCTGAGAATTTTGTGTGTTAAAATTAAAAAATATAAGTTACATATGCGTCACAAACATGTTTGATTCCTTGTCAAATAATAATCTATATCAAACTTAACACTTAATAATATTGCCTATGAAATCAGTAACAATATTTTAAAATGCTTAAAGTTATACAATTATATTCTGTCGCACTTTAACACCATGGAATTTAAATTATTTACGTCTCTCCTGGAACAGTGTGAAAACGTTATTTTGGCGTCTAACCCACGCCGCTCGCCTGTTTCACAACTACTTTTAAAGACTGTGAATAGGATTTAATACATAGCATCCCGGGAATATCATTTATTTAATGAACTATCCGCATACCTTTAGTGTAAAAAGCCACAATTGGGCCTTAGTACATATCAACACGAGTGTGCCTTTAATACAAGTAACCGTTTAGTACAAAAGGTCAAGTGTAGGCTTTTAGTATAGAAGGGCACGAGTGTGCCATTTTATATAAAAGCCACGAGTAGGCCTTCAGTATAAAAGGCCACAAGCAGGTTTTTAGTACTGTAGGCCAAGATCAGGCTTTTAGTATAGAGTGCCAAGTGTAAGCATTTAGTATAGAAGGTCATGGGTAGGCTTTTATTATAAAAGGCCACGAGTAAGCCTTTAGTATAAAAGGCCACGGGTAGGCTTTTAGTATAAAAGGCAAAGAGTAGGCCTTTAGTAAAGAAGCGCCACAAGTAGGTGTTTAGTACAGAAGGCCAAGAGCAGGCCTTTAGTATATAAGGTCAAGTGTAGTACAGAAGTCCACGAGTAGGCCTTGATTATAAAGGACCACGTGTAACCCTTTAGTATAAAAGGTCACGAGTAGGCTTTTAGTATAGAAGGCCAAGAGTATAGAAAGCCAAGTGTACGCTTTTAGTATAAAAAGCTAAGTGTAGGCCTTTTATAGAAAAGGCCAAGTGTAGGCCTTTAATATAAAAAGCCACGAATAGTCTTTAGTATAGAAGCCCACGAGTAGGCCTTTAGTATAAAAGGCCACGAGTAGGGATTTAGGATAGAAGGCCAAGAGTAAGCTTTTAGTATAGAAGGCCAAGTGTAGGCTTTTATTATAAAAGGTCACGAGTAGACATTTAATATATAGGGCCACGAGGGAACACTTCATACATAGCATTACCTTGCATCTATACTTTTTGTATATAATGCTACATGTCACCATTTATTATATAAGGCCACGTGTAGGCCTTTAATAGTAGGAGTAGGACTTTATATTTTTCATCACACATCCTAGGTCTATAATACATCAAACGATGGATAGGTTTATTATATAAGGCCGCAGATAGGCTTTTAGTACAAAATACTACGGATGAGACTTTATTATAGGACGTCGCAATTAGGCCTACCATGCATAACACATGGATTATAAGTTTGATAAATTACTTCGTCGGTATGCCTTTAGTATAGAAAATCAGAAGTAGGTCTTTAACACTTGACAAAATGGACAGACATTTAATAGATAACATATATATATATATATATATATATATATATATATATATATATATATATATATATACTCATTAGCCAAAAAAAAATTTGGCCAAGAGTGAAAGAAGGAAGAAATCGATTTTTCAAGATTTTGCCATGATTTTTTTCTTCTAAAAGGTGTGCAAAGATGCCATTTTTATCTACAGAAAACATCAATGATAGAAAGGGATTTTTCGTATTATGTCAAGAAAGATACAGACTGGTTAAGGAATGTTTTCTGGTCAGATGACTCAAGATTTTGTCTTGTTATTGATGCTCCCGATGCTCTCGAATGGTGCAATCGAAGAACTGGAGGAAGATTTTCACCAAGTTGCATAAAAACGACAGTTAAACACAGGAATGGAGAGATAATGGTATATGGAACTTTTACTGCAGCAGGAGTTGGGGAACTTATTAGATGTGAGAAGTCAATCAATGCAAAGGAATACATTCGAATATTAGAAACAGGACTGTTACCAAGTATCCAGAAGCTGGGAATATCCCAGAACATTATTTTTAACACGATAATGCCTCTGCACATACTGATAAAGTCACAAAAATGGTTTTCTGATAATTCAATTAATGTGATATTTTGGCCCGGTCAAAGCCCCGATTTAAACCCAATCGAGAATATTTGGTCCATAATATCTTGCGCATTGGCTGGAAGATTTGTTTCGAATAATAACAGATTATGGGAAGCTGTACAAGGCGAATGGAATAGCATCTCCTCTTCACAGTGTTACACTTTGGTTGAGAGCATGTCTAAAAGGATTGATATTTTAAAGAAATCAAAAGGGAATGCAATCCCATACAAAGCATTTATTAAAGTAAATGTCTTGTTCTATGGTATTAGTGTCGGTTTAGTTCCTTTGTTCAATTGTTGTTTGTTCAATATAGCTTTTAGTGCAATAAAATGTATAAAAACTCTGTAGTATTATAAAATTAATGTTCTATCGATTTTTATATATCATAAAGTTGCGATTTCAGAAATAAAAAAAATATATCCATATGACTTGTGTGCATCAGCTTGAATCGAAATCAGAACAAAAACTTATATATATATATATATACAGTGATCACCACTTATCAAGGCCCGGAAGCCACTCAGGGATAAGGGTTATTGCAAGTACATTACGTTAGTGTGGATATTTGATAAAGTGTTTACTTAAGGGGGCGGTTCATTAGGAATTTGTTAACATTGGACTTGAAGACATCCAAGTTGTAGTCCGGTGGGAAGCAGGCAGACGGAACAGAGTTCCACAGGCGTGCAGTTCTAAGAAAGAAGCTTTTTTCATGGAATCCGCGTTTTGATTTAGGCACAGATATAGAGTGGGGGAAATTTTTCACAGTGGATTCAGCTAGACGGGTGTTTTTCGTGAAAGATTGGCGAGGGGGGGGGACCAGAGATTGCAGTTCAGACGAGCACCTGCCATGGAAATAACGATAAAACAACGATAGGCTCACAACGTCTCTTCTGTGGGAGAGAGGTTGCAGGGTAGAGAAAAGGGCATCCCCCACTAAGCCAGGAAGTCTATTTTGTACTCTGTCAAGGCAGGATAGGCTGTTTTTAGCAGCTCCTGCCCAGATATGGCAACAGTATTCCATCCTTGTTATATATATATATATATATATATATATATATATATATATATATATATATATATATATATGTGTGTGTGTGTGTGTGTGTGTGTGTGTGTGTGTGAGCAAAAAAAATTGGTTCTGGTTTCGATTCAAGCTGATGCCCTCTATTCATATGGATATATTTTTTTTTTATTTTTGAAATCGCAACTTTATGATATATAAAAAAAATCGATAGAACATTAATTTTCTTATAATATAGAGTGAGACAGGGAAACTTGCTTATTTGGAATATCAATTAAAACACATTAAGCAAGTTGAACTGCCCCACATTGTATATACGAAATCTATTAGAATTAAAATATCATATTTAAGCGCACTTTACGACCGGACTACGCCGGGTGTCCCTGCTAGCTTAGACAAATACTTTTGCAGTTTTAATAAAAGAGCTACGATAATATCAGAGCGTCTCTATTTACGCTGAACATCTACATAATATCAGCATTAATATATTACACATAAAAGAGGCCGTTGAGGAATTTCCACAGGTCCCGCTAGTTAAGAAATTAAACATTTAGTGTTAATATTCTCGATCAAATCTAGTAACTATGCCGCGTCTTTTAAAAAGGACATTACGAATTGCCAGCTTTTATTTCAATGTATATTTTATGCTGAGGTTATTTTTGATGTAGCATTTAGCCACTTGTGTTTACACAGATTGGCAAAAGTCAGCATGTCCAGTCATGTCGGCCGTTTTAGTTGGTCAGCCGGCTATTCTATGCGACCATATCCGACAAATATGGGTGGTTTTCCCTCACCCATACATCGCCAATATCTACCATTTTATTAATTTTGTCGCAGTTCACAGTGATTCCTTTAACGGGAGGTGCATTCCCCAACCAACCTTGTGTAAACCTCAGCGAAAACACGTAAACAGTGATATTAAATGCAACAACCTGTAGTACCTGTTCAAATACTACACGCTATCTTTTATGCCATCGTTTACTAATGAAAGAACTTGGGGCGATTTTTCTTATTGTTCCATTCTAGAACGTTCCTTTTTGAGGAGCAAGATTGTCCGGACATTCAAAACTGATATTTCCTCTAACTTTGCCCTCGTGGTGAGGACAATAAATAGGGACAGTAGCACATGACATACCATTCACAATAGTATGGTGGAATCGATTTTTTTCGGAGTAGGAAGTTTCTAGGGAATGTAGAAAAATCTGCCCTGTTGCAAATCGTAAGAAACTGCGGAAGATGAGAGAAATTTTCTGGAACTAAAAAGAAATTACTAAATCTTTCCTACTGAATTTATTAAAAATACTCATTAAAATGGAGAAATTACTAAATCTTTCCTATTGAATTTATTAAAAATACTCATTAAAATGGAGAAATTACTAAATCTTTCCTACTGAATTCATTAAAAATACTCATTAAAATGGAGAAATTACTAAATCTTTCCTATTGAATTCATTAAAAATACTCATTAAAATGGAGAAATTCTTTAGCAATACTAAAATATATATATATTATTTAAAAAAAAAAAAATACCGTTAATTAATAATATGGTCACCCTTTTAATAGTATTAAAACCCCTATATTTGTGTTATGCATTTCCGAGCATTGCTGAGTATTATGTCTCCTTCTCACTTAATGATATAATGTCACATATGTGTTTTAATGCATTCCCTGGCAACGCCGAGTATTTGTCTCTTATCCTACCCCTTAACAATATAATGAAATATATATTTGCTTTAATGTATTTCCGGGCAACAGTAAATAATTGTCTCCTCCCTTTAAATAATATAACAAAACAAGTGAACCATGCATGGCCCCCTGTGAGTGGACAGTGAACGAGGCATAAAAAATTACAAAGTTCAGCATTCGCCCCTCCCCTATTTAGCGCCAAAAGTTCCCAGAGGACGTCAAATCCTGGTGTAAGCGAACAAACGCTGCAGTTTTAGGCCTTAGCATATGGAAAGTTGAGTTCTGCACCATGCAAAAAAAAATAAAAAAGGAATGACTAAATCTATAATTCTCCTCCCCCCATGTAGCCCAAAAGTCTCCAAAGCCTTAACATATTTAAATTTGAGTTCAGCACCATGCAAAACTCCTAAATAGATATACAGAGAAAATTTTAGACAAATATGGTAAAATAGTCCTCAAAAAATGGAGTGTTTTTATTAGACCTGAAATAGCCCCTGGGTCACACCCAAGAGTTATCGCGAAGTACAGACAAACAAAATTATATAGAAATCAGTTAGTTACAACTTTTCAGAAAGTTTTATAAAAATCCAAGACATCAATTTTTTTTTTAACGAGCACAAAAGTGCTAATTGTAGCCATTTTAACCCGAAAGGCACCCCTGGGGGTGGGGTGGGGGCAACCGAAGTTTTTCCAGAAAATCTGTACTTATACTTATTTACTCATATCATGTTTAATGTTTATGCAAAATTTCCAAAAATTACAAGGCGTAGCCATTTGAGAAAAGTGAACGAACGAACGGGCAAGGGTGAATTTACAGGTCCACCCTCTATTTTTTTCCGGGGACCAAAAATATATCTATTTTAATGAATTCCAAGCAATACCAATTTCTTATTTTCTCTCCTCTTTTTTATAATATAATAAGAATATATTTGTTTTAATAAATATCCAGCAACGGCGAGTTTCCCACTTGTGTGCATTTTATTTTATAACTAGCAGGACCTGTGGAAATTACACAGTGGACCCTTTCATATGATTATATCGATGCTGGCATTCTGAGGATATTCAGAGTAAATGGAGACGCTGATATTATTGAAGTTCTTTTGCTAAAACAGCAAACATATTTATCTAAGTCAACACGGTCGTAAAATACGTACAAATATGATATTTTAATTTATGCAGATTTCGTATATATTATTATAGAGTCAGTTTTCTATCGATTCTCATATATTATGAGTTGTTATTTTTCAAAATTAGTTGTGATTTCAAAATTAAAAATATATATCCATGACTTGGGTGCATCAGCCTGAACCTAAACCAAAACTTAAAAATTCTTGATAAAATTATTTATAAAAAAATAAATAACTTGAGGGCCATCAACTGTAATCGAAATCGAAACCAAAACCAAAACTTATGAAGAATTCTTGGTAGAATTATTTATTACAAGAAATAGAACGTCATGTATAGTATAAATCTCACCTGTCTTTTAAATGTATGTATGTATGTATGTATGTATGTATGTATGTATGTATGTATGTTGGCCTAAAACTTTTGGCAGAGGCGATGGATTTTCACGAGATCGGTACCGTTTTGAAGCTCGACCCTTCGAACGACAAATTGGCTAATAACATAAATTCCTTCAGCCTCAACTGAGCAGTTTTCTACAAGGAAGGTCATTTTTTTTTTTGCGTCGCCATTTTTACAAGTCAGCGTATTGGTTGGAATGACTTTACTAATTTAAACGTTCCGAACTTCCAGCGCATCGTGGAGTAGGGGTAAGACGTCAGGTTTTCTTTCACTTTCTTTTTCGCCTTCACGTCACGGGTTCGAGCCTGCCTGCT
>NC_136523.1:5982500-6052500 GCF_053919585.1 Euprymna scolopes | reverse complement strand
TATCTCTTCTCTACCCGAAGTCTTTTTATTTTCATTCAGAAAAAATGGTTTAGCCGAGTTCTACAATATTACCATGTTAACAGTAGGTGCTCGATCCAGATTTAATCTTTGCGATCCCTTTCGATGCCTCCGTTCAGTCTCGAAAGACAAAGGATACCACCTCTAGGGGCAGCCGCGTGTGTAATTGTGAGGCAAGGTTTGCGCAATCCTAAACCACACATCTCTTTAATCGGTACTGTTTGGGTCCCGTGACAAGGAGGAGTCTAGGATGATTGGAAACAATGCCGAGATAAGCGGAGAGCACATACAGCAACTGGAAGTCCCCAATGGTCACCCATTTAGTACTGACTAGGCTAAACGTTGCTTAACTTCACTGATCTAGTGGGAACCGGTGTGTCAACGTAATTATGACGCATATTGCTATATTATATATATGACGTATATACTCCTTAAGTAAACACTTCATTAAATCTCCACACTAACGTACTGTACTTGCAATAACCCTTATCCCTTAGTGGCTTCCGGGCCTTGATAAGTGGTGACCACCGTGTAAAAAAAAAAAGCGAAAAAAAACAAAACTCACAAATAAAACATAACTTCCTTGCTTGCTTTCTTCACTCCCTATTTCTTTCACTACCTTAGTTTCTCTATTTGCTAAAAAACAAAAACGGAATTTTACGACATAAGATTTCCCTAGAACTTGTCTAGAAACATCCGCCTGCATACGAAATAGAAATTGTAAAGCAGAGAAAAATAAAAAGAAAGACTAAAAATATATATATAGCTCAAGAAAACTGAAGGCTAAGCTTCCTCATAGGATTTTATTTGTTAGATCAAAACGATAAATTTATTATCGCGACTCAATTGAATAAAATATTATCTTGCTCTTTTTATTGAGTATTATCAATAACATCGTTCAATGTAATGGATTTTACGTTTGGATATTTTTAACTTCGAATATATATATATATATATATATATATATATATATATATATATATATATATATCTGTGTGTGTGTGTGTGTGTGTGTGTGTGTGTCTATTGTTTCATTGGCGATATATACTTGTTAAGAAACTTACGTCCTCCTTGGAGAAAGAAAGTGTAATTATCCTTTGAAATAAAAAATCGACCTTTACTTTTGGATGTTTACAAATATATATATATATATATATATTTATATATATATATATATATATATATATATATATATTGGCAGCAAGTCATTATTAGACAAGTCTGGTTAAACACGTCAGAGTTATTCCTTTTCCCGATCTTTCTGGATAGCTTTTCTATTTGCCGAGGCGGTTATTTAATTTCGGCATATATATATATATATATATATATATATATATATATATATATATATATATATATAATTATACACCAAGCCTCAAAGGAAAAGAAAACAACAGCAATTCCTCCTGACGATAATCGGATGCACCGATAGAAAATGCTTGAGAAAAATATGGCCGAACAACTTTTGGGCGCCAATCTATATTATATGCCTACCGACATATAAAAAAAAAACTGCTCAGCAAATAGAAAAGCTATCCAGAAATATCGGAAAAACAAATAACTGTCGTGTTCAATCAGACATTTCATGTATATATATATATATATATATATATATATATATATATATATATATATATCCCAAAAACCTCTGGCCTGGATGGAGGGAAGACTAAAACTTGCTGCTATTGTTTCAAATGATCTGAAATAACAGCAAGGGGAGACTTGATTCCAAATATTTCTCATATGTTATATATCTCATCTTTTGTAAATAAGGTACGATTATGAATACGTCCAGTATCAAATAATCTATATACACTGTGATATCTACTGAAACCCAAAGAGGAGAGATATAACTTGGAGTCAATCTTTTAGTGTTATGTCAGATCATTTGAAACCATAGCAGTAAGTTTTAATCCCTCTACATCAATGCCAGAAGTTTTAGAGAAATATCAGATATTTTGTAATTTATATGCAAAACTAGGAAAACAAATGACGATGATTGAAACGTATTATGGCTCTAAAAAGTGCATTAAAATGATCTGGATGATGAATGATCCCCTTTAATGCCCGACCTTAAAGGTAAATCTCACAATGCATTTCATGTGATTATCTTTCCTTGAAAATAGAGTACGATTATGAATATCTCCAGTATCAAATACACTGTGAAACTTAGTCTAAAATTGCCAGAAATGTTGATATATATATATATATATATATATATATATATTCAGAATGTGAGAGATTATATAATTATTTCCACAGCGCAAATGACGCCGCACCCACAAGAGCCACGCCGTCTAAAACTCGAGTTTCGCCCTCATTCAGACATATCCGCACCCAGGATTTGAAACCCGAGCCTCCTGCATGCGAGACAAGCACTCTACCAACTGAGCAACGTCCCTCACACAAGAAAATTTATTAAAACCAACACAGATCAAGCAAAGCGAGACGAAATCAAGCTGTGGATAGACCCACTTTATCTCAACAAGGGACGTGGTCATCTGACCAGCTGGCCCCCAAGCCGATATCTCAAAAGTTGGATTTTTAACTCGAAAGACGACGCTATCCAGCAGAGCTAACCTAACGAACCATTTTTGTTATAGAATTTTCTGAATGTGAGAGATAATAGAATTATTTCCACAGCCCAAAGGACGCCGCAGTCCACAAGAGCCATGCCAGCCAACGAACCGGAAGTCTAAGACTCGAGTTTCACCCGCATTTGGGCTCATCAGTCTGACATATCCGCACCCGGGATTTGAAACCCGAGCCTCCTGCATGCGTTTGCTCAGTTGGTAAAGTGCCTGTCTCCCATGCAAGAGACTCGGGTTTCAAATCCCGGATGCGGATATGTCTTGCTGATGAGCCCAAATGAGGGCGAAACTCGAGTCTTAGATTTCCGGTTCGTTGGGTGGCATGGCTCTTGTGGGTTGCGGCGTTCTTTGGGCTGTGGAAATAATTATATATATATATATATATATATATATATTTATATATATTTACATAGGCATCACCACTTATCAAGGCCACGAGGCCGCTCGAGGATAAGGGTTAAAATAGTGTTCAATAGTCAATGGGACAATATAGTAATCGTTAGTAATGGAGATTCGCTAAATTTCTTAACTTATATGGAACGGCTCATCAAAAACTTGTTTACGTTAGACTTGAAGACAACCATATTGTAGTCAGATGGAAAGCAGAAAAACGGAAGACAATTCCATAGGCGTGCAGTTCTAGGAAAGAAGCTTTGCTCATGGAATCTACGCTTAGATTTAGGCACAGATAAAGAGTGGGGGAAACTAGTGATAATGTTTTCTGCTAGACATGTGTTTCTTGCGAAAATTTGGCAAGGGGGGGACCATAGAATGAAGCTCAGCCGAACACCTGCCATGAAAATAACGATAAAGCAGAGATAAACTCGCAATATCTCTTTTGTGAGAAAGAGGTTGCAGGGAAGAGAAAAGAGCATCCCCCACAAGGCTATGAAGTCTATTTTGAACTCTATTAAAGAAGGATAAGTCCTTTCTAGCAGCTCCTGCCCAGATGTGGCAACAGTACTCAATCCTTGGACGTACCTGGCTCTTATATAGATAGAGAATTGCATCAGCAATGAGATATCCACGGATTAAAGTATGTGTTCCATTTAAGATCAGGAGCTTGTCAAAACATGAGGCCTCCCCAAGACGAGAGCCATTCATTTCAATTGATGCCAGATGAGGATCAGAGCATTGATGACGTAAAGATAATAGCTTGGTCTTAGATGCATTAAAAGTAATAAGCCACCTCTTTCTTTCCCCATTGTACCACTTGCTCAAGATCAGAGGAGAGAGAATCAGGGGGAGCTTGGTCATTTACGGTTTTAGATGTGCTACTATAGATATTAGTGTCATCAGCATAGATGTCTACGAATGATGTAAGGATGTGATTTGGAAGATCATTAATATAGATCAGGAAGAGAGTTGGCTCAGGATGGACACCTAAGGGACTCCAGCATTAATACTAAGAGCTTCTGATTTCTGCCCATCAACCACTAGTCTTATGAACCTATCAGAGAGAACTATATATATATATATATATATATATAAAGAGAGAGCGAGAGAGTGAGAGACATAAAAAGGAATAAACCGAGTTATGTGTTCATCATGTAGGATTTAATTATATAAAAAACTACTCAACAATGGTTTATTTACATTAGACCTAAAAAGGGCCGTGCTATATTGAGCTGGGAAGTAGCTTTACGGTATTTTATCTCACTGACGGAGAATTCTAGGAAATAAACTTTGTTCATGGAAACTTTATTGAATCACTTTCTATCTGTGCCTAAAAATAATTTTATCTACAGATAGAGAGCGAGTGGCGTACATTTGTTTAGCTAGACGAGCGTGTTTTTTTTTTCTTTTTTGATAATGTGTAATAGTGGTGAAACTCAGTCGAGCATTTACCATGAACGTGATTATAGACTCAGGCGCGAGAAAGTGTTTTGAGCGATAGACAGAACCAATTTTACGAGAAACAGACAGAGAAATATGTCTATCCTGCAGAAACGACCGAACAAAAGAAAAATAATGGCGTACATTCACAATTGGCACCCTCTGGAAAGATGCCTGCACGTACAAATATGAAGCAAGTGTTGCGCAAATCAAACAACGGCTTTTTATGAATCAGCACTGCTCGATTACAGAGGCAAAAAGTCCAAGACGACTTAAAACAATTTCGATATATGTAAAGAGCATTCTCGAATGCTCGCCCATTTTAAGAACTGACTAGGCTCAGCCTTGCCTAACTTTGGCGATCTAACAAGAACCGATGCGCCAACATGATTATGCCCTGTAAAATAGATAAAAGAAAAAAAAGAACTTAATTCTAGTAATATAACAATTTTTTATGAATCAACACTGTTCGATTACAGAGGCAAAAAGTCCAAGACGACTTAAAACAATTTCGATATATTTAAAGAGCATTCTCGAATGCTCGCCCATTTTAACTTGCTTAACTTTGGCGATCTAACAAGAACCGATGTGCCAGAAAAATACAGAAAAGAAAAGAACTCGATTCTTGTAATATAACAATAAAGTTATCGATGGAAAAACATCGGCAAAGTGACTAACTTTATTTTATATATTTAATAAGTTTTCCTTTCTTTTTATGTTTTTTTTTTCTAGTTGGCCATGATGGTGCTTTTCTTTTGCCACCTTATCGGAAACCAAAGAGGATTCGCACTGCGTTTTCCCCATCGCAACTTCTTCAGCTGGAAGAAGCTTTTGAGAAGAATCACTATGTCGTCGGCCAAGAACGGAAGGAACTTGCGGCCGATCTGAAACTGACTGAAACACAGGTTCGTTAAAAATGACATTATTGCAATTGGAACTTTTTAGAAAACAATTGTTTTTTTACTTACATTTAGCACTTATCAAATAGACACTGCTGTAACGGGAATATATATATATATATATATATATATATATATAAAGAGAGAGGGAGGGAGCGAGACAGAGAGAGAGGCGATCTGATACGCACATGGTTCCCATGGCAGCGGATAAATTGGAACAGAGATAGATCGCCAAAGTCCAGGGAGGGGTTCCTCATTGTGAGATAAAACTCTTATTGACTGATTGATATATATATATATACATATATATATATATATATATATACATATATATATATATATTATTTTTTGAAATGTAATTATCCACTGACACATGTTTCGTCGTCTACGACTTATCAGAGTGGCTATATCTAGCGAGATTCGAAATCGGGACCCAACGGTAATGAGCCTAAACCCTTACTCCTGGACCATCTCGCCAGCTGTCTAGATATATCGCGATTTACTTAGATGTTGTTTTGTTTTGGTTTTAGCGATATGTTTTGAATGAATTCAATTATTTACGAAAGTGCATTTTTACCTAAATGCGAATTGGGAATAATTTTCCCTTTTAATCAATTTGGTACCCCCACATGGGGAGCGGTATATATATATATTATTTTTAAAATGTAATTATCCACTGACAAGTGTTTCGTCGTCTACGATTCATCAGAGTGGCTGTATCTAGCGGGATTCGAAATCGGGACCCAATATGTATATGTGTGTGTGTGTGTGTGTGTGCGCGCGCGCGTATGAGAGAATTTACATATGTATCTGTACTTACGTATATATTTAAACGCATTAGTTTCATTAGTATTTTTATTTATTTTTTTTAGGTGAAAGTTTGGTTTCAGAATCGTCGAACCAAACACAAACGCATGAAAGCCGAAGAAGAAGCAACTTCGGGGTCTGCGAGCACCACCCGCGAAGAACCGACATCATCTTCGCGGACACGCACCAAAGAAATGGATATTGACCCTACAGGGATGGAACCCATTGAATACGACGGATCAGACGACAACTCCGACTCCGAACTCATCAGAACGGATACATGAAGAGAAGCTGTCCATGAAAGTGTTAATTTTTAGTTGCCTAGGATACAGGAATCAACCAGAAATCGGCATTCATAAATAAATGTAACAAACGGACTGAAATCAGTTAAATACAGACGAAAAATATCATATATATATATATATATATATATATATATATATATATATATATATATATATATATATATATATATATGCATACATAATATATACGCATACGTAATATATATATATGTATATGCATACATAATTTATGTGCATATGTAGCATATATATACATATATATACATATATATATATATATATATATATATATATATATATATATATATATATATATATATATATATATATATATATATATATATATATATATATAGGAAATTTATTACTGTGAGTCCAGAATGAGTTTACAAATTGTTTCAGCTAGAGGAAAATCCTCAAAGAGAGGAAAAAATCCAACTAGCATCGTCAAAATTTATAAATGGACACATACATATATACATATGTCTATATACATATAATATAATGTAGTGCCCATTTATGAATTCTGACGATGCTAGTTGGATTTTTTCCTCTCTTTGAGGATTTTCCTCTAGCTGAAACAATTTGTAAACTCATTCTGGACTCACAGTAATAAATTTCCTATATACTGCTCTGACTACACATTGAGCACTCTAGTCCGGTTTTTTCACCCCTGGTAAATATATATATATATATATATATATATATATATATATATATATATATATATATATATATATATATTGGCTGAAGAGAGCTTGATAAGGATACCTTAAACGGGCCTTATTATCGGGCTTGAAAACGACGGTACCAATGATCTTTCTCAACTAACACCTTTCTGTACACAATATATATATATATATATATATATATATATATATATATATATATATATATATATAATTCCAGGTTAACTTTTTCAAAGGTAAAGCAACCAATGAAGTTTTAACGAGTTTAATCCAAGAGTGCTCAATACTGATGTAATGCATGACATGCTTTTTGTTTGTTTTACATGAGCAGTAACATGTCGCTACACGTTCATGAGCATGTTTCGGCCAGCCAAATCTAAGCAACTCGAGACCCGTTCTGGCGATATTGCTTATACGAAAGTTTAGTTCGAAACCTTTATTTTGTTTAAGCAATATCACCTGAAAAGTTACCTGCAACTGGCTGACCGAAACATGCTCATGAATGTGTAGCGACATAGTAATGCTTATGTAAAACAAATAAAAAACATATCTATATATATATATATACTCGGGTTTTTTTTTTATATTCAAAAGTAATGGACTAATGAATTCAACGAGGTTGTTAGATAGTGCTCAATAAAAAGAGCTGATAATACTTGTTTATTGTTATATAAACATGCTCACATCCCGCTGCTACAAATAGCCACTTGTTTCAATCAAACAACAGATATCATCAGGCATAGTCAAGTCGCTGCCTGATGATATCTGTTGTTTGATTGAAACAAGTGGCTATTTGTAGCAGCGGGATGTGAGCATGTTTATATAACAATAAACAAGTATATATATATATATATATATATATATATATATATATATATATAATATGTGTGGAAGAGAAACTCAACAAAGTGCTAAATTATTATAACAATATCAAAATAAGAGCACAATATTTATTTATGTTCGGATTACAGAAGATTAGAAAAAAAAACTTTGATACCTCCGGTTTCAAATCTACAAAAATAAGGAGCAATATCGCATGTCTTATCTCGGACTCTTATCTTAGTATCTTTGTTATTTGTCTCTATTTCTGGGGAAACAGATATAAACAGAGGCTGAAGAGAGTCCGACATTACCGACCAGTGACCTATCTTCTTTTTTTTCTTCTTTTTTTTTTTTTTTGGAAACAGAGGGAATCGATATTTTTCTAATCTTCTGTTACATATATAATTATTTTAGTAAAAAAAAAAACTCTGCACTAATGTTGATTTTTCGTGCATCCTGTTTTTCTTCCATATTTGCTGTGGTATATTTCGCGTAAAATGTGGCTCGGCAAACGTGTTGATTTGCCAGCATCTTTCCAGCGTCGAATATTCCAAGAGGGGTTATGACGAATCAACCTGATTAGGAATACCAGATTTTTAAATCAAATCTAATATGGCCATGTCGACAAAACCCAGGAGCAATTAGTAAACACTTTAATAATGTATAGACTTTAAACTAAAATAATCTGTCTTAGCACTTGTAGAACCTAAGATAGAGCACTTTTCAATAACGTGGAATAATAGATATATATATATATATATATATATATATATATATGTAAGTATGTATGCATATATATATATGTATACATGCATTTATATATATATATATATATATATATATATATATATATATATATATATATATATATATATGTATATACTTTCATCCAAACCAATGAATATTTTCAGAGTCATGTCTGCTTGAGGGTGTGCAAGTCGCCGGCAGGGCTGAAAAGTAATCTTCGGGCATATTGACTTTTATTGACTTAGGGTGTGGCACTCGTCTGACAAGACGTTGCAACAATCATATATATGTATATATATGCATATATATGTATGTATATATACATATATATATGTAAATATATGTATATATATGTATATATGTATATAGACATATGTATGTATGTGTATATATATGCATGTATATGTATATATATATTTATATATATATATATATATATTCATATATATATATATATGTATACACGGAAAGATACAAGAAGGCTATAATAATGCAGGGAACGGGGTGATAAAATGATGTGATGTATAAGCTAAAATGGACGAACGAAAGAGGGTCTTGTCGAGTTTGTTTTTACATCATCATATATCTATTTATTTTGCAGATCAACCACAAATACTATGAGATAATTAAGCAGGTGGAAGTTTTTGATATTTTGAGAATATAATCGTTTTCTCCAAAAGAAAAGGGACCAAAAAATGTTGTTTAAAATTTCGTAAAAACACAATTGGAAATGGGTAGGTAGTTTAGCTGCCAAAAAGGAATATAACGTTTCTCTGCATTGCTAGAGCCTTCTTATATTCCTCCACATTTATTTAACTACAATGATGCAAACTTACTAATTGTCCCTTTTATAAGCATACATATATATATATATATATATATATATATATACGTATAGATGCATACATATACACATATATATACACGTATAGATGCATACATATACACATATATATACACGTATATATGCATATATATACACATATATATACGTATATATACATATATATACATACATATATATATACGTATATATGCATATATATTATGTATATATATATTTTTATATATATATATTTATATGTATATATATATTTAATTATATATATGTATATATATATTTATACGTATATAGACATATGTATATATACATACACACATTTATATACATATATATATATGCATATATAATATAAAGACATATATTTACACACATATTTCACTGGTTTCACTTTTTGCATACTGTCATGTGCCAGATATCCTTTCGCTGTTTTAAATATATCAACCGAGAGGTTTTTATCGGATTCTCACCGTCCTTTAAAATCTATTCTACTGGATTTCTCTTAAACGTGTTGCACTGGGTTTATTTACTAACTTTTTTTTATGACCCCAGTGGTTCCTGTGATTACTGGAATGACTGACATCTTCTCAAATGTTCCAGTCTCTTTCGTGTCTTACATTATTGTACAAGTGGCACGGTTAAAGCGATTATTATTATTATTATTATTATTATTATTATTATTATTATTATTATTATTATTATTATTATTATTATGGTAATATTAATGCTCATATAAAAATAGTTATAAGTGCACAACAATCGCTAAGTTTTTAAGGTGAATCGTCAATCTCTCAGCAGATGAACGTCAATTCACGTCAATGTCTACACATAAACAACTTATTTTCAAGTTAACATTCGTGAAATGCACATCACGAATACAAACATTCTACACACGTCACAATTACGATAAAAAGTACTTGTTTAGCTACAACCACTGTACATAATATTCTTTATTCCCCTGTGTATATAGATTTAAACGGAACTTCTTTGAGCAAGATTTATTTCCATAAAACTAATCGTCCGTAGAACACAGTACTGCAAGACTGCTTCTCAGACTACTACATCATGGGCGTTTTCAAGTTCGATTTGAGCAAATCTTCGTTGAGCAGTCCTCTTAACTTATCAGATTCTGCCCTGTTTCAAATCTCGCCACCAATCCTCAATATGGGGTCTGCCGTCAATTTGAAAAAAAAAAAAAAAAAAAACATTAACGCTTATCCTCAAATTTTTGGCCTTGATAAGCGGCGCCTTTTTAGTTCATTAATTCTGACCATTTATTTTCTTTCTAATAACGGCTATTTGGATTTCTTTGGAATCTGGGTGACAATAAACCTCGTTACGGTCTGTACTCTGCGTGCTATTCAAGTTTAAGTATGGATAATGTTGCCGCCTTTTGGCTTTTAAAAAGGGCAGTGAATTCGTTGAAGTAAATAGAATATATGAAATGAGACGCATTTGATAATTTCTTTTAACTCCAATAGTAAAAACAACAGTAATCGTTGGAACATAGCAAACCTAATAAAAAAGTCATACTTTGAGAACTGTTTCATGCAATAACACATGCCAAACGGAATGTTTATTATCAATATATTTCATTCAAACTCTATTGCATTTTTTAGCAATTTCCATCTAAACAGGTGCGACATTTGAAAATTTTTTTTTTATTATTCCTGGTACAGTCGTTTCATACAGCCGTCCAAAACATGCAAGCAAATAAACAGACGTTAAATTGAATATGATAAGAATTAGGGAATCCTTATCAGAGAGGAATATATTGCATAATCCAAGAGAAAAATCGTAAAAAAACGCTGTTATAAGCATATGGATGAAATGGACTGAATTGATGTCAGCGATACATATTTTTAAACTCTTGTCAGTTTAAAGAGATGAACATTTTGAATTGTGTAGCAAATATTAAAGACTGATTGGTTGATGTCTATCGGCAGCCAACCAGTTTTGTGCTCATCGATCTTCCGTCCATGTGCAAAAAAAAAAAAAATAAAATAAAATAAAATAAAAGAATGAAAAAAGGTAATCATTAAAAAGAGTTATGATGGCTTATATTTAAGCATCGGTAAAATTCTATTTTGTTTGGCAATCTTGAAGCTGCACATAGAAAGACTCGCAACCAAATGATAAATTTCAGAGATTTTTATGTAAGGAAAGATGCTGTTCCCCTCTCCTCGGTGTCAGGAGCTAATGAAGAACCCATGATATAATTCTACCTGCTTTGATCAACGTGGCATGTACTTACACGGGTATTCTGATTAGTGACGATTGAACATATTCATTTTTATATACTAATATATGCATATATATATATATATATATATATATATATATATATATATATATATATATATATATATATATATATATATATATATATACCTTCATGTGTATATATATGTTTGTTTATGTATACGTACGTATATTTATTTATTTGTTATATATGTCGACACCATTTTTAATGGGTTTCTGCATCAGTTGTATTAATGCAATCCTTTATTATTACTATAACCCTAACCTGTGAAATTTTTGGCTATCCCTGTATATATATATATATATATATATATATATATATATATACATATATATCGATGCTTCCGTTTAGTCTAGAAAGACAAAGGATACCCTATAGAGGCAGTAACGCATGTAATTATTTGGTAAGGGTTGCGTAATATTACGCCACACCCCTCCTGAATTTGCACTATCTGAGTCCAGTGGATAGGGAAAGTTCAGGCGACTTGAAACAATGATGAGATAACACACACACACACACACACATATATACATGTGTGTGTGCACATATATATCTCTGCACGTATATATATATACGTATATGTACGTATTTATATATATATGATGTATATACGTAAATATCCATATATATATATATATATATAGATAGATAGATAGATAGATATTATATATATATAGATATAAGCATATATATCCACGTATATGTATATATATATATGTGTGTGTGTGTGTGTGTGTGTGTGTGTGTGTGTGTGTGTGTGTGTGTGTGTGGTCTATCACAAATACTTTAACAGAAGTTTATTTCTTTCCTAATCATGGATGTTTGCCACGAATGTAGACTACACTATTGTTTGAATCTTTTAAAGCAAAATGAAACACACTTTTTCCACTATCTGAAGTAATGTAAATTCAGAATATATATATATATATATATATATATATATATATATATATATATATATATATATATAGAGAGAGAGAGAGAGAGAGAGAGAGAGAGACCGGTTTCCTGACACAAATGTTTTTATGTTATTGTTATTTTATTTGATTTGCAGAACTTAATTGCATTTTGATAAACCCAAAACAAAAACAATGTTTCCTATTTACAATACCTCCCCACGGGACAAAGTTAGACACCAGGGTCGTTTTTTAATGTGGCGAAAAGGAACAAAAATTAAATTTGTCTCAGTCGTGAAGGGTTTCTCCTCCACTGGACAGAGAACAAGAAATTGAAGTATGGCCTCTGAAGAACAGATACTACACTTTGATATTGACCCGAAGGCCAAATAGAAACAATAGTCCAAACGCCATGCATAATTATTTGATGATTGAAGAATAAAAAAAAAACTTTTACCGAAATGACCGGATTCCGTTTTAAATAACGTGAAAATGCTTGATATATTCTATTAAACATACCAACCAATCGAATGAATTCATGCTCTCATTGATTGCCAACCTGCATCGAAACACTGACCCAATCTTATTGTCGTTGTGTTTAACTTCCGGTTCCGCACAATAAACAATGTCACAGATATTTTTTTTTTTCCACTGAAACGCATACGCAGTGAGGAAAATTACACCTGAACCGAATATGGGAGAAAAAAATGCGGGAACTCCGAGATGATTCTTAAATTGGATCTTGGAAATTATTTAAATAAGTTGTAATTAAAAAAAAAAACATATATTATTTTCCTCACTTTTGCTTATGCTATATTGTCTGTTTCTCGTTGGATTCCGACTAGCTTTATCGGACTTGTAGGTATATTCTAAAAATATATTAATCGACAAACAGACGAGGAACGGATATCTATTTTCTTTACTACGAGTTGCTTCTGATTGCATCATTTCCACTGATAATGGGAACAACGTTCTGTAGCGCCTGAATTTATTTTTTAAAAATTACATCACGTCTCGCTTCGTTCAAATCCTGGCAGCAACTAAATCTACCTTCAAATCTTCCCAGGTCAGGTGTTTAAGTAAAAAAAGAAAAAAAAAACAAACAAAAAAAGAAACAAAGAAAAAGACGTTAAACACCTTTATCAAGGCACACCCCGTTAACCATACTATACTACACATTGCACCCGAGGGAAAATATCCCTACTCTTTTTCAACAAGCACATGCTATATATATATATATATATATATATATATATATATATATATATATATATAGATATATATATATACATATATATATATAGATATACATATATATACATATATATATACATATATATACATATATATACATATACATATATATATATATATACATATATATACATATATATATATATATACATATATATACATATATATACATATATATATACATATATATATATATATTACGTGTATATATCAATTGTCTTTACGTAGATTTAGAGAAGAACTGTATAAACATATCCTAACATTTGAATTTCACTTCATTGTATATGTTAGTCTAATTTATATATGTAAATATTTTTCATGTATTTGCTATCGCAATTCATTGGCTTTCATTGTTTTATTATTTTAATGGCTATGGACATAACCCATTAAAAAGGCATTACTTCCATATTAAAAAAAGAAATGTGTACATTAAAAGACTGGGAGATTTAAAAACGAATATAATTTAAATAAAAACATTAAATACAAATTGTTTGCTTTATTTATTTTATTTGGTTGTTTTTTTTGGGTTTTTTTATACATTATATCAAAGCATGTATGTACAATTTATTGGTTTTGTTACATTTTCTGTATTACGGCATATCAACTTTTTATTTATTAATTATTAATATTTTTACATCCACGAGATCCATTGATCATGATAAACGATCATGATAAATGATGAGGAATAAAAGATAAGGTGGGTTCCCTCTATCGAGCTAGAAGACTACTCACGCCTGAGAGAATCCTGTGCCTCTACAAGGCCACCATTCACTCATGCATGGAGTATTCTTGCCACATCTGGCCAGGTGTATCTACTGCTAGTCTCTCCATCTTAGATAAAGTCCAAAAAAGAGTTGTCAATCTAATCGGTCCCACTTTATCAACTAAGCTCCAGCCCCTGTCTCATCGCCGCAATGTTGCATCAGTGCATGTTTTACAAATATTTTAATGGAATGTGTTCTGATGAACTTGATTCACTTGTATCCCCTCGACGTACATATCCACGATAAACATGCTTAGCAATAAGATCTCACCCCTTAACTGTTGTTGTCCCTAAATGTCAGAAGGCTTTCTATTCTAATAATTTCTTCCCTCGAACAGCTAGACTTTGGAATTCCCTTCCTAATGCCTGCTTCTCTGGCTCTACTGATATGCAGAAGTTTAAATGTAACATAAACAGATATCTTGCTTATCTTTCCTAGACATGGCCCCAAATAGTAGCCCCTTACGTCCAAGTGGCGATATGCTTTGTAAGGAGTGACCATGAGTAAAAAAAAAAAAAAAAAAAAAAAAAAAAAAAATTGAAAGTGGTACCGGACTTTTAGTACCTGGGAAGTACCCTAATTGTCAACGGCCGTGTAGACAATGAGATAAGCTGCCGTGTTAGAGTGCGTGTGCGCGTTCGGAAACAAGAAAAAACGATTATGGTCAAGGAACGGCATTAGTCTAGAAACAAAATGCAAATTTTATAAGGGAATCGTATTACTTTCTCTACTATATTCAACAGAAACCTACACACTGTACAGGGACCACATAAAGAGGTTGGAAGCAATTCAACAGCGCCACCTAAGAAAAATTATAGAAAATTAAATGGAACGAACTTATACCAAATATTGAAGTATTTAACAGAGCCAACATGGATAGCATAGAAGCCGAACTCGTCACCACACAGCTGTGATGAACTGGACATTTTTTTTTCTTTTTTGTATAGGCATAACAACTTATCAAGGCCCAGAGACCACTCGAGGATAAAAGTGTACAGTAGTCAATTGGATATTATAGTAATCGTTAGTAATGGAAATTCGGTAAATTTGTTAACAAGTGGAACGGCTCATCAAGAACTTGTTTACGTTAGACTTGGAGATAACCATATTGTAGTCAGCTGGAAAGCAGGAAAACGGAAGACAATTCCACAGGCGTGCAGTTCTAAGAAAGAAGCTTTGTTCATCGAATCTACGTTTAGGTTTAGGCAGTGGCAAGAGTGGGGGGAATTATTGATAGTGTTTTCAGAGAGACGAGTGTTTCTTGTGAAAGTTTGGCGAGGGGGTACCATAGATTAAAGCTCAGTCGAACACTTTCTATGTGGCCAGAATGGAAAACAATCGTATCCCCAAAATCTTATTGTATGGAGATTCGGAAAATGGAAACAGAAAGATTAACTCCGCTGCAAGGATGTGATAAAGCGCCACTTTAAGGCAGCGAATCTGAACCATTGGCATTGAGCTAGCAACAGACCAAATTTGCTGGCGCAGTAGCCTTTACAAAGGAAAGGCAGAAATAGAGGATAAAATAAAGGCCAGGTCTGAACAAACGGTACCAAAGGCACAACCCTGGTAACTACCTATGCACTACTTCTGGGGAAACTTTCCTTACTGAGCGTGGAATGCTACAACACCGTAGGATAAAGCACTGACAACCTGACTAGTTATCGTCAGCTGTGAAGGAATCCGTGATGATGCTGGTGATGATGATGATGAATATTTTATTTTTCTCTCATTCCTCTGTCGAAACGGAATTTCTTTAGGCAAGATTTATTTTCACAAACTGCTCGTCTGTAGAACACAATACTGCAGGACTGCTTCCCAGCTGACTACATCATGGTCGTTTTTAAGGGCGATTTGAACAAATCTTTGTTGATCAGTCATCTTAAATTATCAAAATCTGCCGTTTCAACTCTCGCCACTAGTCCTCAATATGTTATCTGCCGTCAATTTGAAAAACTTATTAACTCTTATCCTCTAGTGGCTGTTAGGCTTGATAAGCGGCGCCTGTTGAGTACATTAATGCTGACCATTTATTTTCTTTCTAATAACGGCCATCTTTCTTTGGAATCTGGGTGACAATAAGCCTCGTTAGTACGAATGCCTGTACTCTGCGTGATATTCAAGTTCAAGGATAATGTTGTCCTCTTTTGGTTTTTACAAGAGAGCAGTAAATAGAATACATGAAATGAAGCCCATTTGATGATTTCTTTTAACTCAAATAGTAAAAAAAGCAGCCAAGTACGTCCAAAGATGGAGTACTGCTGCCACATCTGGGCGGGGGCTGCTAAAAACAGCCTATCCTGCCTTGACAGAGTACAAAATAGACTCCGTGGCTTGGTGGGGGATGCCCTTTTCTCTACCCTGCAACCTCTTTCCCACAGAAGAGACGTAGCGAGCCTGTCATTGTTCTATCGTTATTTCCATGGCAGGTGCTCGTCTGAGCTTCATTCTCTGGTCCCCCCTTGCCAATCTTTCTCAAAAAACATCCGACTAGCTGAAACCACCGTCAATAATTTTCCCCACTCCCTATCTGTGCCTAAATAAAAACGTAGATACCATGAACAAAGCTTATTTCCTAGAACTGCACGCGTGTGGAACTCTGTTCCGCTTGCCTGTTTCCCTCTCGACTTCAACCTGGATGTCTTCATGTTCAACACATACAAATTCCTGATGAACCGCCCCCCTTAAGTAATGACACCTTACCAATTCTCCAATACTATTGCTACACTATCCCTTTGATTACTGTACACACAATAACCCTTATCCCTGAGTGGCCATTGGACCTTGATAAGTGGTGAACTCCATGCAAAAAAAAACATAACAAAGCTAATAAAAGACATACTTTGAAGGCTGCTTTATGCAATAACACATGTCTAAAGGAATGTTTATTATCAATATATTTTATACAAACTCCATTGCATTTTTAGCGCTTTTTCTATTTTAACAGGTGCGACAGTTGAACATATTTGTTTTATTATTTCTGATACAGCCAAAGAATAATACTTACCTCTGTTTATATAAAGTTACGTTTGGGCATATTCTTATTTAATTTTATGTTTAGAATTTAGCCCTAAACTACGAGAATCGTTCCGAAAGTAAGCCTCCATATTTTGTTTTACTAAAACAGTTAAATAGCTACGAAGACGGGAGCGGTACCTTTTAAAACAAGCGACATTTTTATTTAATTGGAATTCATCATTGAGATGAGTATTATTTATTAGTTCATTTATTTATTGCGAACTATTTTCCTCATTTTTTTCTTATCCCGTCTACCATTCCTCTAGAGAATGCCAGAGGAATAGTTGGTCGAAACGTTGTGAAACAACAGCTAACAAAAATGAGGATAATAGTCCGCAATAAATAAATTAAGCGACATTTTGTGTTCTAGATAGTTATTTATTTACTAAGTCACAACTATTGTCAATGCACTTTTGCCATCGATGAACGATGTCTGTGCCTGGGCGCCCAGAGCGCGCTTTGTCATACGAGGGCCATTTCAAAAGTTAAGCCTCCTATTTTATACTCAATCTTTTACTCAAACAGGTGAAGAACTACGAAGTCGGGAGTGGTACAATTAAAACGAGTAACGTTTTGTGCTCCAGAATTTATACTACACATAGTTACCAGCATACATATTTTTGCCAGTTTTTTTTAATAACACATTTCTGTTTCCGATGCACGTCTGTGAGAGAGGTTGTTTTCTTAGTCTGACACGGTCAATATCTTCAACGGGGCGACGCAGCTTTCAAATCATGAATTAAAAAGTTCAGTGATTAAAACAATGCCATTTGCAATATCTGCTGATCCATTCGAGCTGAATAAAATAAATAGGAGAATTTTTTGGAACGTATATTTCGATGTATAGATTTAAATCCTAAACTAATAAACCAATCATTCGGCTCAATACAGTCGATATTTAGTTGAATTTATTTTCAGAAAAAGGGGGTAAATGGGAGATAAAAGACCATGCAAATTTAAATACTTTTTATGTTTGTGAAATTTTAGCAATCGGTATTTTTTGTGGAGAGGAAGGGTATCTTATAGACATACCGTTTCATTTAATTTTTCCCCTTTTTTAACTCTTTCATCCCAAACAAAGCGTGTTGCCACTTGGGCCCCTGTAAATAATCGAATTTTCCACAAATTTAACCAAATATCGATTACTAAGCTGTCATTTCAGCGACCACTTTACAATCATTAACCATTATCCTCGAGTAACATTTAGACCTTGATAGGCGGTGAGTTCTTTGTTAATGAATATACGATGGTCGCCGAGACAACAGCGTAGTGCAATTTGTATTGGACATTGGTCAGATTTTGATTATTAAAAGGGAGCGGCTCCACAAGAACGTGTTTATATAGGCTTTGAAGATGACCATATTGTAGTTAGCTGGAAAGGCAAGCAGAACAGAGTTCTATAGGCGGGCAGTTCTATGGAAGAAGCTTTATTCATTGGATTTTTGTAAAGCATTTCATCGGGAGTGAGATACCGTTTGGAACGGTAGAATGACGTAACCATTTTTTCAGCAAGATTGGCAACAGATTTGATGTAAGTCTTCGATTCTTATATCTATGTAAAGTATTAACTTCTAAACTAACTAATCGATCACTATGATTTTTTAAAGAGTCGCTAGCCGTAAAGCTGGGTAATATAGTCTATGGTTTGTTTAAATGAGTTTATGCAAAAGGGTTAACAGGTAATGAATGTCTTTCATTAAAATTCAGATATATTCGAGTTTTGAGAAATTTTAACAATAAATAATAAACATCCGGTTAAAAAAGAATTATTCCCCCTGTTTGATTGTGAGGGTGGGGGCATAATATAAACACACAGGCTGATGACTTTTCATAGATTTGCATTAAATTGCATTCATAATTAGCAAGCCCGTTCCACAGCATATATTCTAACTGTAATCTCTGAACGTATATAACGTTCACTGGACGAAGCAGGGGAAGGTAGAACGGTAGTCCTCGATATATCTAAGGCTTATGACAGGGTTTGGTGCGATGGTCTTCTAAGGAAAATCAGATCATATGGCATCACTGGAAAAATACATAACGTAATTAAATCCTTCTTACTAGAGAAGAATCTAGGTTGTCCTCGTACATCTAAACAATATTACATAAATGCGAGAGTACCTCAGGGGTCTATCCTTGGACCTCTGTTATTCCTAATATTCATAAATGACCTCCCTGATAAAAGTGTTTCTGAGATGGGTATATTTCTAATAACACCACGCTCTATAACAGGCATAAGGGGAAAACAAATGAACACGTATCTAAGGAAATGGCAGAAACACTAGAGGAAGACAAAAATGGATGGTCACAGTCAATGCTGCCAAGATTACGCTGGTTTCATTTAATAATTACAAGAAGCCTTTTCTACCAACAATAGCTATGGCCAAAAACACATTACCTGAAAGTACTCCCTTTAAACTCCTCGGCCTAACGTTCACAGGTCGAATTGGAACAGATACATTGAGGGCATTGCCAAGGCTGCTGCAAAGAAGGTGGGCTCTCTCTACCGTGCTAGAAAGTTACTTACGCCTGAAAGTACTCTGTACCTCTATAAGGCCACCATTGGAGTATTATTGTCACATTTGTGCTGGTGCATCTGCAACTAGTCTCTCGCTCCTGGACAGGGTTCAAAAGAGTTGCCAACCTGATAGATCCTGAACTGTCATCTAAGCTTTAGCCTCTGTCCCATCGACGAAATGTTGCATCCCTTTGCCTGTTCTACTTGTATTTTTATGGTGAATGCTTCAAAATATCCCTGCAACTTACGTCCCCGATAGTGGGCCCCTTATTCAAAGTGACACTGTACCTTTTTTGGGGTGAAAATTGAAAAAAAAAACACACACACATACACAAATTAATATTCCCTTAATATATATATTCAAAATTTAAATTTAATCACCTTCACTTAAATTTAATCACTTTCACTTAAATTTAATCACTTTCGAGAATTAAAAATCTTTCGTATTATTTGGATTCTTCCGACTACTGTTCTCATCTCGAGTGTTAATTTCACAACATTTCGGTCTATTTAACCTCCGACATTCTTCGTGTGTATCTTGTCGAACTCGAGAATTTTTCTGTCGAACCCGAGAATATTTCTGTCGAACCCGTGGCGCAGTGGTTAGAGTACTTGGAAAAATCAATTGTAAAAGTGCTATTCTCGTGAAGTTGAGGGTTCAATTCTCAGTGTGGGTAACCGAAAAATACAATTATGAATTACTTAGGAACTCTGTCCAGTCATGGCTGACGGAACGAGAGAATGCTATGCTTGTGAAGTAAATAAACGGTTTTGTTCGAAATTCCGTCTATATTCCCTAGTTCGATAGAAACATTCCCGATATTCTTGAAGAGGGCATATCAATAACAGCCTAAACTTAAGAAGAAATTCCTGTTCTAATATATTATTTTTATTTTTGGAATTCTTTGAGATGAGGCTTCATAATTTCTGTATTCATATTTGAGGACGTTTCTCTTCATCTTCATAGTTGTTGTTGTTTTACCATGTATCGGCCAACTCGTCCTCTGGCATTATTCAGGTGATTAACCGCGACAGAATTGGAATACCGAGTCTTGTAACTGTATCCCCCGAACTTACTGCCTTCCCCAGTTGTCGTCTCATCATGTTTTTACCAGCTAATCTTCTGGTTTACTTTAGGTAGAATTGAAACCGCTATCTTCAAACAATACTCGTCTGGAACCGTAGAGAGTCACCGCCTTTATCAACTGCTCCAGGAGTCACGAAGGGCGATCAAGATCGGATAAAAATCCTTTTAAAAAAAATGAATATGCACCGTCGGATCTCACTGCTACTTTCTTATAAGTAGTTTTTTGCTTATTACCTTGGACTTTACGTAAATAAACGCTTCTATAACGGAACTCATACCCTTGACATTAATCTCGCGTAGCCAACGCCACGTTCCAACATTTCAAAAGATAACCGCTGAGAGACAGCGCGTGGAACTTTACAAACAGGTGTTTATTTCTCCAACTTTATAGCATGGCAAGAAAGAAGGAGATAAAAAGAAAGAAAACCGAGGATAGAGTTTGACTCCGAAAAATATTTAAATTATAAATTTCAAGCAAGTAAAATATTTGTTTATTTTCCTAATATTGCGTTGTGATTTGACTTTCAAACGCACTTGATGAATATGGTGGAAATCCAATACGCGTCGGCATCAGCATCCGTTATCCTCTGGTCATGTTTTTCTCTGTGTTTGGCAAGCAAATATGTTAGTGAGATTTGCTTCTTTTTAACAAATTTACGTGTTCTATGTCAAGCCATCCACAGCCTCGAACTGTGCTGTTCTAGGTGTCGACCAGCCATTCTCCAACTTTGTGTGCAACCATTGAACACTCCTGTTCTCGGTGTCGATGGGGATATTCTGGACCAAACTTTATCCAACTTCATATGCAATCATTTAAACATGCAATTCTCGAAGTCGAGGGGGACATTGCCAACCTACGTATGCAACCGCTTAACCTTATTGTTCTATGTTTCAAGGCAAGAATTACGATCCAAGCTTTCCACAAATGATGACCCTCACTGTTCTGGGTGTTGGGGACATTCTGAAACAAATCTTCCCCAACTTTACATGTAACCTCTTTAAGCTTGCTGTTCTCTCTGTGTATCAGGGATATTTTATACCACACATTCCCAAATTTCGTATGCAACTAGTTAACCCTGCTGTTCTCAGTGTCAAATGAGAAATTCTGAACCAAACCTCCTAAAACTTTGTTTGCAACATCTGAACCTTATCCTCTAAGTAAACGATGATATTATATATTAAATCTTCCCCAACTTTGTATACAATCGGTGAACCTCGGTGTTCAATATGTTGAAGGGGAACATTCTGAAGAAAATCTTCCTAAACTTCGTATGCAACCCCCTAATTTAGTTGTTCTCAGTGTCGGGTGGGGGGTGGTGGCATTCTGCAAACCTAGCCCAACTTCGTATGTGCAACCACTTGATATTTTTGGTTCCAGTGTCGATGGGGACATGCTATACAAAGCGTTCCTCCGGCCTCGTATGCAAAAACTTAATTCTTCTGTTCTCGGTGTCGCAGGAAACATTCTGAACCAAACCTTCCTGGACATTGTATGGGACCCTTTACATTTTTGGCTTCGGAATCGAGGTTTACATTTTCGACTAAACCTTCCCTGACTTTGTATGCAAATTTTGAGCCTTGATGATTAAAGCAAATTTTGAGCCTTGATGATTAAATGCAAATTTTGAGCCTTGATGATTAAATGCAAATTTTGAGCCTTGATGATTTTGAGTCTTTGATTAAAACATGCAATCACCAAGGTTACAAAATCACTGCGTCTGACAAGAACTCCGTACAGACCAAACAATCCTGAAATACGATCTTCGTGTTTTCGATTTCAAACGTCCGACTCCCGACTCAAACAAAATCACACAAATTTGCTTTTGGTGTTTTTTTTTATGTCAGCGTTTTTTTTTCTTCTGTTATTTAATGCTGAATCCGGTCATTTTAATAAACGGTTTTAGGCTTAATACTTTTTCAAATATATTCAAATATTCAGTCATGATGTTTAGGTTGATTGTTTTATGACATATAAGCGCTTGTCGAGTTATTTTATGGCGAATAAATTTTGATAAACGTGTTTATTAGTGTATTACTAAAAGTGTCAGCGGATAGAGTCGTTGAATCTCTATGGTTCCAGGTGAGCATTGCCTGGAAATAGCGTACACCAGGTCAAGCCACGAAAAGAAATACCGTAGTTATTTAAACGTAACGTTTAAACAAATGAAGTAAAACGTAACGTTTAAACAAATGAAGTAAAACGTAACGTTTAAACAAATGAAGTAAAACGTAACATTTAAACAAATGAAGTAAAACGTAACATTTAAACAAATGAAGTAAAACGTAACATTTAAACAAATGAAGTAAAACGTAACATTTAAACAAATGAAGTAAAACGTAACATTTAAACAAATGAAGTAAAACGTAACATTTAAACAAATGAAGTAAAACGTAACATTTAAACAAATGAAGTAAAACGTAACATTTAAACAAATGAAGTAAAACGTAACATTTAAACAAATGAAGTAAAACGTAACATTTAAACAAATGAAGTAAAACGTAACATTTAAACAAATGAAGTAAAACGTAACATTTAAACAAATGAAGTAAAACGTAACATTTAAACAAATGAAGTAAAACGTAACGTTTAAACAAATGAAGTAAAACGTAACATTTAAACAAATGAAGTAAAACGTAACATTTAAACAAATGAAGTAAAACGTAACATTTAAACAAATGAAGTAAAACGTAACATTTAAACAAATGAAGTAAAACGTAACGTTTAAACAAATGAAGCAAAAAGAATGGAAAGAAACTGAGACATATACATACGGGTATTTTTTTTTCTAAACAGTTCACTTCTTGTAAGTAAAAAAAAATACCCAAGCTGAGATTAAACCAAAAACCTAAAGACAGTGAGTTTAGTACGATAACCTTTAAGCAGGCGTGAGGCATTTAAAAATGTTTTCAAACCTACTTATTCTTAACATAAGGAATCTGTCATATGAACGATTCACGCATGCGCATTCGTGAAACATCAAACATATAAGACTCTGATTACTCTGCACGTACGGAATTTTAAATTTTTACCGCTTCGCGTTTCTTTGTTTCGGATAAAAACCGACTAAAACGTTTTCCACGTGTCTGAATACCCTATATACCAAATTCAATGTTTGTAGATCAAAAATCCGTTGAGTATATAGGTTGAGAAGTGTCCTCACACACATTCTCATTTTTATAGATATATAAATTTTTATATCTATATTATTTAATTGGAGTTCATTGTTGAGATGAGTATTATCTATTAATTTATTTGTTGCCGCCTATTATCGTTCCTCTGGTGAGACGACAACAACTATGGATGGCAGTGATTGCTGAGAATGCAGTTAGGTGATTCGAAATTCCTATATATCGCGGTTACCACCTGACGAAGGTCAGGGGAATAGTTGTCCGAAACGTCGTGAAACAACAACTAATAAAGATGGGGATAATAGTCCGCGATAAATGAATTAATATAGATTGTTGTTTTGCTTTTCGGAAAATTATTGAATTTTGTAAAGGGAATCGAATAAACAATTGCATCAATATTTGGAAACTGATTACTATCGACAGCCTGATCTGTATCAGTAGAAAAATACATGTGTCAAACGTACAAATGAATGCCGCCTTTTGGACGAGTATCGTATCCTATAGGTGTCGAGACCAGCATTTGAGCGGCATCCACGATCGAAAGTCTCGCAGGTGTAGGCATCAACAACGGCAGCAACCTGCATTATCCCAGCGGCACGCCTCAGTTAAACACAGATACACACAAACATATATCTTCCTTTTATTGTATATGTAATACAGCTCTGATTCGGCTCCCTTACAAGCTAGTAAGAAAAAAAAATCCCGCTCTCTCCCTTGTTCGCTATCCCCTTCAATTGTTGAGTGGGGTGTCGCAGAAAAGAAGGGTTCTGGTGGGGGGAGCTGTGATAAATTGTGTATTAATCGAGGGACATCAATGGAGGGAGCTGGTTTGATGAAGAAGAGATTCAAAGAGCAGGGGTACCTTGAATTGAAAGGCTGAGTAGCGCGGGTATTCCTTTCAAAAAATAAAGCAATGTAAAATAAGCAGCCAGTCCACCACAACCACCCCCAAACCCTACTTACCTCCGCCTTAAAAAAGGGAAAAATACAAAACAAGAAGAAGAAGAAAAAGTAAAGGACACATTGCCAACAACGAGTCTTTTGTTGAGAAACCCTTATCTCCGGGATTTTTATATGGGGCATATTAGGAAGAAACATAGGATGCGTTTTTATTTCATTAGGGCCATCATCTGAAGTGGTCCTGTCCCACCCGGGGTAAGAAAGGCAGGTGGCGGGGATACACGACAGCGTTATAAAACGAAAAAGAGAAAACGGCGCTAGATAGATAGATAGATAGATAGATAGATAGAGAGAGAGAGAGAGAGAGAGAGAGAGAGTGAGAGAGAGTGTGTGTGCGCTAGAGAGAGACAGAGGTAGAGAAACTGAGAGGGATACTTGTACGAGACGAAGAAGCGATGAGGCTGTGCGGTCAGGTGGTGATTGAAGGGGTAGCGGTTACGGGGGTTGCGATGTCAGTTGAGAGGGGTGGAGCCGACAATTCGAGAATAAAACGAACAAAAACAGCCGTGACGAATTGAAGAGATGCCAAAACACGAAGATTTTATTATTGTTGTTTTTATTTTATTTTATTCCCCAACTTTATATCATCTGAAATTAGTAAATGTATGCGCGCCCTCCGGACGGAGGCAACTAATCTTTTTTTTATGAATGTGTATGAAATAAATGCACATGCACACATACATATTAACGCACGTACACACACACACAGACGTGTGTGTATATATATATATATATATATATATATATATTATATATAATATATATATATATATTATATATATATATATATATATATATGTAATAAAATAAAATAAAATTACAATTAAATTTACCAAAATGATCCAAGATGGTAAAACTAAAGTATGGCTCTTATATATATATATATATATATATATATATATATATATATATATATATATATATATATATATATATATGTACATATGTATATATATATATATATATATTAATTTTATTTATACAAACATTGATGGCTACATATGTGCATACATGTTTCTGTAATCACCCGCGTTGGGGGATTACGTCTTCAGGCCAAGAATTACCGTCGAAATTCTTGGCCTGAAGACGTAATCCCCCAACGCGGGTGATTACAGAAACATGTATGCACATATATAGCCATCAATGTTTGTATAAATAAAATTAATATACCTGCTCTGTTCACTCATTGAGCACTATTTTGGTAGACACATGTTGTTTCATTGGATGTACTTCTAGAAAACTAAACTCTACTGGCTATATATACATATACATATATATATATATATATATTCTTTGCTCTTTGCTCTTATATAAAAGGAACTTTGTGTATGTGTCTGTGTGTCCATGAGTTCGTTCCTTATGGACTCGAAAACTGCTGGGCCGATTTTTAATGAAATTTCACATGAAGGTACTTTATATGGACGTTAGCGTTCTTAAATAGGTTTTGTATTGGAATGTCTTCAACAAGTATCGATAATCGAAATATTCTGCTGAAAGAAGGAACAGGCGATTTTGATCAGAGTTACGGTGCAATTTAATGACGGAAACTAATGGGGGGCATGGTTTTGAAATCTTGTTTATCATAATTTTTTGTATATAAAAACATTTTTACACGTACAAAAAAAATGTTATAATGAAAAATGTTTTCACGACGACATAACAAAACTGACAAGTTTAGACAATTTTTTTTAAGTTAAATAAATTTATTATGAAAAATCCTTTGTACAATAAACATTAGTTTTCTGGGACTATTTCAAAGATAATTAGTGAAGTAAATTTCTAAGATATTGAATTAAATAGAAAAAAAAACCTCTTGTTTGTACAAAAATAGCTTAATAAGCCCCCCCCCACCGCCCCAAAAGCGAGAGATTGATAACAAGCCTGGCTTTACACAATCAAAACAAACGAAAAAGGGGCCGCACATAAGTTCTATAGAAGACCAAAATGTCAGAAAGTCAATTTTATTTTAAACTTTATGGAGGAATTGAAACATAATATACTTTAATTTCTGTATTTTTGAAGATTATGATAAATATTAATTAATTTAGATGATTATAATGAAGTATTAATTAATTTAGAAGATTAAAATAAAGTATTAATTAATTTAGAAGATTATAATAAAGTATCAATTAATTTAGACGATTATAATAAAGTATTAATTAATTTAGAAGATTATAATAAAGAATCAATTAATTTAGACGATTATAATAAAGTATTAATTAATTTAGAAGATTATAATAAAGTATCAATTAATTTAGACGATTATAATAAAGTATTAATTAATTTAGAAGATTATAATTAAGTATTAATTAATTTAGAAGATTATAATAAAGAATCAATTAATTTAGACGATTATAATAAAGTATTAATTAATTTAGAAGATTATAATTAAGTATTAATTAATTTAGAAGATTATAATGAAGTATTAATTAATTTAGAAAATTATAATAAATTATTAATTAATTTAGAAGATTATAATGAAGTATTAATTAATTTAGAAAATTATAATAAATTATTAATTAATTTAGAAGATTATAATGAAGTATTAATTTAGAAGATTATAATAAAGAATTAATTAATTTTGATAATATATTTTGTTTTAATAAAAAGGAAATTTTCATTTACTTAAAAATCGTTCATTACACTGATAATTTATTCATTAAAAAAAAATAAGCCAAATAATTGGAAAATAAAAGAAAATACGGTGGATAGAATTCAAATCCTGTCTGTTTACTTTCTTTTTTTTTTTTTTTGTTAAAATTTTGCCCATCCGTATTTGTCTAAATAAATCGTTATTAAAAATAATACCAGTTTTTACATTATTTTTTCTTGGTGATCCTTGATCTTAATTTTTTCAATTTTTTTTTTGTTTTTTTCAGGATGATAAAAACATTATCATTCGTACAAGAAAAATACTATAATATTACATTTGAAATTTTTTGAGAATTAAAAAAAAAAAAAAAATTATTACATTTTCACCCCAAACAAATCACAATGCCACTTTGTTGTATAGGTCTACTATCGGGGACATAAGCATCAGGGGTACTGTGTAGGAAGTTGGGCAACAAGATGTCGGTTCACGTTACACTGTCGGGTAAGCAGGGATCCGGAAGGGAATTCCAAAGTCTTGCTGTTCTGGGAAAGAAACTACTGGAGTAGAAGGCTCTCTCTACTGTGAAGGGGTGGGATTTAGCTACTTGTCGGATTTGTCGGGGGTATTTACGTCGTGGGGGCACAAGTGCTGTCAGTTCATCAGAGCATTATCCGTTAAAGTACTTGTAGAACAGGCAGAGGGATGCAACATTTCGTCGATGGGACAGAGGATGAAATTTTTTTTTTTCAATTAGATTATTTTGGGGCGAAAATAGTGAATAAACCACGCTAAATTTAGTGATAATATCGATAATTCGAGAAATTATTTTTTCTTCGATTTTTTCTTCGAGAGATATTGATTTCATTAACAGACCTTAGTTGGGGTTTGTCGTAATGTTCTTGAAATATTAATTTTTTTAATTGTTAAATTTAATACTTCTTTATAATTATTTAAAACTTTGAGGTCAACAAAGATATTTCTTTGTTTACAAAAAATAATAATACATTTTCACTAAAATTAAAAAAAAAATAATACGTTCAATATATCAGCCTATTTTGGTTATACACATTCGGCCATTTTGATAAAAGTCATTAAGTTTCAAATTATTCATATCTTTTACATTACATAATTCAAACGCAACATATATTTGGCTTATAATGGTTTCTAAAACAATAAGAAATAGTTTTCTTATATCAAAGATCTCTTTCCCCACACACACATTTATATATATATATATATATATATATATATATATATATATATATATATATATATATATATATACAGGGTGTCCGTAGAGTTACTATACAGTGATTTCTTTGAGCTTCTGCCATATACCTCAGCAGCTGTAGCCAAATTTTGTTCAGTGCACACACTTGGCCGACCAGAACGCGGAGCATCGGCAACTTAGCCAGTCTCATCAAATTTGTCTCGAAGTTTGTTAACTATTAATACAAATATAATACAATAAAACAATAAGACTGTATAGTAACTTTACGGACACCCTGTATATATATATATATATATATATATATATATATATATATATATATATATATATAGAGAGAGAGAGAGAGAGAGAGAGAGAGAGAGAGAGAGAGAGATGTTGTTTGTTTTGGTTTTAGCGATATGTTTTGAATTAATTCAATTATTTACAAAAGTGCATTTTTACCTAAATGCGAGCTGGGAATAAGTTTAACCAACTTGGTACCCCCACATGGGGAGCGGTATTATTTTAAAAATATAATTTAAAATATAATTTTTAAAATATATTTTTTAAAATATAATATATATATATATATATATATATATATATATATATATATATATATATATATATATTAAAAGTGATGGTTGTGTAGTTCCAACGCGAGAGAAAAATATATATTTAAAAGAGTAAACGGTTTAAGGAAAACATCATAGGAGTAATTTACACCCATCTATGCAAAATAAAAACACAACAATAAAAAATCATTAAGAATAATATGAAAATATAAAAAACTAAACGAAAAGAAATAAAAAAACGTTTAAACGCAAACGTATATCATATCAAAATATGACAGATAGCTATGAATGCACAAACATACAAACATTATATATATATATATATATATATATATATATATATATATAGGATGTTTTAGTGGAAGGAGTGTGTAATATCAAACAACACATCTCCACAGTCGACATTGTTAAATACTAGTTGTAACTGAAGTGCTTGTTCAAGGCGATTGAAAACAAATGCCGAGATAAGCGGAGAGAACATGCAGCGCCTAGAATCCCAAGTAGTCACCCATCTGGTACTAACAAGGCTCACCGTTGCTTAACTTCGGTAATCTGACGAGAAATGGTGTGTCAACGCGATTAACACACGCACACACACATATTATTATTATTATTATTATTATTATTATTATTATTATTATTATTATTATTATTATTATATATTAGTAGTTTGCTCGGGCCCTATGGACTGTTCATTACTTTATGTGTATAGGCATATATATATATTAAAATATTTGACTCATGTCCAGGTGACTACATTTGAAATTGCAAGTGATTAGACTACAAATTTGGCGGAGGAGTTTGGTAGAGCCTGCAAAGGTCAACTCGTTCAACTTTGATCTCTTGGCAGTCAAATGTTCGCCTAAAAACTGATGAAAAATCTTGCTGCATATCTGAATACCCTTTATGTAAAATTTCAAATGTTTAGAGTCAAAATTGGCTGAATAGTTTGCTAGAGACAGCAAAGGTGAAATCTTTTGAACAACATGTGTGTATGTCTATGTGTGTAGGTTTCCTTACCAAAAAAACCTGTCAATTTTCAGTGCACAGAGCTGAGATTATACATAAGGAGTATTGAGATTTGGGAAAATCTTTTTAATCGGTTTTCGGCCAGAACTTTTCCTGTCAAGGGGTCAAAGTTCAACGATTTGACCTTTGAAAACTCTACAAAATTCGCCCGCCAATTTTGGTTCTACCCACTTGAAATTTTAAATGTAGGTTACTTGTACGTAAAATAGATATTTCAACATGAATTGACCTCAAAACAAGAAATGTTAAGAGGTCAAAATTGGGGTAAAATTGACCTCTGCGGTCTCTACTGAATTAGTTAGACAATTTTTCGTCTAAACATTTGAAATTTTACATAAAGCATATTCAGACGTAGGACAAGCTTTTTAATCAGGTTTTGAGCAAATATTTCGCTGCCAAGGCGTCAAAGTCAAAGAAATTTTACCTTTGCGATCTTAAGCAAATTAATTTTTTAAATTAATTAGCCAATTTTGGGCCTAAACGTTTGAAATTTTGCATAAAGGTTACTAAGACATGCATCATGCTTTTTTTTAACTAATTAGCCAATTTTGGGCCTAAACATTTTAAATTTTGTATAAAGGTTACTAAGACATGCATCATGCTTTTTTAAACTAATTAGCCAATTTTGGGCCTAAACATTTTAAATTTTGTATAAAGGTTACTAAGACATGCATCATCCTTTTTTAAACTAATTAGCCAATTTTGGGCCTAAACATTTTAAATTTTGTATAAAGGTTACTAAGACATGCATCATCCTTTTTTAAACTAATTAGCCAATTTTGGGCCTAAACATTTTAAATTTTGTATAAAGGTTACTAAGACATGCATCGTGCTTTTTTAAACTAATTAGCCAATTTTGGGCCTAAACATTTTAAATTTTGTATAAAGGTTACTAAGACATGCATCATGCTTTTTTAAACTAATTAGCCAATTTTGGGCCTAAACATTTTAAATTTTGTATAAAGGTTACTAAGACATGCATCATCCTTTTTTAAACTAATTAGCCAATTTTGGGCCTAAACATTTTAAATTTTGTATAAAGGTTACTAAGATATGCATCATCCTTTTTTAAACTAATTAGCCAATTTTGGGCCTAAACATTTTAAATTTTGTATAAAGGTTACTAAGACATGCATCGTGCTTTTTTAAACTAATTAGCCAATTTTGGGCCTAAACATTTTAAATTTTGTATAAAGGTTACTAAGACATGCATCATGTTTTTTTAAACTAATTAGCCAATTTTGGGCCTAAACATTTTAAATTTTGCATAAAGGTTACTAAGACATGCATCGTGCTTTTTTAAACTAATTAGCCAATTTTGGGCCTAAACATTTTAAATTTTGTATAAAGGTTACTAAGACATGCATCGTGCTTTTTTAAACTAATTAGCCAATTTTGGGCCTAAACATTTTAAATTTTGTATAAAGGTTACTAAGACATGCATCATGCTTTTTTAAACTAATTAGCCAATTTTGGGCCTAAACATTTTAAATTTTGCATAAAGGTTACTAAGACATGCATCATGTTTTTTTAAACTAATAAGCCAATTTTGGGCCTAAACGTTTTAAATTTTGCATAAAGGTTACTAAGACATGCATCATGCTTTTTTTTAACTAATTAGCCAATTTTGGGCCTAAACATTTTAAATTTTGTATAAAGGTTACTAAGACATGCATCATGCTTTTTTAAACTAATTAGCCAATTTTGGGCCTAAACATTTTAAATTTTGTATAAAGGTTACTAAGACATGCATCATGCTTTTTTAAACTAATTAGCCAATTTTGGGCCTAAACATTTTAAATTTTGTATAAAGGTTACTAAGACATGCATCGTGCTTTTTTAAACTAATTAGCCAATTTTGGGCCTAAACATTTTAAATTTTGTATAAAGGTTACTAAGACATGCATCATGCTTTTTTAAACTAATTAGCCAATTTTGGGCCTAAACATTTTAAATTTTGCATAAAGGTTACTAAGACATGCATCGTGCTTTTTTAAACTAATTAGCCAATTTTGGGCCTAAACATTTTTAATTTTGTATAAAGGTTACTAAGACATGCATCGTGCTTTTTTAAACTAATTAGCCAATTTTGGGCCTAAACATTTTAAATTTTGTATAAAGGTTACTAAGACATGCATCATGCTTTTTTAAACTAATTAGCCAATTTTGGGCCTAAACATTTTAAATTTTGCATAAAGGTTACTAAGACATGCATCATGTTTTTTTAAACTAATTAGCCAATTTTGGGCCTAAACATTTTAAATTTTGCATAAAGGTTACTAAGACATGCATCATGTTTTTTAAACTAATTAGCCAATTTTGGGCCTAAACATTTTAAATTTTGCATAAAGGTTACTAAGACATGCATCATGTTTTTTTAAACTAATTAGCCAATTTTGGGCCTAAACATTTTAAATTTTGCATAAAGGTTACTAAGACATGCATCATGTTTTTTTAAACTAATTAGCCAATTTTGGGCCTAAACATTTTAAATTTTGCATAAAGGTTACTAAGACATGCATCATGTTTTTTAAACTAATTAGCCAATTTTGGGCCTAAACATTTTAAATTTTGCATAAAGGTTACTAAGACATGCATCATGTTTTTTTAAACTAATTAGCCAATTTTGGGCCTAAACATTTTAAATTTTGCATAAAGGTTACTAAGACATGCATCATGTTTTTTTAAACTAATTAGCCAATTTTGGGCCTAAACATTTTAAATTTTGCATAAAGGTTACAAAGACATGCATCATGTTTTTTTAAACTAATTAGCCAATTTTGGGCCTAAACATTTTAAATTTTGCATAAAGGTTACTAAGACATGCATCATGTTTTTTTAAACTAATTAGCCAATTTTGTGGCCTAAACATTTTAAATTTTGCATAAAGGTTACTAAGACATGCATCATGTTTTTTTAAACTAATTAGCCAATTTTGGGCCTAAACATTTTAAATTTTGCATAAAGGTTACTAAGACATGAATCATGTTTTTTTAAACTAATTAGCCAATTTTTGGCCTAAACATTTTAAATTTTGCATAAAGGTTACTAAGACATGCATCATGTTTTTTTAAACTAATTAGCCAATTTTGGGCCTAAACATTTTAAATTTTGCATAAAGGTTACTAAGACATGCATCATGTTTTTTTAAACTAATTAGCCAATTTTGGGCCTAAACATTTTAAATTTTGCATAAAGGTTACTAAGACATGCATCATGTTTTTTTAAACTAATTAGCCAATTTTGGGCCTAAACATTTTAAATTTTGCATAAAGGTTACTAAGACATGCATCATGTTTTTTTAAACTAATTAGCCAATTTTGGGCCTAAACATTTTAAATTTTGCATAAAGGTTACTAAGACATGCATCATGTTTTTTTAAACTAATTAGCCAATTTTGGGCCTAAACATTTTAAATTTTGCATAAAGGTTACTAAGACATGCATCATGTTTTTTTAAACTAATTAGCCAATTTTGGGCCTAAACATTTTAAATTTTGCATAAAGGTTACTAAGACATGCATCATGTTTTTTTAAACTAATTAGCCAATTTTGGGCCTAAACATTTTAAATTTTGCATAAAGGTTACTAAGACATGCATCATGTTTTTTTAAACTAATTAGCCAATTTTGGGCCTAAACATTTTAAATTTTGCATAAAGGTTACTAAGACATGCATCATGTTTTTTTAAACTAATTAGCCAATTTTGGGCCTAAACATTTTAAATTTTGCATAAAGGTTACTAAGACATGCATCATGTTTTTTTAAACTAATTAGCCAATTTTTGGCCTAAACATTTTAAATTTTGCATAAAGGTTACTAAGACATGCATCATGTTTTTTTAAACTAATTAGCCAATTTTGGGCCTAAACATTTTAAATTTTGCATAAAGGTTACTAAGACATGCATCATGTTTTTTTAAACTAATTAGCCAATTTTGGGCCTAAACATTTTAAATTTTGCATAAAGGTTACTAAGAAATGCATCATGTTTTTTTAAACTAATTAGCCAATTTTGGGCCTAAACATTTTAAATTTTGCATAAAGGTTACTAAGACATGCATCATGTTTTTTTAAACTAATTAGCCAATTTTGGGCCTAAACATTTTAAATTTTGCATAAAGGTTACTAAGACATGCATCATGTTTTTTTAAACTAATTAGCCAATTTTGGGCCTAAACATTTTAAATTTTGCATAAAGGTTACTAAGACATGCATCATGTTTTTTTAAACTAATTAGCCAATTTTGGGCCTAAACATTTTAAATTTTGCATAAAGGTTACTAAGACATGCATCATGTTTATTTAAACTAATTAGCCAATTTTGGGCCTAAACATTTTAAATTTTGCATAAAGGTTACTAAGACATGCATCATGTTTTTTTAAACTAATTAGCCAATTTTGGGCCTAAACATTTTAAATTTTGCATAAAGGTTACTAAGACATGCATCATGTTTTTTTAAACTAATTAGCCAATTTTGGGCCTAAACATTTTAAATTTTGCATAAAGGTTACTAAGACATGCATCATGTTTTTTTAAACTAATTAGCCAATTTTGGGCCTAAACATTTTAAATTTTGCATAAAGGTTACTAAGACATGTATCATGCTTTTTTAAACTAATTAGCCAATTTTGGGCCTAAACATTTTAAATTTTGCATAAAGGTTACTAAGACATGTATCATGCTTTTTTAAACTAATTAGCCAATTTTGGGCCTAAACATTTTAAATTTTGCATAAAGGTTACTAAGACATGCATCATGTTTTTTTAAACTAATAAGCCAATTTTGGGCCTAAACATTTTAAATTTTGCATAAAGGTTACTAAGACATGCATCATGTTTTTTTAAACTAATTAGCCAATTTTGGGCCTAAACATTTTAAATTTTGCATAAAGGTTACTAAGACATGTATCATGTTTTTTTAAACTAATTAGCCAATTTTGGGCCTAAACATTTTAAATTTTGCATAAAGGTTACTAAGACATGCATCATGTTTTTTTAAACTAATTAGCCAATTTTGGGCCTAAACATTTTAAATTTTGCATAAAGGTTACTAAGACATGCATCATGTTTTTTTAAACTAATTAGCCAATTTTGGGCCTAAACATTTTAAATTTTGCATAAAGGTTACTAAGACATGCATCATGTTTTTTTAAACTAATTAGCCAATTTTGGGCCTAAACATTTTAAATTTTGCATAAAGGTTACTAAGACATGCATCATGTTTTTTTAAACTAATTAGCCAATTTTGGGCCTAAACATTTTAAATTTTGCATAAAGGTTACTAAGACATGCATCATGTTTTTTTAAACTAATTAGCCAATTTTGGGCCTAAACATTTTAAATTTTGCATAAAGGTTACTAAGACATGCATCATGTTTTTTTAAACTAATTAGCCAATTTTGGGCCTAAACATTTTAAATTTTGCATAAAGGTTACTAAGACATGCATCATGTTTTTTTAAACTAATTAGCCAATTTTGGGCCTAAACATTTTAAATTTTGCATAAAGGTTACTAAGAAATGCATCATGTTTTTTTAAACTAATTAGCCAATTTTGGGCCTAAACATTTTAAATTTTGCATAAAGGTTACTAAGACATGCATCATGTTTTTTTAAACTAATTAGCCAATTTTGGGCCTAAACATTTTAAATTTTGCATAAAGGTTACTAAGACATGCATCATGTTTTTTTAAACTAATTAGCCAATTTTGGGCCTAAACATTTTAAATTTTGCATAAAGGTTACTAAGACATGCATCATGTTTTTTTAAACTAATTAGCCAATTTTGGGCCTAAACATTTTAAATTTTGCATAAAGGTTACTAAGACATGCATCATGTTTTTTTAAACTAATTAGCCAATTTTGGGCCTAAACATTTTAAATTTTGCATAAAGGTTACTAAGACATGCATCATGTTTTTTTAAACTAATTAGCCAATTTTGGGCCTAAACATTTTAAATTTTGCATAAAGGTTACTAAGACATGCATCATGTTTTTTTAAACTAATTAGCCAATTTTGGGCCTAAACATTTTAAATTTTGCATAAAGGTTACTAAGACATGCATCATGTTTTTTTAAACTAATTAGCCAATTTTGGGCCTAAACATTTTAAATTTTGCATAAAGGTTACTAAGACATGTATCATGCTTTTTTAAACTAATTAGCCAATTTTGGGCCTAAACATTTTAAATTTTGCATAAAGGTTACTAAGACATGCATCATGCTTTTTTAAACTAATTAGCCAATTTTGGGCCTAAACATTTTAAATTTTGCATAAAGGTTACTAAGACATGCATCATGTTTTTTTAAACTAATAAGCCAATTTTGGGCCTAAACATTTTAAATTTTGCATAAAGGTTACTAAGACATGCATCATGCTTTTTTAAACTAATTAGCCAATTTTGGGCCTAAACATTTTAAATTTTGCATAAAGGTTACTAAGACATGTATCATGTTTTTTTAAACTAATTAGCCAATTTTGGGCCTAAACATTTTAAATTTTGCATAAAGGTTACTAAGACATGCATCATGTTTTTTTAAACTAATTAGCCAATTTTGGGCCTAAACATTTTAAATTTTGCATAAAGGTTACTAAGACATGTATCATGTTTTTTTAAACTAATTAGCCAATTTTGGGCCTAAACATTTTAAATTTTGCATAAAGGTTACTAAGACATGCATCATGTTTTTTTAAACTAATTAGCCAATTTTGGGCCTAAACATTTTAAATTTTGCATAAAGGTTACTAAGACATGTATCATGTTTTTTTAAACTAATTAGCCAATTTTGGGCCTAAACATTTTAAATTTTGCATAAAGGTTACTAAGACATGCATCATGTTTTTTTAAACTAATTAGCCAATTTTGGGCCTAAACATTTTAAATTTTGCATAAAGGTTACTAAGACATGCATCATGTTTTTTTAAACTAATTAGCCAATTTTGGGCCTAAACATTTTAAATTTTGCATAAAGGTTACTAAGACATGTATCATGCTTTTTTAACTAATTAGCCAATTTTGGGCCTAAACATTTTAAATTTTGCATAAAGGTTACTAAGACATGTATCATGTTTTTTTAAACTAATTAGCCAATTTTGGGCCTAAACATTTTAAATTTTACATAAAGGTTACTAAGACATGTATCATGTTTTTTTAAACTAATTAGCCAATTTTGGGCCTAAACATTTTAAATTTTGCATAAAGGTTACTAAGACATGTATCATGCTTTTTTAAACTAATTAGCCAATTTTGGGCCTAAACATTTTAAATTTTGCATAAAGGTTACTAAGACATGTATCATGCTTTTTTAAACTAATTAGCCAATTTTGGGTCTAAACATTTTAAATTTTGCATAAAGGTTACTAAGACATGTATCATGCTTTTTTAAACTAATTAGCCAATTTTGGGCCTAAACATTTTAAATTTTGCATAAAGGTTACTAAGACATGTATCATGCTTTTTTAAACTAATTAGCCAATTTTGGGCCTAAACATTTTAAATTTTGCATAAAGGTTACTAAGACATGTATCATGCTTTTTTAAACTAATTAGACAATTTTGGGCCTAAACATGTTAAATTTTGCATAAAGGTTACTAAGACATGTATCATGCTTTTTTAAACTAATTAGCCAATTTTGGGCCTAAACATTTTAAATTTTGCATAAAGGTTACTAAGACATGTATCATGCTTTTTTAAACTAATTAGCCAATTTTGGGCCTAAACATTTTAAATTTTGCATAAAGGTTACTAAGACATGTATCATGCTTTTTTAAACTAATTAGCCAATTTTGGGCCTAAACATTTTAAATTTTGCATAAAGGTTACTAAGACATGTATCATGCTTTTTTAAACTAATTAGCCAATTTTGGGCCTAAACATTTTAAATCTTGCATAAAGGTTACTAAGACATGTATCATGCTTTTTTAAACTAATTAGCCAATTTTGGGCCTAAACATTTTAAATTTTGCATAAAGGTTACTAAGACATGTATCATGCTTTTTTAAACTAATTAGCCAATTTTGGGCCTAAACATTTTAAATTTTGCATAAAGGTTACTAAGACATGCATCATGCTTTTTTTTAACTAATTAGCCAATTTTGGGCCTAAACATTTTAAATTTTGCATAAAGGTTACTAAGACATGCATCATGCTTTTTTTTAACTAATTAGCCAATTTTGGGCCTAAACATTTTAAATTTTGCATAAAGGTTACTAAGACATGCATCATGCTTTTTTAAACTAATTAGCCAATTTTGGGCCTAAACGTTTGAAATTCTGCATAAAGGTTACTAAGACATGCATCATGCTTTTTTAAACTAATTAGCCAATTTTGGGCCTAAACGTTTGAAATTTTGCATAAAGGTTACTAAGACATGCATCATGCTTTTTTTAAACTAATTAGCCAATTTTGGGCCTAAACATTTTAAATTTTGCATAAAGGTTACTAAGACATGTATCATGTTTTTTTAAACTAATTAGCCAATTTTGGGCCTAAACATTTTAAATTTTGCATAAAGGTTACTAAGACATGCATCATGTTTTTTTAAACTAATTAGCCAATTTTGGGCCTAAACATTTTAAATTTTGCATAAAGGTTACTAAGACATGCATCATGTTTTTTTAAACTAATTAGCCAATTTTGGGCCTAAACATTTTAAATTTTGCATAAAGGTTACTAAGACATGTATCATGTTTTTTTAAACTAATTAGCCAATTTTGGGCCTAAACATTTTAAATTTTGCATAAAGGTTACTAAGACATGTATCATGCTTTTTTAACTAATTAGCCAATTTTGGGCCTAAACATTTTAAATTTTGCATAAAGGTTACTAAGACATGTATCATGTTTTTTTAAACTAATTAGCCAATTTTGGGCCTAAACATTTTAAATTTTGCATAAAGGTTACTAAGACATGTATCATGTTTTTTTAAACTAATTAGCCAATTTTGGGCCTAAACATTTTAAATTTTGCATAAAGGTTACTAAGACATGTATCATGCTTTTTTAACTAATTAGCCAATTTTGGGCCTAAACATTTTAAATTTTGCATAAAGGTTACTAAGACATGTATCATGCTTTTTTAAACTAATTAGCCAATTTTGGGCCTAAACATTTTAAATTTTGCATAAAGGTTACTAAGACATGTATCATGCTTTTTTAAACTAATTAGCCAATTTTGGGCCTAAACATTTTAAATTTTGCATAAAGGTTACTAAGACATGTATCATGCTTTTTTAAACTAATTAGCCAATTTTGGGCCTAAACATTTTAAATTTTGCATAAAGGTTACTAAGACATGTATCATGCTTTTTTAAACTAATTAGCCAATTTTTGGCCTAAACATTTTAAATTTTGCATAAAGGTTACTAAGACATGTATCATGCTTTTTTAAACTAATTAGCCAATTTTGGGCCTAAACATTTTAAATTTTGCATAAAGGTTACTAAGACATGTATCATGCTTTTTTAAACTAATTAGCCAATTTTGGGCCTAAACATTTTAAATTTTGCATAAAGGTTACTAAGACATGTATCATGCTTTTTTAAACTAATTAGCCAATTTTGGGCCTAAACATTTTAAATTTTGCATAAAGGTTACTAAGACATGTATCATGCTTTTTTAAACTAATTAGCCAATTTTGGGCCTAAACATTTTAAATTTTGCATAAAGGTTACTAAGACATGCATCATGCTTTTTTTTAACTAATTAGCCAATTTTGGGCCTAAACATTTTAAATTTTGCATAAAGGTTACTAAGACATGCATCATGCTTTTTTTTAACTAATTAGCCAATTTTGGGCCTAAACATTTTAAATTTTGCATAAAGGTTACTAAGACATGCATCATGCTTTTTTAAACTAATTAGCCAATTTTGGGCCTAAACGTTTGAAATTCTGCATAAAGGTTACTAAGACATGCATCATGCTTTTTTAAACTAATTAGCCAATTTTGGGCCTAAACGTTTGAAATTTTGCATAAAGGTTACTAAGACATGCATCATGCTTTTTTTAAACTAATTAGCCAATTTTGGGCCTAAACGTTTTAAATTTTGCATAAAGGTTACTAAGACATGCATCATGCTTTTTTAAACTAATTAGCCAATTTTGGGCCTAAACGTTTTAAATTTTGCATAAAGGTTACTAAGACATGCATCATGCTTTTTTTAAACTAATTAGCCAATTTTGGGCCTAAACGTTTTAAATTTTGCATAAAGGTTACTAAGACATGCATCATGCTTTTTTTAAACTAATTAGCCAATTTTGGGCCTAAACATTTTAAATTTTGCATAAAGGTTACTAAGACATGCATCATGCTTTTTTTAAACTAATTAGCCAATTTTGGGCCTAAACGTTTTAAATTTTGCATAAAGGTTACTAAGACATGCATCATGCTTTTTTTAAACTAATTAGCCAATTTTGGGCCTAAACGTTTTAAATTTTGCATAAAGGTTACTAAGACATGCATCATGCTTTTTTTAAACTAATTAGCCAATTTTGGGCCTAAACATTTTAAATTTTGCATAAAGGTTACTAAGACATGCATCATGCTTTTTTAAACTAATTAGCCAATTTTGGGCCTAAACATTTTAAATTTTGCATAAAGGTTACTAAGACATGCATCATGCTTTTTTAAACTAATTAGCCAATTTTGGGCCTAAACATTTTAAATTTTGCATAAAGGTTACTAAGACATGCATCATGCTTTTTTAAACTAATTAGCCAATTTTGGGCCTAAACATTTTAAATTTTGCATAAAGGTTACTAAGACATGCATCATGCTTTTTTAAACTAATTAGCCAATTTTGGGCCTAAACATTTTAAATTTTGCATAAAGGTTACTAAGACATGCATCATGCTTTTTTAAACTAATTAGCCAATTTTGGGCCTAAACATTTTAAATTTTGCATAAAGGTTACTAAGAATGCATCATGCTTTTTAAATCAGTATTTGGGCGACAATTTGTCAGCCAAGAGGTCAAAGTTGAAAAAGTTGACCTTTGCAGACCCTACCAAACTCCTCCGCCAATTTTGCAGCTAAACACTTGAAATTTTAGATGTAGGTTACCTGGACATGAGTCAACGTTTTAATATATATGTACTTATGCACATGATGTTATGAAGAGTACATAGGGCCCGAGCAAAGCCGGGCTGAACTGCTGGTACAAAATAAACTACAAGCAGCAGAAATACGAAATATACTTAAACGTTATGCTAAAATTAGATAGCGAAACAGCTTTGCACAAAACGGCTAAGGATTTTGATCCTGGTCTGGCCCAAATCAACAGAGATTAAACCATTCCTGTAATGATCCGGCTCCTGTTTATTTTGCGGCGGGAGTTTAGTTCTGTGTAGTTTCTTCCGCCCTCACAGACTTTGACTTCTCTCTTTGAGAAGGGGTTAGTTTATTGGAGATCGTCTGAGGTGCCCTCTCCAGGGAATACTGACAGACCTGTCAAGGACTTTTTCGCAGGTAAGCGTGCCCAATCTCTGGGGATCTGACTTCTCAATCCCACTTTCCGACCCCTATGTCTAAGTTCTTACCGTGGAGAGAGTTGAATATAAAATATAAAACGAAGACAGATATTACTAGAAACGGTACTACTAAAAAAACTACGGCTCAGTATTAACCCAATCGCCTTCAATATAAGTACCTATATATATATATATATATATATATATATATATATATATATATATATATGTATATATATATATAAATTTATATAGATATAGATATATATATTTAAATATATATATATATCTATATATATAAAAATATATAGATATAAATATATATACATATAAAAATATATAGATATAAATATATATATATAAATATATATAGATAAATATATATAGATAAATATATATATATATATATATATAGATATAAATATATATATATAAATATATATATAAATATATATAAAACTATATAAATATATATACGTAAATATATAAATATATAAATATATATATAAATATGTATATATAAATATATATATGCATATATATATAAATATATATAAATATAAATATATATATAAATATAAATATATATATAAATATATATATAAATATATATATATATATAAATACATATATATATATATAAATATATGTATATAAATATATATATAAATATATATATATATAAATATATATATATAAATACATATATAAATATATATATATATAATATATATATATATAAATATATATTATTTTTTAAAAATATAATTATCACTGACACGTGTTTCGTCGTCTACGACTCATCAGAGTGGCTGAATTAAGCGAGATTCGAAATAGGGATCCCACGGTTTCGAATCTCGCTAGACTCAGCCACTCTGATGAATCGTAGACGACGAAACACGTGTCAGTGGATAATTATATTTAAAACAATAATATATATACCGCTCCCCATGTGGGGGTACCAAATTGGTTAAAAAGGAAAATTTTAGGTAAAAATGCACTTTGGTAAATAATTGAACTCATTTCAAAAAACATATCGCTAAAACCAAAACAAACATCTATCTATCTATATCTTTCTCTCTCTCTCTCTCTCTCTCTCTCTCTCTCTCTCTCTCTCTCTCTATATATATATATATATATATATATATATATATATATATATATATATATATATATATATATATAGAAGAGATGTCTTTGGCCTGACGAAGCGATTCCCTTGCCGGGTTTTCGCCGAAACATGTATGCCTATATGTAGCCATTTAGTTGGATACTAAATTAACTTATTTTGGCTCTGTCTAAACATTGAGCACTCTTTTGGTAGACACACTTAATAATTACTACCAATACTATATATATATATATATATATATATATATATATATATATATATATATATATATATATATATATATATATATATATATATACTAGTAGTATTACACAGCCTTGCTCGGAGATTGCTTTGATACATTTTATGCTTATTTTGGTCTGTATTTTTGGTAATTTAAATATTTTCTTTTATTATAATCCTAAAATTATTTTAGTAAATTTCGGTTATATTGACCCCTTACTGATCAACGTAGCCCCCACAAAGCGGATGCAATGTGACAGCAACAATCCATTTTCTGATTTTACCCCCTTTTTTGTGGGGGCATGCTTTCTTGAACTGTATGTGATAGAAACCACAGGATCAACATCGACGATCTATCCGTTGTAAAACTAATGTGGTTGATGCTGTATAGTTCTACAATTAGTCAACTGTGTCAAAAAATTCCTCATCTTATGTTGCCGGACATACTACTTGTTCTTGGTTTTTGCGGTCGATGTTTTGTTAAACCAACACATAAGAAACCTCTGAATCCCATTTCCACTAAATATGTGTGGAGATTGTTTTGCAATTTCTTCAGGATCAGTTGCTTATCAATTATAAAGTTTAATTAAAGTATCGTCATATTTCAATTTTTTATTGCAAGAATAATACGCATTCTAAAAATTTACAGACACATGTAAGTCTTCCAATCTTATAAATAAACTTCTTTCCAGATAAAGAAAAACAAAACATTACGAAAGCTAGGTGCGTGGTGTGAACCTACAGACGACGTCATGCAAAAAAAAAAAAAAAAAAAAAAAACTCGTAAATTTTCTAGTCTTATAAAATTCTTTGCAGTTAATGAAAAAAATTAAGAAATTTACGTGTGGAGTTTGAACCTACAGACCGCGTAATGCAAAGAAAAACAAAAAATAAGAGAAAAAACCATGCTATCAACTTACCTACACTAGAATTTTCACGGTCCGTTGTTTTATCATTGTTGTCAAGTGACGACATGAAAAAATGGCTTTACCGATGATAGATAAATTAAGATAACGGTTTCGATTATCGATTATCGGTAATTATCGGGGGTATTCTGAGACAAAACTTAACTAAGATCACCCCTAGACTTATACACTGAAGTTCTGTAAATTTTAAAGAAAATTTGTGCAGTCGTTTCGGAGCCTATAAGAAACGAACTCTAACACACACAAATTTGCAATTATATAATTGTAAAGAAGATGTATATATATATATATATATATAGTTGAGATGGTAATTAATAAAAACTGAAAAAGGTGCTCAATACTGTTGTAGAGAAAATCCCTTCCTCTCCTCCTCTTCCACCTTCCTCGAAAACCCCCTGACCTCATTCACTCTTCCCCTCTTTCATCCCAAAATAGCGAACATTTCTGTAAAAGTCTGAGGACGCTACAGACGGCAAAAAAAATGGTCGTGTAGTCGAAACAATAATGTAACTTAACAGAAAGATACGGTAATAAAAAATAAAACGTATATATATATATATATATATATATATATATATATATATATATATATATATATATATATATAACTACTTCATTTACTCACATAAACCTAATATACGAAAGTATAGATTTATGCGTAAACTTTAAGTATTTACTTCAAAAGTGCTCAATACGTAGAGCTAGTTAGTAATATATTTTATAAATTACTATATATATATATATATATATATATATATATATATATATATATATATATATATATTCTTTACAATTATATAAATGCAGCTAAATAAATAAATAAATATGTATATATTATTATAAAAAAAGCTACAAGGATTATAAGCCTTGGAATCAACAGAAAATGCCTCATTCTTTTCGACGACAATGCCCGATCGAACGTTGTTAAACAGATCTTCCAGAAGTTAAATAAATTGGGCTACGAAACTGACGCATCCGCCATACTCTCCAGAACTTTCACTATCCGACTACTGATTTTTCAAGCATTTCGGCAACTTTCTGCGTGAGAAATGCTTCAGAAACCAAATCGATATACAAAAACGCCTTCAGCGACTTCATCACCATCAGAACGCAAACTCGGAAAATAAGCGCTTCTTATGACCGGGCAACGCCGGACGTCATGTTAGTTTAATATAAAATCATCACTTTAGAGATTGGCCGGTTTAATTCATATCAACAAATGTCTTACAAATAACGACTTGAAATTTATTTTTAAAAAATGTCGAAATAAAAATAACTCGGAAAATGAGGAAGCCAGGTGGGGTGCACGTGCATAAGTATATGAAAAATTACGCGGCGCTGAGAGAAGGGAAAAAAGAATAAAAGTAAAAATGAAACACGAATGTAGGTGATATTTTAATAGAGATTTAAGTTTGTAATACAGTTGTGGAGTAGTATATTACATTGATTGAGTGTGATTTTGGTTAGATGTTTGTTTAAAGAATAAAATCATTGTAGATGGTAATTTGATAGGGTTATAGCTCTTGCGATGCTATCGAGGCGTGGGAGAGAAAATTCAGTTTTGGTGCTATAAATAAGTTTTCACAGACAAAAATCCCACTTGTGCAGGAACACATTTACCAACAACTTTAACTTTACAAACTGTTGCCTCCCCAAAACTGAATCCTCTCCCCCACTCCTTGGTGCTATAAACAAGTTTTCAAACACCGTAAGTGCATCGAAAGTGTTTTAGTCCTTCTCTTATCTGTTTTAAAAACATATTTTCTGGTTTCGATCAGTGGAAGAGAAATTTTTATAGGCTGAGAGAATTTGAATTTTTGTCCCAATCCAGACTCCCACTTTTTGGGGAGTTGATTTTATCCACATTAAAGTCAGATCCTGTGTCAAACTCTACCATAGTTGACCGTCAAATTAATAGGGACTCTTGCCTGACTCAGCGGCCTCGCTATGCTCACCGGAAGCCATTGTATCCTTCCCACTTCCTTCGTTGGTTGTCGTCATTAAAATCCTCGTTTGTTACTCTTCTCGAAATTGTCAAGGCAGCCATTTTTTCTTCGTTGTTGTCTCTTCAATCACGTGAGCGATGAGAAGCGCTTGATTCGTTTTTGATGATGTCGTCTTGATGGCGACTGAGGTAATAAAATTAATGGCGCGAAAGTATTTTAGTCATAATTCAGCATTTAAAACGAGTTACGATCACTCAATAATCTCACACACATACCTAACACCGCCTGCGCATGGACTTTCAGATATTATTTCGCCTTTTATTCTTCCTCTTCATCATCTTCTTCTTCTTCTTCTTTTTCTTCTTCTTCTTTGTATTTTTTCCTTCTCTTATTCTTTCTATTTCATTTTCGTCTTTTTTTTTTGTTTATCTATATGTTCTCAACACATCTCCTCCTCGCTTCTTCGTCTTCTTTTTCTTCGTCGCCGTCGCTTTTCTTCTTTTTCTCCTTTCTATTTCATCTTCTTTTTTCTCATCTACATGTCCTTCTCAACACTTCTTCCCCTCATTCCTCTTCTCCCTCTTCTTCTTCTTCTTCTTCTTCTTCTTCTTCTTCTTTCTTCTCATTTATCTTCTTCCTCTTCATTTTTTCCGTTCTTCTTTTCTTATTCCTCTTCTCCTGAAAGCTGGATAGTTACGGCCACTCCAGATTTTCACTGCTCCTCCTACCACTTTCGATAACCGTTGAAAATCACCTTTCCGTTATCGCAACTGCCTTTTACTATAGATTTCGTTACTGATGAATACCGAAGGCCCTTAATGGGATTTGAATGGAATGAACAACCCTCAGATTCCTGCAAAAATTATTATTATTAATAATAATAATAATAATAATAATAATAATTATTATTATTATTATTATTATTATTATTATTATTATTATTATTATTATTATTATTATTGGCTAACAGGGAGCTTTTACACTGGTCATCAAAGATCTCTCCTTGAAGACAACCTGTATTCTTTCCTAGAAGATGAGTGACAACAAGTCTCCCCAGATTCAATACTCTCCACCTCTTTCGATAACATTCGCAAATGATATTGCGTTATCGTAACAGTCGTTTATCATTGATTTCTCGCCGATAGCAGCCATTGCTCTCCACTGGAATTTGAGTGGTAATAAGCCTCCCCAAGGTTCCAGTTTTCTTCGCACCTGTCCAACAGAGGTCTGCTCAACGCTCTCTTATCGATCTTTCCATCCTCCTTGGCCCTTCTCGGCTATTTAGCATCATTCTTTTTTATCACTCGTTATTATTATTATTATTATCATTATTATTATTATTATTATTATTATTATCATTATTATGCATACTATTATTTATTCTTTATATTCTTATTTATATTATAATTGTTATTATTACAAGTATTATTATTTATTATCATTATTACTATTTATAATATTTTGTCATGTATACTATAATTATTTGTTATTATTGATATAATTATTCATGTTATTATTATAATTTATTTTATTATTATTTATATTATTATCCATTATCTTCATCAACATTATTATTATTATTATTATTATTATTATTATTATCGTTATTATTATTATTATTATTATTATTATTATTATTATTATTTGCGTGCTGTCTTATCGTCAGAGCAATCACATTATCACAGACAACACAAAGGACAACAATTGAAAACAAAAACACGAAATCATGAAATAAAACAAAAATATTTGACGCAAAACAAAATAATAAATGCCCCCCCTCTACATACTAAAATACAATCTGATAAAAACCGCAAAATGGTTTTAAACGAGCAAAGATTTATATTAGTTTCGCTGTCATGACAACCCACTTTGTTTTCAACTGATGAGAAAAATGAAAATAACCAAAAAATACACGTCACATTAGCGCACTTAACATAACCTTAACCCTATCTTTCATTATTAGTTGCCATATTCTTTTTTCTTCTTCTTTTCAATATAATTATTTATTATTTTATAGGGTTTTTTTTCGGATTAACTATTTTTGGCACGGACATTGTTGTCTACAATGGAGTTTTTCGTCATCATTAGTATCATCATCAACTTGAGCTTCTTCATTTTTTATTTTATATATTCGTCGTATTTTTTGAATTAGTATTTTTCTTCCTCTTTGTCTTAGAAGGTTTTTTTTTCTTCAGTTTCTTCCATTTCTTGTTCTTCTCTTTCTTTCTCTTTCTTGTCTCATCCTTCTCCCTTCAGCTGTCCTCCTTTTCTTTCTTATTTTCTTCGTTTTTCACTATTTACCTCTTCTTCATCAGTCATCTTCATCAGTCGGCATCATGATCGTCATCAGCTTCATCGTCATCGTCTTTTCTTCGTTTCTTTTCTGCTTCAATCCCCCCCTCTTTCAATCCCCCCTTTCCCATTCATCTTAATCCATTTTCCCCTTTCCTTCTTTTTTTCTTCTTACTCTTCTATTTTTCTTGATTTCTTCATCTTTTGTGTTTTTCTCCCCTTTATTCTTTTCTTTTCACTCTTATCTTATTACCCATATGTAAACATGTAGATACCGTCACACTTATTTACAGGTACTTTCCAGAATAAGGTCTTATCTCTTGTTCAAAAAACTTCCCGTACTCTAATATTGTAAATGAAAGGTGCCGTGTAGAACATTCTTCAAAATGTTCTAGAGTTTCGTGTAGTCCTATCAATAAAATTCCACAAACAGAAAATGTCTGAAAACTTATCCAAGGAACTTTATATATATATATATATATATATATATATATATATATATATATATATATATATATGTGTGTGTGTGTGTGTATATATATATATATATACTCCCTCCGTCTCTCCTTTCCCGATTTCTCTTCTGTCTTCCTTTCGTCTTCTTTCTTTCTTTTTTTTCTTGAAGAAATAGAAGACAAATGAAAAATAATATCACCTTATTCTTTTGATAATGATGATGATGATGATTAATTCTTTTTCTTTACATTTGATGATGATGATAGCAATAATATATTTCTTCGTCTTTTCTTTATTCTTTTTCATCTTCTTCAAACTAGCCAACATTTATATCCACCACTCTACATAACAATACATATTGTTTTTTTATGCATAAAGCAGGCAAAGAAAATAAATATGCATAATCCTTCTTTTCTGCATTTCTCTAAATAACTATCCATTAATATCTTGTCACTTTTTTGTTTGTTAAATCCATCTCACCTTAACATCGTAAACAAGCAACCATTTTCCTTCCTTTTTTTCTCTGTTAAAACAAAACCAAAATCTTTGTCGCAATGATTAAACAAAAAAGGAGAAGAAATACAATTAGAAAAAAGGCGATCCGGAAGAGTGAAAGCGAGTGGCATGCACGCATGCGTCGCCGGAAGTTGACTGATGAAGCCGTTCTTTTATTGACGATTAAAAATGATGCATCGTCATTCGACATTCGGTTTTATGACGAGATAACGAGTCTTTAATGGGCGGCCATTTTGAAACAAAGGAAAAGAAAATATGACCAAAAACTGTAGTGCCGACTGCGTTGCCAGCAGAAACGTAAGCAATCATAGCGACCCACGCGCATACAGTAGATAGAGATACAGAGAGGGGGAAACACGATGAACCCAGAGAGAAAGAGAGAGAAAGTAAGTGAAACAGGTGGGGAGAGATTCTTTGCAATCAGGGAGAAATACAGAGGGAGAGAGAGAGAGAGACAGAAAGAGAGAGAGGGGGAGGGGGAAAGATAGAGTGAGAGGTTGCTGCTGATATTCTATGCACTTAGAGGGAAATTATAAGACACAGATAAGCATATTCTGTGTGAGAGAAATGAATATACTCCTTACATCCGGATTAAACTAGAAAAAGAAACGCAAATACAGGGAATGAGAAGGAAGAGAGTGAGATACTTTGTGCATTTAGATCGAACTTAACTAAAGGGGGGGGGGAAGAAGAAAACACTCTACATACCCAGAAGAAATGGTGTTATTTCACTTTAACGCCCGTCTCACGTTCGTATAGAACAAAATATTTTTTTGTAGATTTCGGTGTGCTAAAAATGAATATGCAAACCGCTTCCGTCGCAAAAAAAATAATAGTTTTCATGATATAAAGAAATTACTTTTTCAAAAAAATGGGTGATCAAAAATTTGCGCGCGCTTGCGCGTACAGAAATGGCCACCACTGGTAAGATATAGACTTACATGGCTTAATATTTGGAAAACTACTTATTTTTAATCTAATTTTAAAGTTTCGCCTATACTACACTGTAAACAAGGCAGTTTGGTACGCGACTGCACATTTATCAGCCTTCGTTTATGCTCGAACGTCGTGTAAACGAAGGCTAGGCTATCAAATGGAAAATAGTCCCAGAGTTCAGGGGTGAATAGCAGGCAAAAGGTAAATTTGCGATGGAAACCGTTATCATATTCTTTTAAAGCACACCAAAATCTACAAAAGATATTTTGTTCTTTGCGAACGTGAGACAGGCCTTTAAATAAAATGATACCGATTTTTCGCTATTTTTTAATTTCCTCGTGTCTTTATTGAAAGCTGAAAATAAAAAAGAAATCGAACAAAAAACCTTTTAGCAAATAAACACAAAAAAAATGCACCCTTTCTCAGGTGGCCAGAAAGTTGGTGCTCATTTTATGTTAGATTTACATGGAAAAGTGATCACCCACTTTTCGAAAAAAGTATTTTCTTCATATCATAAAACGATTTTTTTTTTTTGCGACGGAAGCGGTTTGTAGATTCGTTTTTAGCACGTCGATATCTACAAAAAATATTTTGGTCTATACGAATGTGAGACAGGCCTTAAAGTAAAATTTTACCGAAGAAATAGTAAAGTCTCGAAAGAGAGAGAGAGAGAGAGGGGGGAGAGAAAGAAGGATTCGGGATAGAGGCATATATAGCGCGAAAGGGTATTGATTCTGGAAGAAATATAAAGAAACAGATTAGTGGGAAATTGCGGAGATTTGGTGCCACCTAAATTCCAGTGAAGGCTAATGATCGTTGCAGCAAGAAATCAATGGTAAACGTCTGTTGAGAAAACGCAAATCCACGTGCAATGATTATCGAAAGAGGTGATAAATACTTAAAGTCTAGGGAGACTTGTTGTCACTCAGTCTCCAAGGAACACCTCCGGCTGTCGTCAGTAAGTAATATGACCTGCATAAGAACTCCTAATGAGTAAAATATTATTATTATTATTATTATTATTATTATTATTATTATTATTATTAATAATAATAATAATAATAATAATAATAATAAATACCTAGACATGTCTACAAAAAGGCATTTATAAGAATAAAACGGAATTTGCTTAGAGTTGCACTGAACAACGCGATGAGAACTAACTATAGGAGATGTCCTTTTCTCTTCCTTGCAACCTCTATCTCACAGAAGAGATGCTGCGAGTTTGTCTCTGATGTATCGTTATTTTCATGGAAAGTGTTCGACTGAGCTTCAATCTATGGTCCCCCCTCGCAAAAATTTCACAAGAAACACTCGTCTAGCTGTAAACACTATCAATAATTCCCCCCACTCTTTATCTGTGCCTAAACCTAAACGTAGATTCCATGAACAAAGCTTTTTTATTAGAACTGCACGCCTGTGGAATTGTCTTCCGTTTTCCTGCTTTCCGGCTGACTACAATATGGTTGTCTTCAAGTCTAACGTAAATAAGTTCTTGATGAGCCGTTCCATATAAGTTATCAAATTTAACAAATTTTCATTACTAATGATTATTATATTGTCCAATTTCTACTGTATACTCTTTAACCCTTATCCTTGAGTGGCCTCTTGGCCTTGATAATGAGTTGATACCTATGAAAAAGAAAAAAAAGAAAAAGTCCAATGTGAACAAGTTCTAATTGAATCGTCCCCCTAAGTAATCCAAGTTTCAAAATTCCCACTGTTTACTATGCTAAAATCACAATGACTAATGTATACCTATTAACCCTTATCCTCGAGTGGCCTCTGGGCCTTGATAAGTGGTGACACCCTTGTAAAAAAAAAAAAAAAAAAAAAAGCAAACATAGACAGAGCCCGGGAAACAAGAAATGGCCACGTTGTTTACAGAAAAGAAAGGTAAACCACATAATAAGCGAATGCAGCAAACTGGCCCTAAAAGAATACAAAGACCGGCATTTTGAAACAAGGAAAAAAATGTGTCTAACAAAAGTAGAGAGAAAGTGTCGTTGGCAGCAGAAACAAACGCAATCATAGTAACCCACGCGCATATAATAGATAGAAAGTGATACATTGAGAGCATTGCCAAGGCTGCTGCGAAGCTAGTCGGTTCTCCCTACAGTGCTAGAAAGCTACTTACGCCTGAAAGTATTCTGTACCCTATAAGGCCACCATTCGCCCAGATATGGGGTACTGTTGTCACATTTGAGCTGGTGCATCTATTACTAGTCTCTCACTCCTGGGCAGGGTTCAGAGAGTCGCCAACTTGATAGGTCCTGAACTGTCATCTAAGCTTCAGCCTCTCAAAATAAGTGAGGAGGGTCAAGGAGGGTGGCTCAGCGCAAGGAGGACTTGAACCATGGGGGAGGCATATTGCCACCCAAATTCCAGTGAGGATTAATGGTCGCTGCCAACGAGTGACAATAATACAGACGAAAGAATGGACCACCTAATGTATATGGACGACCTGAAACTGTTTGCAAAACCCAAGAAGGAAACTAGAGAGACTAATAAGCTTACATGAATCTTAAGCCAGGATATCCGAATGGAATTTAGTATTGAAAAATGCGCACTGCTGATCGTGAGAAGAGGAAAATTAGGAGCAGTAGAAGGTGATACTACTTAACCAAACAGGGATGGGGGCATTAGGTAAACAAGATAGGTACACATATTTGGGAGTTCTTGAAGCAGACACCATTACAGCAACAGAAATAAAAGAGAAAATTGGAAAGAAATATCTCAGACGAACAAGAAAACTTATCGAAACTAAACTATATAGTATACATACATGAACAGTATCAGTTGTAAGATACTCTGGTCCGTTTATAGGCAGGACCAAAGAAAAGCTGAGCCATCTCGACCAAAAACAAAAAAAAAAATTAAAAAAAAACAGGAAATTCTAAATTATGCACAGTTGGCTACACCCAGAGTATGATACTGACCGATTCTATGTGAAAGGGAAAGACATAGGAAGAGTGCTGGTTGAAGACGGATGAAGAAGACTCTACAGAAGACTGTGTAAAAGACAAAAAAGAATTAGAAAATACATAATGCAGAGCACTGAAAGAATACTTACTGCAGCAAGTGATACTGAAAAAACAAACTAGATAAAGAAAAAAACTGCGTATTAAAGGAGAAAAATGGGAAAAGGAACAACTACATGGACGATTCATAATCATACATTAACCTATTATCTCTTTTTTCTTATATAAAACATAAAACTAAAGAGGCGTATTAATTTGCATGAAGAATGTCAGTTTATGAATTTTTAAAAGAAATCCAAATTAAATAAACAATAATAGCAGTCATGACTCAACGAGGCTAGCTGAATCCACTGTCAAAAATTTTCCCCACTCTTTATCTGTGCCTAAATCAAAACGTAGATTCAAAGCTTCAAACAAAGTTTCTTTCTTAGAACTGCACGCCTGTGGAACTCTGTTCCGTCTGCCTGCTTCCCACCTTACTACAACCTGGATGTCTTCAAGTCCAACGTAAACAAATTCCTAATGAACCACCCCCTTAAGTAAACACTTCATTAAATCTCCACACTAGCGTACTGTACTTGCAATAACCATTATCCCTGAGTGGCTTCCCGGCCTTGATAAGTGGTGACCACCGTGTAAAAAAAAAACCACATGGACGATTCATAATGGTTGAAAAAAAAGACTAATGAAAACACTTGGCTAAAAAAGGAAAGCTAGACCGAGAAACTGAATCCTTAATATCAGCCGCATGTTATTAGGGATTCAGTTTCTGTTTAGGTTCCCTTGTATGACTCCAGAAATATAGCAAACTGGAGAGCACCAGGTTACGACAGAAGTACGAGTATATTAGTTTAGAAAATTACTTAACACTACATGCAATACTAATTTGAAACCTGAAAAGATATATCAGGCGTACCAAAATGGATGATCAGAGGTAGAACAACAATGATACAAAACGATACAGAAAATGAACCGATCCCAGTAACTACAGACCCATAACATGTTTGCAAACTATGTAAAAATTCTGAACAGTACGACTGACAGAACAAATTTATTCCTGCGTCAAATATCATGAAGTACTTCCAAAGAAACTGAATCGCTGCTAATGTCTGTAATAATGCCATTAGAACAAATTAGATCAAGGCTGAGATCGACAAGACACAAAACTATAAATTTTGCTTAACAATAAACGAAACAATAAGTCACATAAGTTAATGTTAAAGTTAGTCCCGAGGAATATAAGAATAAACACGACTAAGGGAAGGCAAGAAACTGGGAAGTGTATCTTGAAAAACAATAAAAATAGTGCAAATGCAAACCAGTAGCAGTATTTGAAATCGGAAATGGCAAAATCTTATTGGACGTGGAGATATAAACGGCTAAACTCATCCAAACAACACTATGAGTACTTTGAACCATTAAACACTTTATAAAGCTTAAAGAAATATTTTATTCACTGTATTTTACAATTAAATGCGTCTTTAAATTATCGAAATTTAAGCTTCTGCGGTTGTCCGCTGAAACGGTCTTATATTGGGAAAAAAACTTGTTCCACGTCGCATGACACTACTGGGACATATTCGAAGCTGACCATTTCTTCGACACTTTAAATTTTCAAATGATCTATGTCATCCACGCTTTCGTCTTCGTTTTGAAAATCCTTCCCATTGATATGTGCATCGAGACGTTTTAAAATATTAAAACCTTTGTTCTTTTAAATCACACTCTTCGTTTTTTTACGGAATTAGGAGTCGTTCATCTCCCGAAGTGTCGTTTTCACCTATGTAACTAATCTAATAGATGTTGATAAACTAAGTCCTTTTATCTCCTACTTTGCAATATTTTTTTTTAACATGGAAAAAACTGTTAGTGATAAAGCCGAGGTTAATAAGCAATGATTTCTCCTCCAACAGTTTTTGGCATTCCGATATACTTTGTGCCTCTGTTGAATCTAGGGACATCACGATAGCAGCAATTTTATGTAAATGTTTGACGTAATAATACGCTGCATCTAACCACGTACCCGAACTCGTTACAATGGGACTCTGTGGATGGGACACTCCTGGGGCTAAGGGGTATAGAGGTTTTGGAAAATCTTTTAAATCGGTTTTCGGCCAGAAATGTTGCTGCACAGAGGTAAAAGTATAAAGAGTTGGTCTTTGCAGACTCTACCAAACTCCTCCGTTAACGTTCGATCTAAACACTTGAAATTTTAGATGTAGATTACGTTGACATGAGTCAAACTTTTTTATTTGATTTGAGCCCAAAACAGCAAATGTTAAGTGGTCAAAATTGAGGTTAAAGTTTTAAAAAATTGACGTCTGCGGTCTCTACCAAATAACTCAGCCAATTTTTGCTCTAAACATTTGAAATTTTACATAAAGGGTAATCAGAAATGCAGCAAACCTTTTAATCAGTTTTGGGCAAAACTTCTGCTGGCAAGAGGTAAAAGTATAAAGAGTTGCCCTTTGCAGACTCTACCAAATTCCTCCGCCAATTTTGGGACTAAACCCTCGGAATTTTAGGTGTAGGTTACCTGGACATGAGTCAAAATTTTAATATGCATGCACATTAAGTTATGAACAGTTCAAAAGGTCCGAGCAAAGCCGGGGTGAACTGCTAGTAAGATAATAATACAATAACATAATAATACATAATAATAAATGTAATAATAATAATATACAACAACAACAACAACAATAATAATAATAATAGTAATAATAATAATAATAATAATAATAATAAAAAACAATTTAAGTGACATAAAAACAATTGCACATTATCCGCTCTACATTAATACTTAGGTTTAGAGCAAACCAATACCTCGGCAATCAGTGGCAACAAGATGGACAGATAACACCCTGATTATCATTGGAACCGCGCCATCTTCGGTACGACGTGTACAATTCACCATCGAAGCAATTCGCCACACACCAACGAGTTTCTAAGTCATCGCCTTCCTAATAGAGCCTAAACACTTGGCGTCCATGTTTACCGATTTGTCTAAGAGAAAGGGAGCATCGAAAGGACTTCCGGTGCATCTCGTCCAAGTCGCTCAATTAGCGATGATGATGATGTGAGTATTGGGATCTCGTTTGTCAAACAGCGCTACAATTTTTAGTTTTCTTGTTACGAGGCTGTAATATGGGAGCAATGTTATGTTTGTTTTTAAAAGTTTATCTTCCTTTGAATTAGAATTCTACCTTATATTGATAGATAGATATAATTATCACAAAAATATACCGTGAAAATATATACTTTAAAAAAATAGATTAACGTGTGTTTTATAAAGGGAAAACTGTTTATAATTGTCTTTATAACGAGAGAAGATCATGCAATTTTCGAATTTTGTGATTGAATATGAAAAAATGAAGAACAAGACAAAAATTTAAAAAATAGATAAACACATTTGATGAAAAACAAAAACTAAAAAAAGAAAAATCGATAAAATAAAAATAAGTAAAGCAAAAAAAAAAAACCTCAAACAAAAATAGCAATAAAGCAAATGTTAGAAATAGATAAATATATGTTAAATAAAATGAATAAAATTATTTTTAAAAAAACGAAAACAGAAAAAACAAAACGGGTATTTTAGTTTCCAAGTTCTCCTTAAATAAAAAAAAGAGCAAGTTACTGGTTTTTGTGTCTTTTTACCTTTTATTTCCATGTATACGAAGACCGATAAACCAACATTATTAAAAGTAACACTATATAAATCAACATTATTAAATCAACATTATACAAACCAACATTATTTAAACTAACACTATATAAAACAACGTTAATAAAATTTACATTATTTAAACCAATATTATTAAAAATAACATAATATAAACCAACATTATTAAAACTAATATTATATAGATCAACATTATTTAAATTAACACTATATAAACAAACATTATTTAAATTAACATTATATAAACCAATATTATTAAAATAACACTTTATAACCCAACATTATAAAAACTTACACTATATAAACCACATTATTAAAACTAATACTATATAAACCACATTATTACAACTAACACTATCAAACATGATTAAAATTTACACTCTATAAACAAACATTATTAAAATTAACACTATATAATTCACTATTATTTAAAAAAAACACTTCATAAAACGAAATTATTTTAACTAACAATACATAAACAAACATTTCTTAAACTAACATTATAAAAACACATTGTTTATACTAACACGATACAAACCAACATTATGTGAAGCAACACTATAAAAGCTACATTATTTAAACTAATATATATATAAACCAATTTTATTAAAACTAACATTATATAAACAGACTATATTAAAAATAACGCTATATGAACGAACATTAATTAAACAAAGGCTATATGAAACACATTATTTAATCTAAGATTATATAAACCAATATTATTAAAACTAAAACTATAAAAATGTACATTATTTAAACTACCACTAGAAAACAGCATTATTTAAACTAACACAAAATGAACCAACATTATGTAAACTAACAATATAAACAGACATTTTGTAAACTAACTCTATATAACCCAACATCATGAAAACTTACATTATAAAAACGGGCATTCTTGAATCTAACACTATAAAAACTAACATTCTTTACACCAACACTATATAAACAAGCATTATTTACACTAACGCTAAAAAACTAACATTATTTAACTAACGCTATAAAAACCAACATTATTAAACTAACACGATAAAAAAATTTAAACTTAAAAAAATCAATATTATTTCAACCATAACTTAACATAATAAACTAATACAATATGCAACAACACTATGTAAACTAACACTTTATAAACCAACATTTTTAAACTAACACTATATAAACCAACATTATTTTAATAAACACTATTTAAAATAAGATTATATATATCAAGAATATATCAGCTAACACTATTTAACCAACATTATTTAAACTAACACCATATAAACCAACATGATTTTAACTTACAATACAATAACCAATATTTAAAATAACGCTATATAAACCAACATTGTTTAAACTAACACTATATAAACCAACATTATTTGCACAAACACTGTGTAAACCAATATTATGTAATTTAACACTATATAAACGAACACTATGTAAACTAACACTGTATAACACTGTACAAACCAACATTATTAAAGCATATACAACCCCTCATTATTTAAACTAACAATATGTAGACAGATATGATTTCAACTTACACTCTATAAACTTACATTATTTAAACACACTATATAAACCAAGCTAATTTAAACTAACACTAACACTATAAATAAACATAATGTCAACCAACGCTATAAAAATAAGCATTATTAAAAATCCAACACATTAATTAACAATATATAGATCAACATTCAACTATGACTTAAGGGTTGGGACTTGATATGTACTGAACAGGAGCAAGAACCCAGGAAAAATTATACGAAGTATCATATTTATAAAATGACTGGAAGCCTCCTGTGTCGACAGAAACGTCAGAATGCACAACACAACATCGGAAGGGGTGAAAAGTTAGCTAAAAAATTACAAGATGCGGCATGATCAGTTCTCTCCTTCTACATATATATATATATGTGTGTGTGTGTGTGTGTGTGTGTGTGCGCGCGTATGTGTGTGTGTGCGTGTGTATGTGCGTATGTATGTGTGTGTGTGTGTGTGTGTGTGTGTGTGTGTGTACGTGTGTGATGGGACGTTTTCAATATATTTTCCCGATTCCTATGCAATTACCGATTTGTAGGTACGTGCAAAAATGTCGGAAAAATAGGCAGACATTTAGCCTAAATTATCATAAATCTTTTTGGGGTTTCCAAACTACATTTTGATTTTATTTGAAAGATTGAAGCCTAAAGTTAATTTTAGAAAAAAAATATTTGTACATCTTTTAATATATATATATATATATATATATATATATATATATATATATATATATATATATATACATATATATATGTGTGTGTGTGTGTGTGTGTGTATGTGTGTGCGTGCGCGCGCGCCTTTAGGGGTAAGGTGCTGGATGATAGGAGAGAATTAGAAAATAAAATATTTATTATTCTTGGTGTTAGTCGCATAATTAGTAACATTATTAGTAGTCTTAGTATTAGTAATAACTATTACAACAATTATTGCTAGGATAATATTCGCCAGTCGTTTCTGTTGTTGTCGAATCCGTCGGGCTAAACAGTAAGGCGGTGTTTTTATTGAAATGTGACGCCATTGTTCCAATGTTTTGCTAATTTTGCTTATCCGTGTTTCATAAACATTTTGCCGTTAAGTGGTGACGACAGATGCACAATGGAAGGCCAAGGTTCAATCTCCGGTTCCATCGCTTTCCTATATTACTGACTGGGCCTTATTGTTCGGCCCGGCAAATAAAATGGCATCCGATCAGTGTCACTTTTTATATAATCTCGCATCTTTGACTGGTACGAAGCTTTATAATCTGATATAATTCAGTCCTTTTCATTCGTAGAAGTGGGGCAACCCCCTGTTTTAATTTAATAAGCTTCGGGGCCAATAACTAATCGTCTAGTCAATTATATATATATATATATATATATATATATATATATATATATATATAGCCAAAGATATAGATATATATGCATATATATATATATATATATATATATATATATATATATACATAATCAAGGAAATATTTATACATATATATATATATATATATATATATATATATATACATTATATGAGGTCTGTTATAGGCCTATTACCGCTACACTTGCTCGATAATCGTACATCTTCTATCTATCTTCTCTTCTATCTATCTTCTTCTTCTTCTTCTATCTTCTTTCTATCTTCTATCTATATAAATAAAATGAAGTTATTTTTTCTTCTATCTTCTTCTTCTTCTATCTATCTATCTTATTCTCTCTTCTTCTATATAAATAAAATGAAGTCATTTTCTATTCTATCTTCTGTATAAATAAAATGAAGTCATTTTCCCCTCTGAGTTTGACCTTAATAGGATTAAAATGCAAGACATTTCATGCAAATGTAATATGCACAAACTGCAGCACATTATATGAGGTGTGTTATACTCCTATTACCTCTACACTTGCTCGATAATCGTACATTCTTATATTTTTTCTGGTGAGAGTTCACTGCCAAAACCTGCAAGAATCAATGGAAGTTGTAAAATCTGTTCTCTCTATTTAATTTCTCCTTTGCCTACTCCCCATTTACACCACCGCTTCATCTTTCACGAGGAATCAAAAACGAACGCATTCCGATTTCGGGTTTTGCATTTGCATACAAAAACTGAAATGCTTCCTATTGCGGAAAACGAACCACGCCTAATTATACATTGCTTATTTATACTTCATTTCGAAACATTATTACTATAGGGCACAAAAAGGTTATCTCCTTTTCTGAGTGATTCCTTTTCTTTTCCTTTTCTTTTTTTGCATTAACATATAATATATCTTTTCCTTTACATTTAGTTTCGTTTCGTTTCGTTCAATGTTTTCTTTTTCTTTTCCCATTTATCCGATTACAGAGTTAAATATGTTTCCCATTATCGCATTACAAAATGTAAAATGTCACATTTTCACGTAAAGCGATTACGAACATATGTCTCGATTACTAACAAATCAATTTATGAATGATTTAAAATATTTACTAACTCGGGTCGAGAAATACTACATTAAAAATGTAAAAATGTATTTCTACATGCATCTCGAAAAAACTCAGTGTCGTTTTCGTTCCGTTTCTTCCATGTTCCCATTTTTCCGATTTCATTGCGATTGTTACGCTATAAGTCCTAGCAAAATGAATTTCATTACCGATGCTATTTTTAGCACAAACGAGGTGTTTTCTTTTTTGTAATATTTACTACATTCACTTAGGACTTTACTAATTATCTTTGAATTAGACCAAGAAAACTTAGATTTCATTGGATTTAGTGAACTTCTACATTAAACTGCATTGGTAATCTCGCCGTAAATTGCGTAAACAAATTATAATTTTAAAACAAGAATTTCGTTATGCAAGCAACATCGGATTTTTATAAAATACTTTTTCCTTTCTTTTTCTTGCTAATAATGTTTTGGATACGTTTTTTTTTTATTAAAGTAAATTGGAAAGGTCAACAACAAATACATTTAACTGAGTTGTTTTTCCATTTATTTAGTCTTTATTTTAACTGCAATCGTTCTCCAGTTAATACTTCAATTTTTTTTTTTAATTCATGCTTCGGCCATAACTTTTTCCTTGGTCCCACGTGAACACACTTTCTTTCACTTACGGGAAATTTTGTTATATAGTGGGGTGTCATAAAGGAGATTGTATCATAAAGGGAATAGTGTCAAGAAGGAGATTCGTGTACGTGATCGTCTAGTTTCTAATCTTATTGTTCATGTCGTCGTGGGTGTGTGTTTGTGTACATGCATTTCTTAACATACCTTTCTTCATGTGTCGTCGGTTGTTCCTCTGGTGTTCATTGTCTCTTGGAGGGGAGCTGGATGAAGAATTCACTCCAAGATGATAATTAAGGTTTTATGTTTTTATTCACCATCCAAAGGTCGACACAGAATGGAGGTGAACCTTGCTTGCTTGATGGTACACGTCAACGTCCTCCCTAGCCCAGGGGGGGACAGCTGAAAAGCCGTCTGTCTTCTTCAACACCCGAAACCAAACTGCCAAGAAAGAATCAGCTAACCTCATCACATGACACCACGTCATCTGGTCAGCTGACCCTTCTTCTGCAAACGTGTCCACTGTCCACGTTATTCACCTCTCTCTCTCTTTCCCTCCCTCTCCCTCTCTCTTGCTCTATTCTCTAATAGAGACACACAGAGAGAAAATAGAAAGAATAAGAAAGCCAGAGAGGGGGGGAGAGATGCTCTTTAACAATTTGGTCCTTAATCTTTCAATTCCTATTTCAGTCACCTAAATTACTTAGTGTAACAGGAGTTTAGGAATTTACTGCCAAACCTAATTATTATTTATAATTAAATATTATGAACATTATTAAACTATGTAAGGCAACATTTGCACAGAATGAAATGCTTTACAGTTTTGGTAAAAACGCAACGGAAATCGACTTTTCCTTCCCTTTTCAATTCGGTATTTTATTACATTACGTCATACTTATCGTTCACATTACACATATCAACTTCATTAGGTTTTCGGGTATACTGACAAGATAAGGGGTGTCTATTCCGAAACCCGTTCTTAACATGTGGGGGTTTGTGGTGTCTATTCCGAGACCCGTTTCATTGGAAACATGACATGATTTATTCACCATGGTTTAAACTGAGCGAGCGCCATTTGACAACCAGATAAAAGAATAAAATAATTTTAATAAAATAGTTTTCTTTTTTCTGTGTTTTTCTTTTTTTTTTTTTTTCGAACAAATACATATTTGGAAACGTTAATTTGAATTAAAGTAACTTTTAAGTGTCAACAACAAATTAATTTGAATGATTGTTGTTTTCTTTTTTAGTCGCGTGCAAGCGGCTCTATAAGTCACTCCGTCCGTCGGTCGGTCAGTCTGTCGGTCGGTCTGTCCGTAACATTTTGTGCTTGGCCTTTTTGGTTAATATCAAAGGTCTGTTGCTAATAGATGCTGTTCTTAGCTTTTTAAGCTTTTCTTGGCCTTTTGGCCAATATCAAATTGTAGTATCTTTCCAGCAGATACTGCCCGCAAAGACCATATGTGAGGGAAACCCCACATATAAGACCTTGGTCAATGTAGGGGCAACCCTTCATACCAATTGTCACTATCCAGCTTCCCTGCTCCCCGGGGAGTTGGTACCCATTTCCTCTTCACTGCTCACATTAAAAATCGGCCTTGTGCCTAATTTACTCGCTGGGGGAGCAAATAAATACCGCTTTCTTGGCATTTTGGCCAAGATCAAAGTGTAGTATCCTTCCGGCAGATACTGCAGGCAAGGAACATATGTGGGGGCAGCCCCACATATGGGACCTTGGTCAATGTGGGGGCAGCCCTTCATTCCAGTTGTGGCTGTCCAGCTCCCCTACTCCCAGGGGTGCTGGTCCCCATTTTCCCTTCACTCCTCACATGAAAAATCGGCCTTGTGCCTAATTTGCTCGCTGGGGGAGCAAATAAATACCAACCCCACATATAAGACTTTGGTCAATATAGGGGACACCCTTCATACCAATTGTCACTATCCAGCTCCCCTACTCCCCGGGGAGTTGGTCCCCATTTCCCTTTCACTTCTCACATTAAAAATCGGCCTTGTGCCTTATTTGCTCGGCGGGGGAGCAAATAAATACAGCTTTTCTTGTTTTTTTTTGCCAAGATCAAAGTGTAGTATCTTTTCTTACTACATGCTGTACTTACGTTTGTAACTTTTTCATATGAAGTGGGGGATCACTTTTTTGTATTAATTTAATGTAAACTGATAACCCACTTTAATACCAGTCAGTCTCCAAGCCATTCAAGTCATTCTCCAAATAATTCAAGTTGCTTTTAAAGGATTCTAGTTATTTTTAAGCATTCAATTCATTCTTAAGGTCATTCAAGTCATCCTTAGATTCATTAAATTCATTCTAAGTCATTTCAGCCCAGTTTTTTTATCATTTTAGTTAATCTTTAAGAATTTCATGTCAACCCTACATTCACGCATTCATTCATTACACGAGAGCACACGACTAATGGCTATCGGTCTTGTTAACGGTGAAGTGGGTTGTTTTTTTTCATTTATTTTTATTTTTTATTTTTTTAAAGGCAATCGTTTTACAGTTTAAATTTACCAAGGATTTGCACAGAAGGTGCGTCAAACAAAAATGGCGTCTCCAATTTCGGCAATAAAGTGTAGAAGCACCCTTATTATTTACATTGTATTCGTTGGGAGGCACAATTAAAAAAAATTCTTCTGCTTTCACCTAACTATCTACAGTGTTCATATAAAGCATTCATCTTTTCTTTTTTATAATAAAAATTCCATTTGCAAAAAGAAATGATTACTGCCAATTTTCTTAAAAAAAAAACAAAAAACAAAAGAAAAAAGTGCAGATTTTCCTGAAAAAAAAGTTCCCCTAACAATTTATGGTAAAAAAGGAATCTTTTTTCGGAGGAAAAAAATTGCAGAAAATATTAAATGTAAATAAACAATAAAAATTTTATTTTTCTTGGGGAATGTGTTCCATTTTAACAAACTGAGCCACAACAACGCGTGGCCGGGTACAGCTTTTATATATATTTTTCATTCACTACTATATATATATATATATATATATATATATATATATATATATATATATATATATGACCCATTTCATTAAATAAAATAGACGTTTTTTGTTTATTAATTATATTTTCGATCCTTTCCAACTCCCGAATAACAGTGTTCACTTCTAGCGGGAACTGGCTGATGTAATAACCATATTTATCATGAGTCTGAATAGCATTTATACCTAAACAATTCGGACTCATGATAAATATGGTGATAACATCAGCCAGTTCCCGCCAGAAGTGAAGACTGTTAATCGGAAGTTGGAAAGGATAAAAAATAGAATTAATAGACAAACAACATCTATTTTATTTGATGAAATATGCTATATATATATATATATATATATATATATATATATATATATATATATATAGTTTATTATTTTTTAAAACAATAATCTACGTACACGCGTAATTCGAGTTAACTAACTCTCATCAGCGTAGCTCGACTGTTTCTAGGGATCGAACTTCAGACCATGTTTACCACAGTCCGGCACCTTAACCCTAGATGACTTTACTGTTTATTTTTCGGAACACGCGTGTACGTAGATTACTGTTTTAAAAATAATGAATAAATAAAAATGTCATATATACGCCTAAACAAATTGTGGGCGACTTTCTAAATAAATAAACAAACCAGCTTCGAGGCGAAGCCAATATTAACCGTACTCATCGTTCGAAAAACAACAATAACAACAAGTATATATATATATATATATATATATATATATATATTATATATATAGAGAGAGATAGATAGATAGATAGATAATTAAAGTCGATATAAATATTAGTATCATTATTTATATGACAATCCCAATCAGTTAAAAAAAAATAAATAGAAATGATAGGGAAATATATTGAATAGAATAATAAAATAAATAAAAAGTTAGAATAAATTATGTATGTAACAAAAATGTGTAAGGAAAGTCCTTTAAAAAAAAGAATTACTGCGCCCTCTGTAGATGTATAAGGAAAAATTCAAGATGGCGCCCGACTCTCTCTTTAACACGGTAAATTCAGGAAAAGATGTTATAAATGTTGCAGCAATTCAATAGCCATTATACACCGGTTCTGCACGGAATCCAACTAGCAAGGTGCCTAGACGGATGCAAACGGTTACTCAGACCGGACCCAGCAACGGTAAAATATCCTCACACGGCACGAGAAGCAACAGCAACACGATTCCCCGACCAACTCAATCGTCGCTCTCCCCACGTCTTTTTCATCACCTGCTTTTATGGTCGTTGTAGGCCGGCTAAATTTGCAAAGTCACACGAATTCTCGCAATAGCGAGAATTCGTGTGACTTTGCGAGAGATCATACTTTACAAAAGACGGCGGCCGCCATCTTGGTCTTTCTTTATCTATTTTCGGTCGGTGACGCCGAGCTGGTCTTGAGGTAAGTCTTTTCCCCTCGTCCGTCTCTCCCACGTACCCACACAACACGCAAACACGCGGGCGCTTATCTCCTGGATGCACCTTACAATGTATGTAAAAAATTTACAACAAGGGATACAGAACATTTTTTTCTTGATCAATAGAATAATTCATCTCCTCATTTGAAATATTTTTAGCAATATAAATGTAAGTAATTATACATTTTTCTTATTAGCACATGAATTGAAATTAAATCTAAACTGATTATATGAATAGGATATTCGATTGTTGAGTGAATGCAAATTTTGAAGACGAAAGGCAAGGTACTATTAGTGACAACAACTTGTTTGAAAAAAAAAATAGAGTTCATACTTTAATCAAAAACAATTTAGTGTGCATTACCTGCGCATTTTCCTTTATTAAATAATAATTAATATGAACTCTGTCGTAAATATGGGATCTGGCCACTTGTTAACGTAACAGACCAAACTTAAAATAGGATAACAAATTATTATAAAATAATTTAGTAATTGGCAGAGAAAAAACGTACCAAAAAAGAAAAACATTTTTTAAGAAGCAAATATTATTAATTGTAGGTTTCTATATTTATTATCTATCTATATATGGATATGTACATATATTACATGTATATATTACATAGAAAAATGCGAGCATGAAAAGTAATACGGTTAAAATTAGGCTTAGAAAAGTAAAGCGATTATTTGTTTAAACTGAAAAGGAACAAGACAAGATATTCTATTTAAAATGTAATAAATTTATAACGTAGTGTCTCGTATCGATTTTTCTTTCGTTCATGTGCGTCTTCTACATTCTCCTCCCAGAGGACTGTCAGTTTTATCAGGAGGACACTTTTCTAAAACAAGACACATCGTCACTTTGATGTAGGGGGCTACTATCAGGGACATAAGCTACAAGGGTACTATGTAGGGAGTTGGGCAGCAAGATGTCAGTTCACGTTACACTTGAACTTCTGCATATCAGTACAGTTGGGGAAGCAGGGTCCCGGAAGGGAGTTCCAAAGTCTAGCGGTTCTGGGGAAGACACTACTGGAGGAGAAGGCTCTCTTACATCTAGGGATCTCAACTGTGAAAGGGTGGGATTGAGCTGCTTGTCGGGTCTGTCGGGGGTATTTACGTCGAGGGGTACAAGTTCTTGCAGTTCGTCAGAGCATTCACCGCTAAAGTACTTGTAGAACAGGCAGAGGGATGCAACATTTCGTCGATTGGACAGAGGCTGAAGCTTGGCTGACAGTTCAGGACCTATTAGGTTGGCGACTCTCTTTTGGACCTTGCCCAGGAGCGAAAGTAGCAGATGCACCAGCCCAAATATGACAACAATACTCCATATATGGGCGAATGGTGGCCTTATAGAGGTTCAGGATACTTTCGGACGTTAGTAGTTTTCTAGCATGGTAGAGAGAGCCTACCTTCTTTGTAGCGGTCCTGGCAATACTTTCAATGTAATTGTTCCAACTCATGTTTCCTGTGGTCGTTTTTTTTTCGTTTGGGTTATGTGAGCTGGAAATTGTGGAGATGTGTTAAGATCTACCGGGATTTTCCAGTCATTAGCTCGATTCCGCAACTTCACGTTAGAATTTTTTTGCCCTCCTCGCAGGACATTTACATTCTTTGTGAAACTGGATTGTGGATTTCTGTCATAGGTTGTAGGTTTGCTGACTCGCATTATGTTCTAAGAAATTCAATAACTATCTCCACTACCTGGTTATGTCGCCACGTGTACAACTAAAACGATTTGGGGCATGCATATAGTACATGGCGCAGAGTATCCCGATACTATTTACACAAAGGACACTGGTCTGAATCGGTATACGCCATAGATTGGTCGTATTTTGGCAGAAGATCATACGTAGAACAAAGTAGAAATTATATCGCCAATGTGTTGAGAGAGAGAGAGCCATAATAGTATTTAGAAAAAAGACTGAGACTAGCAATATCACGTCTGTGTTTGTGTATGAGAGTGATAGATAGATAGATAGAGAGAGAGATGGAGATAGAGATAGATAGATGGATAGATAGATGGATAGATAGATAGATTGATAGATAGATAGATAGATAGAGAGAGAGAGAGAGAGAGAAAGAGAGAGAGGTGAGTAAACGTGGAGTGTAAACACGTTTACCAGAACCGAGGGTCAGCTGACCAGATTACGTATGAGTGACGTGGTCAGGTTGGCTAGATCTGTGAGACTGGATTTGGACTTTGAAGAAGACGGACGGCTTAATAACTGTTCCCTCCCCTTCACTGGGGGTGGGGGACGCTGACGTGTTCAAAGCAAGCAAGATTCACTTCCATATTCTGTGTCGACATCTCGAAGGAAAATAAAAAAACTATAAAACCAATTCATCGTCTTGGAGTGATAAATCTTCGTCTAACAGGTACCAGTCTCCCTCCAAGAGAAGATGAATTCCAGATGGATCAACATCGACGACACATGAAGTAAGGTATGTCGAAGAAAATGCATGTAACACACACACACACAACCGCATATGAAACTAGACGATCATACGCACACGGAATTCTTTTATGACACGCATAATCTCCTTTCATTCTAATAATAATCATTCCATGACAACAAATACAATTATGGTCCTCCCCTTTTATGTTATACACAAAACGTCAATTTGGTGCCCCTCTATGATAACCCTAGTGATAACTTCAATGATAATTCCATGTAACAAATGATTTCATTGCAATTAAGGATTTCCACGATTGGTTCGATGTCATTCCATTTTGTCCATGATTTTGTTCATTATTTGGCCTGAGCGACAGCAATAGTTGTTCTTTGCTCTTCCCCAGACACCATGACCTCTTCAAGCACCCAATCTCTTTTGTTTTTTTGGACCCTCTTTAGAGAATATTTTGTTATTCGTACAGCCTAGTCCAGCTCTGTTGGTTTGAGTGACGCCAATTATATCCTTTATTTGTAGGCTACATTCTGCCTCCTGTGTGCTCTTACTGGCCGACCATTTTGACTTTGATTTGATTCATGGGCGTACCTTTTTAATGATCTCGTCGGCTGAGTCTTCATCATCATAGGGAGTCTCACTTTTCCAACTTTGAACTCTTTCACTATGGAAAATATTGGAAGCTGTAGGTTTCCAGCATTTATATATAGGCCTACTCTCGAGAAACAAGTAGGAACTCCAAGCCACTCGAGCATATATGTATTACACACCTGTTGAATTCGTTCAACGCGAGATAGTGCAATTTCTTATGTCAGTACGGTTCACAACAGGAGTGACAGTAGACCATGTTGGTAACACCAAGCCTTTCGGGTGGATCTGTCTTTTCAATTGACTTAAGAACCTTCAAATTCACTTTTCTGGATTTCTATACCCCGTTGTTAATCATTCAAGGGTATTGAGTACATGCGTCCAAAGCTTTTAGCCGGAATCTCCCTAACTGTTGGGATCGTATCACTCCCTAACTGTTGAAATATATTTCACTAACAGATCCTCTAACTACCGCAAGGCTTCGATTTTTCTTTGGTTTAACCTCCGCCATCGACCATGTAAAAAGGTCATGGTATTTTTGTAGAAGTGTATCGGCATCATTGTTGGATGAGACAGGAATAGTGATGTCATTCATAAAAGCTCGGGATAGAGAAAGATTCAGCTGCTCCGT